>NC_073247.2:97573214-97886190 GCF_029281585.2 Gorilla gorilla gorilla
AGTTTCTTAATCCTGAGTTCTAGTTTGATTGCACTGTTGTCTGAGAGACAGTTTGTTATAATTTCTGTTCTTTTACATTTGCTGAGGAGAGCTTTACTTCCAAGTATGTGGTCAATTTTGGAATAGGTGTGGTGTGGTGCTGAAAAAAATATATATTCTCTTGATTTGGGGTGGAGAGCTCTGTAGATGTCTATTAGGTCCACTTGGTGCAGAGCTGAGTTCAATTCCTGTGTATCCTTATTAACCTTCTGTCTCATTGATCTGTCTAATGCTGACAGTGGGGTGTTAAAGTCTCCCATTATTATTTTGTAGGACTCTAAGTCTCTTTGTAGATCACTCAGGACTTGCTTTATGAATCTGGATGCTCCTGTATTGGGTGAATATATATTTAGGATAGTTAGCTCTTCTTGTTGAATTGATCCCTTTACCATTATGTAATGGCCTTCTTTGTCTCTTTTGATCTTTGCTGGTTTAAAGTCTGTTTTATCAGAGACCAGGATTGCAACTCCAGCCTTTTTTTGTTTTCCATTTGCTTGGTAGATCTTCCTCCATCCTCTTATTTTGAGCCTATGTGTGTCTCTGCACTGAGATGGGTTTCCTGAATACAGCACACTGATGGGTCCAAATTTATCCAATTTGCCAGTCTGTGTCTTTTAATTGGAGCATTTAGTCCATTTATATTTAAAGTTAATATTGTTATGTGTGACTTTGATCTTGTCATTATGATGTTAGCTGGTTATTTTGCTCGTTAGTTGATGCAGTTTCTTCCTAGCCTCGATGGTCTTTACAATTTGGCATGATTTTGCAGTGGCTGATACCGGTTTTTCCTTTCCATGTTTAGTGCTTCCTTCAGGAGCTCTTTAAGGGCAGGCCTGGTGGTGACAAAATTTCTCAGCATTTGCTTGTCTGTAAAGTATTTTATTTTCCTTCACTTATGAAGCTTAGTTTGGCTGGATATGAAATTCTGGATTGAAAATTCTTTTCTTTGAGAACGTTGAATATTGGCCCCCACTCTCTTCTGGCTTGTAGAGTTTCTGCTGAGAGATCTGCTGTTCGTCTGATGGGCTTCCCTTTGAGGGTAACCCGACCTTTCTCTCTGGCTGCCCTTAACATTTTTTCCTTCATTTCAACTTTGGTGAATCTGACAATTATGTGTCCTAGTGTTGTTCTTCTCGAGGAGTATCTTTGTGGTGTTCTCTGTATTTCCTGAATCTGAATGTTGGCCTGCCTTGCTAGATTGGGGAAGTTCTCCTGGATAATATCCTGCAGAGTGTTTTCCAACTTGGTTCCATTCTCCCTGTCACTTTCAGGTACACCAATCAGACGTAGATTTGGTCTTTAAACATAGTCCCATATTTCTTCGAGGCTTTGTTCATTTCTTTTTATTCTTTTTTCTCTAAACTTCCCTTCTCACTTCATTTCATTCATTTCATCTTCCATCACTGGTACCCTTTCTTCCAGTTGATCGCATCGGCTCCTGAGGCTTCTGCATTCTTCATGTAGATCTCGAGTCTTGGCTTTCAGCTCCGTCAGCTCCTTTAAGCACTTCTCTGTGTTGGTTATTCTAGTTATACATTCATCTAAATTTTTTTCAAAATTTTCAACTTCTTTGCCTTTGGTTTGAATTTCCTCCTGAAGCTCGAAGTAGTTTGATTGTCTGAAGCCTTCTTCTCTAAACTCATCATAGTCATTCTCTATCCAGCTTTGTTCCATTGCTGGTGAGGAGCTGCATTCCTGTGGAGGAGGAGAGGCACTCTGATTTTTAGAGTTTCCAGTTTTTCTGCTCTGTTTTTTCCCCATCTTTGTGGTTTTATCTATTTTTGGTCTTTGATGATGGTGATGTACAGATGGGTTTTTGGTGTGGATGTCCTTTCTGTTTGTTAGTTTTCCTTCTAACAGAGAGGACCCTCAGCTGCAGGTCTGTTGGAGTTTGCTAGAGGTCCACTCCAGACCCTGTTTGCCTGGGTACCAGCAGCAGCGGCTGCAGAACAGCGGATTTTTGTGAACCGCGAATGCTGCTGTCTGATCGTTCCTCTGGAAGTTTTGTCTCAGTAGTACCCGGCTGTGTGAAGTGTCAGTCTGCCCCTACTGAGGGGTGCCTCCCAGTTAGGCTGCTCAGGGATCAGGGGTCAGGGACCCACTTGAGGAGGCAATCTGCCCGTTCTCAGATCTCCAGCTGCGTGCTGGGAGAACCACTGCTCTCTTCAAAGCTGTCAGACAGGGACATTTAAGTCTGCAGAGGTTACTGCTGTCTTTTTGTTTGTCTGTGCGCTGCCCCCAGAGGTGGAGCCTACAGAGGCAGGCAGGCCTCCTTGAGCTGTGGTGGGCTCCACCCAGTTTGAGCTTCCCAGCTGCTTTGTTTACCTAAGCAAGCCTGGGCAATGGCTGGTGCCCCTCCCTCAGCCTCGCTGCCGCCTTGCAGTTTGATCTCAGGCTGGTGTGCTAGCAATCAGCGAGACTCCGTGGTTGTAGGACCCTCTGAGCCAGGTGCAGGATATAATCTCCTAGTGCACCATTTTTTAAACCTGTTGGAAAAATGCAGTATTGGGGTGGGAGTGACCGGATTTTCCAGGTGCCGTCTGTCACCCCTTTTTTTGACTAGGAAAGGGAACTCCCTGACCCCTTGCACTTCCCGAGTGAGGCAATGCCTTGCCCTGCTTCGGCTCACGCATGGTGCACTGCATCCACTGTCCTGTGCCCACTGTCTGGCACCCCCTAGTGAGAAGAACCTGGTACCTCAGATGGAAATGCAGAAATCACCCATCTTCTGCGTCGCTCACGCTGGGAGCTGTAGACCAGAGCTGTTCCTATTCGGCCATCTTGTCTCCCCCCCACCTTTGTATTTTTTTTTCAATTCCATTTACTTCTGCTCTAATTTTGGTTATTTCCTTTCTTCTGCTGGGTTTGGGTTTGGTTTGTTCTTGTTTCTCTAGTTCCTTGAGGGGTTACCTTAGAATGTCAGTTTGCGCTCTTTCAGTCTTTTTGATGTAGTCATTTAAGGCTATGAACTTTTCTCTTAGCACCGCCATTGCTGTATCCCAGAGGTTTTGACAGGTTTTTTCTTTATTCTCATTCAGTTCAAAGAATATCTAAATTTCCATCTTGATTTCGTTTTTGACCCAATGCTCATTCAGGAGCTGGTTATATAATTTCCATGTATTTACATGGTTTTGAAGGTTCATTTTGGAGTTGATTTCCAGTTTTATTCCACTGTTGTCTGAGAGAGTGCTTGATATGATTTCAATTTTCTTAAATTTATTGAGGCTTGTTTTATGGCCTATTTTATGGTCTGTCTTTTAGAAAGTTTCATGTACTGTTTAATATAATGTGTATTCTGCAGTTGTTGGATAAAATGTTCTATATTTTGTTAAGTACCTTTGTTCCAAGGTATAGTTTAAATCCATTGTTTCTTTGTTGACTTTCTACCTTGATGACCTATCTAGTGCTGTCAGTGGAGTAATGAAGTCTCCCACTATTATTGTGTTGCTGTCTACCCATTTCTTATGTCTATTAGTAATTGTTTAATTAATTTGGGAGTTCCAGTTTTAGGTGCATATATGTTTAGGATTGTGATATTTTCCTGTTGGACAAGGCCTTTTACCATTATATAATGTTTCTCTTTGTCTCTTTTAAATGCCGTTGCTTTAAAGTTTGTTTTGTCTGATATAAGAATAGCTACCCCTGCTTGCTTTTGATGTCCATTTGCATGAAATGCTTTTTTCAACCCCTTTACCTTAAGTGTATGTGAGTCCTTATGTGTTAGGGGAGTTTCCTGAAGACAGCAGATAGTTGGTTGGTGAGATCTTATCCATTCTGGAGTTCTGTGTCTTTTAATTGGAACATTTAGGCCATTTACATTCAATGGTAGTATTGAGATGTGAGGTAACATTGCACTCATCATGTTATTTGTTGCCTCTGTACCTTGTTTTTTGCTGTTGTTGTTGTTTGTTTTTGCTTTTTAAATTGTATTTTTGTTTTATGGGTCCTGTGTGATTTATGCTTTAAAAAGGTTATTTTGATATGTTTCCAGGATTTGTTTCAAGATTTAGTGCTCCTTTTAGCAGTTCTTGTAGTGATGGCTTGGTAGTGAGGAATTGTCTCAGCATTTGTTCATCTGAAAAAGACTGTATCTTTTCTTTATATATGATGCCTAGTTTCACTGGATAAAAAATTCTTGGATGATAATTGTTTTGTTTGAGGAGGCTGAAGATAGAGCCCCCATTCCTCTAGCTTCTATGGCTTCTGCTGAGAAATCTGCAGTTAATTTGATAGGTTTTCCTTCATAGGTTACCTGTTGCATTTGTCCCACAGCTCTTAAGATTCTTTCCTTGTCTTAACTTTAGATAACCTGATGACAGTGCCCCTAGGTGATGATCTTTTTGTTATGAATTTTCCAGGTGTTCACTGTGCTTCTTGTATTTGAATGTCTAGGTCTCTAACAAGGCCAGTGAAGTTTTCTTTGATTATTCCCCCAAATATGTTTTCCAAAGTTTTAGATTTCTTTTCTTCCTCAGGAACACTGATTATTCTTAGGTTTGGTCATTCAACATAATTCCAGACTTGTTGGAGGCTTTGTTCATATTTTCTTATTATTTTTTCTTTGTCTTTGTTGGATTGGGTTAATTTGAAGACCTTGTCTTCTAGCTCTGAATTTCTTTGCTCTACTTGTTGAATTCTATTGCTGAGACTTTCCTTGAATATTTCTCCCTTCACTTCTTATCATTTTTTGGATATCCTTGCACTGGGTTTTGCCTTTCTCTCGTGCCTCCCTGATTAGATTAATAACTAACCCCCTGAATTCTTTTTCAGGTAAATCAGGGACTTCTTGGTTTGCATCCATTGCTGGTGATCTAGTGTGATTTTTCGAGGGTACTAAACAGCCTTGTTTTGTCATATTACCAGAGTTGGTTTTCTAGTTTCTTCTCATTTTGGTAGGCTCGGTCAGAGGGAATGTCTAGGGCTGAAGACTGTTGTTCAGATTCTTTTGTCCCACGGGGTGTTCCCTTGATGTAATAGTCTCCCCCTTTTCCTATGGATGTGACTTCCTGTGAGCTGAGCTGCAGTGATTGTTGTCTCTCTTCTGGGTCTAGCCACTCAGAAATTCTACCCAGTTCTGAGCTGGTACTGGGGTTGTCTGCACAGAGTCCTGTGATGTGAACCATCTGTTGGTCTCTCAGCTATGGACACCAGCACCTGTTCTGGTGGAGGTGGCAAGGGGGTGAAATGGTCTCTGTGAGGGTTCTTTATTTTGGTGGTTTAATGTTCAATTTTTATGCTGGTTGACCTCCTGCCATGAGGTGGTGCTTTCCAGAGAGCATCAGCTGTGGCAGTATGGAGAGGAACTGGTGATGGGTGGGGCCCTAGAACTCCCACGAGTATATACCCTTTGTCTTCAGATACCAGGGTGGATAGGGAAGGCCCATCAGGTTGGGGCAGGACTGGTGTGTCTGAGCCCAGACTCTGCTTGTGTAGGTTTTGTTGCTGCTACTGTGGCAGATGGGGGTGAGTTTCCCAGGTAAATGGAGTTGTGTACCTTGGAGGATTATGGCTGCCTCTGCTGTGTCATGCAGGTTGTCAGGGAAGTGGGTAAAGCTGGCAGTTACAGGCCTCACACAGCTCCCACACAATTTGAAGGACTGGTCTCACTACCACCGTGCCCCCTCCCAACAGCCCTCAGTCTGTTTTCATGCAGTGGGTGAGCAGGGCTACTCACTTCCCAACTGCAAAAGTAAAGGGTGGCATTTTCCCTCACACCTCGGGCCTCCCTCCCAAAGGATCCCTGTGGTGCCAATCAGGAGTGGCCCACTTGGGGACTCAATGAGTTCCCAGGGCCTTTCCTGCTACTTTCTCTTCCCCTGTATTTCACTTGGCTCTCTAAATTGACTCAGCTCCAGGTAAGGTCAGAAACTTCTCCTGCAAATTAGACCTTCAATTTTCCCAGTGGTGATGTGTGTTCAGGAGCAGAAGATCTCCTTTTCCCACTTCCACAGTTTGGGAACTCATAGTATGTGGGATGTCTTCTGGGTCTTGAAGTAACAGTCTACTTCTTTCAGAGGGTCTGTGGGTCCTCTTTGGATTCTGGGTTTGTTCTTGCATTCCTTCTGGAGCTAAAGGTCATGATGCAAGCCTCCACACTCGACTTTGTCCATGTGAGTTGGGGCTGCAATCTAGTTCTACCTCCCATCCACCATCATGATCCAGAATAAAGTTTCATGTGGCTGAGGAGGCCTCACAATCATGGCAGGAGGCAAGGAAGCAAGTCACATCTTACATGGATGAGGCAGGCAAAGAGAGAGAGACTACCACTGCATTTATGATGCTATGCTTCCTGTGAGTTGCTCCCAGACAAAGACTAAGCACTGGAGAGATAAAATAACAAGATAATTCTTGAGAGATGTGAGACTTTTTCAGTGGGAGACTTAGGCTTGAGGACTTCCCATTGGCTTGCTCTGCTGCATTTCAAGACTCTTTTCAGTCAATCTTTTTTCCTTTCATCTCTTCTTCCTTTAGTGTCATATCTGAACTGTGGTCTAAAATTTCTCTCCTTCTTCTCCTGCTACCTCTCCCAATAAATCTCTTATACATCTAGTTCCATTTTGGTGTCAGCCTTTAAGTATATCTGAACTACACATGAGGGAAAAATGGTACTAGCATACCTAATTTGTGAATTTTTTTTTGGTAGTGAGAAAATTTTCAGACAAAGAATTACTTGGATGATTTAAAATAAACATAAAATCATATAGTCAAATAGCCAAACTGTAAACACATACATACAGATAGACAGACTTTTTGGGGGAAAATAATAACTATCAGATTTCAAGTGATTTTTGGAATGTTTAATTGTAGGCAATATTTTATTTCTGCTTTGTGTGTCATTGCTTTAAGAAAATTTATAACTGAAGAGTATGAACATTCACATAGTTAAATGATATTTGAGACTCAATATTTAATTAACCACTCTAGTAATGTGCAAGTTCTGCCCTGGGCCCTTTTCTTTTACTACACACTTATTAACTATCTCATTCATTCCCATTGTTTAAATGATTGTTTGTCATGCTGACAACTCCCAGCTCTAGCTCAGACTTTTTCCTGAACTCCAGATCTATCTATCTATCTATCTATCTAATCTAAATCTATCTATATCTCCAATAGTTCGATCTCTTCTTTTCCCCCAAAGTTGCTTCATCGCCTTCTACTCTTACTTGTCTTAGAGCATGGCATCACCAACAATCCGGTGACCACAGCCAGAAACTAGGTGTAGTTTCCTCCCTTTGATGCTATATACAATCCATTGTAGGTTGGCTTCCTAAATGGTTTTTGAAGTCATCCCTCTTTGCTATCCTCTGATACCTGCACAGTCCTAGTTAACAGAGTTTCTCATTGGATTACTTTAATAATCTTCTAAGTTACCTTCCTGCTTCACTTTTTCCAGAACTTTGATTTGCTCTTTCTTTTCTATTCATTATTCAGAGCTCAGTCTAAAGTTCAACTCTTTAGTATTTTATTGATTTAATATATCTTACCAAGAAAGTTGTTTTCAAATTTTATTTATTTTTATTTATTTATTTATTTATTTTATAATTTCAGTTTCTACTTTAGATTCAGGGGGTACAGGTGTAGGTTTGTTACATGGGTACATTGTGTGATGCTGAGGTATGGCTTATGATTGAGCCTCTCACCCAGGAATTTAGTACAGTACCAAATAGTTACTTTTTCAATCTTTATCCCTCTCTCCCTCCCTCCTTTAGTGGTCCCCAGTATCCACTGTTGCCTTGTTTGTATACACGTGTACTCAAAATTTAGCCCACACTCATAAGTGAAAACATGTGGTACTTAGTATTCTGTTCCTGTGTTAACTCGCTCTTATGAATCACTTTTTCTTAGTCCATTGTAGTACTTATAACCAGTTAATATTTTGTTGTTTATTTGTGTGTGTGTGTGTGTGTGTGTTTATTTCAATGTAAGTTCCATAAGAGTAGGGACCTTGTCTATTTTTCAACACTTTTTCTCAGCAGATAAAAATGTCTGCCACGTATAATATACTTAATAATTTTTGTTGATAAAAATACTGACTGATTAGCTACTGAGTAAATGTATAAATGAATAACATTTCACCTAGCAAACATTGTTCTGCTTAGAATAATTCCACCCCTACTCCTGGCAGATTTTCTCAGCCTGATACCTGAGTATATTTCCAGACTCTGGAATGTATCCACTGAGCATAATAAAGATACTCTATAAGAGATTCACGTGTCTGGTATTGTTTGTTGTATTTTAGGGTTTGGGGGTAGAACAGCTATTCATTTTCTTACAGGTATTCTGAACCAATTAAGAAGAGTCAGAATATGGGAGTCTAAAATTTTGCCTGTACTAACAAAGCTCATATTGAAGCATGTGATAAATCTGCAGGCAAATAGGCCTCCTAATACTAACCCTGGAAATAAAATTAGCAGCTCAGTCATCAACAGCAGTGAACTGAGACAGACTTCCTTCAACAGGGATAGAGCCTGCACTTGTAAATTATAGAGCATGAAGTTTACAGGGCAGGACGCTCTTAGGCATTTGCGATTAGGATGGTGGTCCTCAAAGTGTGTTCCTCCCACACTCCTCCAAAGGAGCACAAGCATTATTGGCATCACCTGGAAACTTGTTAGAAATGCTAATACTCAGGCCCTGCTCCAGAACTACTCAAGCAGAAACTCTGCAGTTGGGGCCCAGATATCTGTATTTTAACAAGCCCTTCAGTGATTCTGATGCACCACAAGTTGAAAATCACTGGCATAGGACTTAGAGGAGAGAAAGCTCTCCTTTTAGTCCTTAGAGTTAAGCTTAGCTCACAGCTGAAACCAGGACTGGAAATAGGGCGAAGCAAGTGTGGTCCTAGGGTACAAAATTTAAAGAAGCACTTATTCTTATGTTTGTCCAAGTACCATGGTGTTTCTGCTGTTGAACAAACAGTTACCATTGTCTAATTTAGCAAAGTAGTGATTAAACATTTTCATTATTAATATATTGATAATATAAAACTTCGATATATATTTTAAAGGTGATATTCAAGTATAGTTAAATCAGCATGGAATTGGCAAAAATCAAACAACAAAGATTGTAATTTGCTTTTTATGTTAAAACATGTTTACTAATGTGGTTTCTCCATAATGGAGATAGGAATCACAGAAAGTTAGAACTGAATAATACCTTAGAGATTATCTAATCCAGAGCCAGCCTTTGAAGGCCAAGAGTTATAAATAAACCAGACAAGAGTTAGTCTAATGATGTTTAAGAGATCCTGAGAAGGTGACCCTCCAGATACTTGTATTTGATTTACTTGATTTATTCAGATTATTTGATTTGATTTATTCACATTAATTTTCAATTTAAATCCCTGGAAATTCATCTCTGATTTTTAAAGTCTTCTTTTAAAATGCAAACATATCTGACCCAATTACAAGATGATGTATGATTGATCATTAGTGTCATTTGGTTAATCAGACTATTGTCTTTGTGGCACATAGCAATTCATATAAGCAGTCTGAGGGAACAAATCTAGTATTTATGGAGCACTTGGTGACAGATACTATGCTATAAATGTAATTGTAAAATTAGAAAAAGGATATTTCTACTAAAGATAAGAAAATATGGGGCAGAAAATACAGAATTTTGACCACCCAGAGAGCAGCAAAAAAGCACTGAATGCCTTTGGGGCCAAGAAGAGTGAGGAAGAAAAAGAAGATCCCAGTGGTACAATATGAATTCTTTGAATGAAGCTTATATATCTACCATCAGAGGGACTGGTTAAATGAATTGTGATATATTGTTAATGAATATCATGCAGCCATCAAAAAGATGATGCAACTCTCTACTGATATTCAACAATCCCCATGATAGTTTTAATTAAGGAAGCAAGGCATTATGTTACCTTACTATTTGTATAAAAAGAATTTAAATATGCATAAAATATGTCAGAAACTATACTCAAAGAATTGTTAACAATTGCCTATGAAGAGGGAAACTGGGTGTCTAAGTAAAAGGGAGACTTAATTTTAATTGTATACCCATTTATTTGTTTTGTATTTTATACCATGTATATATATTAGCTATTTCAAAAAATGAATGTAATTTAGTTTTAAAAAATGCATTCCAGTATGGGCCCTATAATTTTGAGTAGGAAGAAGATATTATTGACTCTCTGTGAGTGTGCTCTGCATTTCAGTTATTTTTTTTCCATTAGGGAAGTTGTACTTGAATAGGAGAGTGAGCTTGTTGTCACGTTTGCCATTCCATTGATCATTAGGATTAATTTAGCAAACCCATCTCTCTCTACCCTCCTTACTCCCAAAGCTGATTTAAGTCAAAGAGAATGATTTTGCCAGAGAGAACTATCGATTGTACCAAAATAGCTATGCTTGTCTACTAGAGCTTCAGAGTAACCCACATATTCCATACGGAGAAGTTGGCATTTACCTATCTTTATCTCAATAGAGAGTAGTTAGAGAATATCCGATCAATAAGGAGTCAAAATAGAACACAAGGGAGGACAGAAATTGTGGTGCAGGGTGAATGAATTATCAGGGTGTGATACAAAGGTCACCAAAGCCATCATGTGTTCTATAAGAAACAGGAATGCCTCCAGTGATCTCGGGCAATATTGGATGTCAATGGAGAGCATTTTCCTCTGGTCTTGACTGAGCTAAACCCAGCCTCTAAAGCGCTATGCAATACCATTTTCCAGGACAAAACTGCCTTTGTTTGGAAGGATTTTGGAATTATAGGCCTAACAAGAAAGTGTTATTACAATAGAACCAGAGGAGGAAAAAGACAATCATTGTCTTTTATGTTTTAATATAGACATTTGAAACTTAGGGCAGATTCAAATAGTTCTTTGATTAAAATATTTTTGAATTGGAAGTCTAGAACTCAGGGCATCAAGTTTATGTCATACACAATAGTGTAGAAACACAGCCACTTGATACCTTTGATGGCACTCATCTCTGGGAAAATTATCCTCTTTGACTGAAAACAGCTTTGGGAGCAGAGAGGACAGAGAGAGATGGGTTTGCTAAATTGGTGTAGCTTTTTAGGGCTAGAAACTGAGTCTTGATACTGCCTCTAAAATAATAAAAGTTTCTGGGAATAGTTCTTGCCCACCAAGTTCACAAAAATACTGAGACATGAAACAGAATACCGATTTACTAAGTTACTCTTAGAGTACAATTGTCACAAGGGCTGGAATACATAGATGCATTGATACTCTTACATACATACATTCTCTTCTCTATAGGAAAGTTTACATGGAAAGCCACATTGTAATCAGAAAGTGATCAAATAAACCCAGTAATATACAGCAA
Organism: Gorilla gorilla gorilla; assembly: GCF_029281585.2. NCBI lineage: Eukaryota > Metazoa > Chordata > Mammalia > Primates > Hominidae > Gorilla > Gorilla gorilla. The sequence continues at coordinate 97,584,560 of NC_073247.2, forward strand.
GGGAATGAGCTGGATGATTTTCATGGCTCCTGTCTTCCAGCTAGGAGAGTAATTAATCTATCTCCACTGGAAAGATAGACCAACTGAACAAATATTCATCTTAGTTCACTAATACATTTTCTCCTGGATCATGCCCCTATAATACCCACCCTGAATAAATGTATTTTATTTCAAAATTGACAAATTATTTCCTGTTATTAGAATATTTGCCCTTGTCAATACCGTTGATTAGGCTGCAGTCTAGCACTCTCTTCCACTTTTTGGGTTGGAAGACACTCTTTCTCTTGTGATATTTGCATGTACCTGAGTCCATCCATTGTGTGTTGCCTTTTTTTAAAAAAAAAAAACTTTTGATGATGAGTTTTATTAAATTTAATCAACTGCTTTTTTTCATTACACTTTAAGTTTTAGGGTACATGTGCACAACGTGCAGGTTTGTTATATATGTATAAATGTGCCATGTAGGTGTGCTGCACCCATTAACTCGATATTTAACATTAGGTATATCTCCTAATGCTATCCCTCCCTCCTTCCCCCACCCCACAACAGGCCCCAGTGTGTGATGTTCCCCTTCCTCTGTCCATGTGTTCTCATTATTCAATTCCCACCTGTGAGTGAGAACATGCAGTGTTTGGTTTTTTGTCCTTGTGATAGTTTCCTCAGAATGAGGGTTTCCAGCTACATCCACGTCCCTACAAAGGACATGAACTCATCATTTTTTATGGCTGCATAGTATTCCATGGTGTATATGTGCCACATTTTCTTAATCCAGTCTATCATTGTTGGACATTTGGCTTGGTTCCAAGTCTTTGCTATTGTAAATAGTGCCACAATAAACATATGTGTGCATGTGTCTGTACAGCAGCATGATTTATAATCCTTTGGGTATATACCCAGTAATGGGATGGCTAAGTCAAATGGTATTTCTAGTTCTAGATCCCTGAGGAATCGCCACACTGACTTCCACAAGGGTTGAACTAGTTTACAGTCCCACCAACAGTGTAAAAGTGTTCCTATTTCTCCACATCCTCTCCAGCACCTGTTGTTTCCTGACTTTTTAATGATCACCATTCTAACTGGTGTGAGATGGTATCTCATTGTGGTTTTGATTTGCATTTCTCTGATGGCCAGTGATGATGAGCATTTTTTCATGTGTCTGTTGGCTGCATAAATGTCTTCTTTTGAGAAGTGTCTGTTCATATCCTTCGACCACTTTTTGATGGGATTGTTTGTTTTTTTCTTCTAGATTTGTTTGAGTTCATTGTAGATTCTGGATATTAGCCCTTTGTCAGATGAGTATACTGCAAAAATTTTCTCCCATTCTGTAGGTTGCCTGTTCACTCTGATGGTAGTTTCTTTTACTGTGCAGAAGCTCCTTAGTTTCATTAGAACCCATTTGTCAATTTTGTCTTTTGTTGCCATTGCTTTTGGTGTTGTAGACATGAAGTCCTTGCCCATGCCTATGTCCTGAATGGTAATGCCTAGGTTTTCTTGTAGGGATTTTATGATTTTCGGTCTAACATTTAAGTCTTTAACCCATCTTGAATTAATTTTTGTATAAGGCGTAAGGAACGGATCCATTTTCAGCTTTCTCCATATGGCTAGCCAATTTTCCCAGCACCATTTATTAAATAGGGAATCCTTTCCCCATTGCTTGTTTTTGTCAGGTTTGTCAAAGATCAGATAGTGGTAGATATGCAGCATTATTTCTGAGGGCTCTGTTCTGTTCCATTAGTCTATATCTCTGTTTTGGTACCAGTATCATGCTGTTTTGGTTACTGTAGCCTTGCAGTATACTTTGAAGTCAGGTAGCGTGATGCCTCCGGCTTTGTTCTTTTGGCTTAAGATTGACTTGGCGACGTGGGCTCTTTTTTGGTTCCATATGAGCTTTAAAGTAGTTTTTTCCAATTCTGTGAAGAAAGGCATTGGTAGCTTGATGGGGATGGCATTGAATCTGTAAATTATCTTGGGCAGTATGGCCATTTTCATGATATTGATTCTTCCTATCCATGAGCATGGAATGTTCTTCCATTTGTTTGTATTCTCTTTTATTTCCTTGAGCAGTGGTTTGTAGTTCTCCTTGAAGAGGTCCTTTACATCCCTTGTAAGTTGAATTCTTAAGTATTTTATTCTCTTTGAAACAATTGTGAATGGGAGTTCACTCATGATTTTGCTCTCTGTTTGTCTGTTATTGGTGTGTAAGAATGCTTGTGACTTTTGTACATTGATTTTGTATCCTGAGACTTTGCTGAAGCTGCTTGTCAGATTAAGGAGATTTTGGGCTGAGACGATGGGGTGTTCAAAATATACAATCATGTCATCTGCAAACAAGGACAATTTGACTTCCTCTTTTCCTAATCGAATACCCTTTATTTCCTTCTCCTACCTTATTGCCCTGGCCAGAACTTCCAACACTATGTTGAATAGGAGTAGAGAGGGCATCCCTGTCTTGTGCCAGTTTTCAAAGGGAGTGCTTCCAGTTTTTGCCCATTCAGTATGATATTGGCTGTGGGTTTGTCATAGATAGCTCTTATTATTTTGAGATATGTCCCATCAATACCTAATTTATTGAGAGTTTTTAGCATGAAGGGTTGTTGAATTTTGTCAAAGGCCTTTTCTGCATCTTTTGAGATAATCATGTGGTTTTTGTTGTTGGTTCTGTTTCTATGCTGCGTTATGTTTATTGATTTGCATATGTTGAACCAGCCTTGCATCCCAGGGATGAAGCCCACTTGATCACGGTGGATAAGCTTTTTGATGTGCTGCTGGATTCGGTTTGCCAGTATTTTATTGAGGATTTTTGCTTCAATGTTCATCAGGGATATTGGTCTAAAATTCTCTTTTTTTGTTGTGTCTCTGCCAGTCTTTGGAATCAGGATGATGCAGGCCTCATAAAATGAGTTAGGGAGGATTCCCTCTTTTTCTATTGATTGTATTAGTTTCGGGAGGAATGGTACCAGATCCTCCTTGTACCTCTGGTAGAATTCGGCTGTGAATCCATCTGGTCCTGGACTCTTTTTGGTTGGTAAGCTATTAATTATTGCCTCAATTTCAGCTCCTGTTTTTGGTCTATTCAGAGATTCAACTTCTTCCTGGTTTAGTCTTGGGAGGGTGTATGCGTCGAGGAATTTATCCATTTCTTCCAGATTTTCTAGTTTATTTGCGGAGAGGTGTTTATAGTATTCTCTGATGGTAGTTTGCATTTCTGTAGGATCGGTGGTGATATCCCATTTATCATTTTTTATTGCATCTATTTGATTCTTTTTTCTTTTCTTCTTTATTAGTCTTGCTGGCGGTCTATCAATTTTGTTCATCTTTTCAAAAAACCAGCTCCTGGATTCATTAATTTTTTGAAGGGTTTTTTGTGTCTCTATTTCCTTCAGTTCTGCTCTGATCTTAGTTATTTCTTGCCTTCTGCTAGCTTTTGAATGTGTTTGCTCTTGCTTCTCTAGTTCTTTTAATTGTGATGTTAGGGTGTCAATTTTAGATCTTTCCTGCTTTCTCTTGTGGGCATTTAGTGCTATAATTTTCCCGCACACACTGCTTTGAATGTGTCCCAGAGATTCTGGTATGTTGTGTCTTTGTTCTCGTTGGTTTCAAAGAACATCTTTATTTCTGCCTTCATTTTGTTACGTACCCAGTAGTCTCAGGAGCAGGTTGTTCAGTTTCCATGTAGTTGAGCAGTTTTGAGTGAGTTTCTTAATCCTGAGTTCTAGTTTGTTTACAATGTGGTCTGAAAGACAGTTTGTTATAATTTCTGTTCTTTTACATGTGCTGAGGAGTGCTTTACTTTCAAGCATGTGGTCAATTTTGGAATAGGTGTGGTGTGGTGCTGAAAAGAATGTATATTCTGTTGTTTTGCTGTGGAGAGCTCTGTAGATGTCTATTAGGTCCACTTGGTGCAGAGCTGAGTTCAATTCCTGGGTATCCTTGTTAACTTTCTGTCTCATTGATCTGTCTAATGCTGACAGTGGGGTGTTAAAGTCTCCCATTATTATTGTGTGGGAGTCTAAGTATCTTTGTAGTCACTAAGAACTTGCTTTATGAATCTGAGTGCTCCTGTATTGGGTGCATATATATTTAGGATAGTTAGTTCTTCTTGTTGAATTGATCCCTTTACCATTATGTAATGGCCTTCTTTGTCTCTTTTGATTTTTGTTGGTTTAAAGTCTGTTTTATCCAAGACTAGGATTGCAACCCCTGCCTTTTTTTGTTTTCCATTTGCTTGGTAGATCTTCCTCCATCCCTTTGTTTTCAGCCTATGTGTATCTCTGCACATGAGATGGATTTCCTGAATACAGCACACTGATTGGTCTTGACTCTATCCAATTTGCCAGTCTGTGTCTTTTAATTGGAGCATTTAGTCCATTTACATTTAAGGTTAATACTGTTATGTGTGAAGTAGATCCTGCCATTTTGATGTTAGCTGGTTATTTTGCTCGTTAGTTGATGCAGCTTCTTCCTAGCCTTGATGGTCTTTACAATTTGGCATGTTTTTGCAGTGGCTGGTACCAGTTGTTCCTTTCCATGTTTAGTGCTTCCTTCAGGAGCTCTTTTAGGGCAGGCCTGGTGGTGACAAAATCTCTCAAGCATTTGCTTGTCTGTAAAGTATTTTATTTCTACTTCACTTATGAAGCTTAGTTTGGCTGGATATGAAATTCTGGGTTGAAAATTCTTTTCTTTAAGAATGTTGAATATTGGCCCCCACTCTCTTCTGGCTTGTGGAGTTTCTGCTGAGAGATCTGCTGTTAGTCTGATGGGCTTCCCTTTGTGGGTAACCCAACCTTTCTCTCTGGCTGCCCTTAATATTTTTTCCTTCATTTCAACTTTGGTGAATCTGACAGTTATGTGTCTTGGAGTTGCTCTTCTCGAGGAGCATCTTTGTGGCATTGTCTGTATTTCCTGAATCTGAATGTTGGCCTGCCTTGCTAGATTGGGGAAGTTCTCCTGGATAATATCCTGCAGAGTGTTTTCCAACTTGGTTCCATTCTCCCCATCACTTTCAGGTACACCAATGAGATGTAGATTTGTTCTCTTCACATAGTCCCATATTTCTTGGAGGCTTTGTCCATTTCTTTTTATTCTTTTTTCTCTAAACTTCTCTTCTTGCTTCATTTCATTCATTTGATCTTCCATCACTGATACCCTTTCTTCCAGTTGATCAAATCGGCTACTGAGGCTTGTGCATTCATCATGTAGTTCTCATGCCATGGTTTTCAGCTTCATCAGGTCCTTTAAGGGCTTTTCTGCATTGGTTGTTCTAGTTGGCCATTTGTCTAATCTTTTTTCAAGGTTTTTAACTCCTTTGCCATGGATTCAAACTTCCTCCTTTAGCTCAGAGTAGTTTGATCATCTAAAGACTTCTTCTCTCAACTCGTCAAAGTCATTCCCTGTCCAGCTTTGTTCTGTTGCTGGTTAGGAGCTGCATTCCTTTGGAGGAGGAGAGGCGCTCTGATTTTTAGAATTTTCAGTTTTTCTGCTCTGTTTTTTTCCCCATCTTTTTGGTTTTATCTACCTTTTGTCTTTGATGATGGTGACGTACAGATGGGGTGTTGGTGTGGATGTTCTTCCTGTTTGTTAGTTTTCCTTCTAACATTCAGGACCCTCAGCTGCATGTCTGTTGGAGTTTGCTGGAGTTCCACTCCAGACCTTGTTTTCCTGGGTATCAGCAGCAGAGGCTGCAGAACAGCGGATATTGGTGAACAGCAAATGTTGCTGCTGGATCATTCCTCTGGAAGTTTTGTCTCAGAGTAGTACCCGGCCGTGTGAGGTGTCAGTCTGCCCCTACTGGGGGGTGCCTCCCAGTTAGGCTACTCAGGGGTCAGGGACCCACTTGAGGAGGCAGTCTGTCCATTTTCAGTTCTCAAACTCCATGTTGGGAGAACGACTACTCTCTTCAAAGCTGTCAGACAGGGACATTTAAGTCTGCAGAGGTTTCTGCTGCCTTTTGTTTGTCTGTGCCCTGCCCCCAGAGGTGGAGTCTACAGAAGCAGGCAGACCTCCTTGAGCTATGGTGGGCTTCACCCAGTTCAAGCTTCCCGGCCATTTTGTTTACCTACTCAAGACTCGGCAATGGCAGGCGCCCCTCCCCCAGCCTCACTGCTGCCTTGCAGTTTGATCTCAGACTGCTGTGCTAGCAATGAGTGAGGCTCTGTAGGCATAGGACCCTCTGAGCCAGGCGAGGGATACAATCTCCTGGTGTGCCATTTGCTAAGACTGTTGGAAAAGTGCAGTATTAGGGTGAGAGTGACCCGATTTTCTAGGTGCCATCTGTCACTCCTTTCATTGGCTAGGAAAGGGAATTCCCTGACCCCTTGTGCTTCCCATGTGAGGCAATGCCTCACCATGCTTTGGCTTAGGCTCAGTGTGCTGCACACACTGTCCTGCACCCACTGTCTGACAATCCCCAGTGAGATGAACCTGGTACCTCAGTTGGAAATGCAGAAATCATTCGTTTTCTGTGTCGCTCACACTGGGAGCTGTAGACTGGAGCTGCTCTTATTTGGCCATCTTGCCTCCACCCCCCTGTGTGCTGCCTTTATTAGCATAACTCAGAACTGTGAAGGGGCCTCATTGTTACTTCTAGAACCACTTGCATTATAGTGTTTATTGTGGCTTATGTTGAATAATATATACAGCTTAAATATATTAACATATATTTCAACAAGTCTTACTATATGCCTGGCACTTTGCTGAGCAGTTCACATGTATTTTCTCACATCAACCTATGTGACAGGCAAATATTTATTTATATTATTGCAGAGATTGAGAATAAATAACTCACTGAGAAAACAGAATAATAGTAAGTCAAGAAACTTCCCCAAGATCACACAGCTAGTAAATTTAGGTGCTGGAATTCTAACACATGCCTTTCTGATTCCAGGTACCACAATGACATTCTTCTTTATTTATGTACACCTTACCACCTTACATAAGTTTTGGTTCAGGAATCTCTCCCCAACAACTTATGTAAAGAAAATTATATAGGATGGATAGAAAATCTACTTAAAAGTTTGTTCACTACTGTGCCTTTTTTGATAGTGAAAAATGAAATTAAACTAAATGTACAACAATAAAACTCTTGAATAAATTATGGTATTTTCATACAACAGAATACTATATACCTAAAATGTAACAGTGTAACCCTGTATTTTTTGACATAGGAATATGTTCAAGATTTTGTATTAAGTAAAACATTCAAGTTTAAATTAGTATATGGAGTTGGATCTTATTTTTATTTAAAAGATTATATATGAGTTGAAAAAAACTGTGAGGTTATGCATAAAGGTAAATAGTGGTTATCTGTGGGTTTTAGGAGCTCATGTGTCATTCTTACTTTGTCTCTGCTTACCTGAAATTTATAATTTTCAACAGTGGAAATGTAGTTCTGGTGAAATAAGAAAAAGTGATTTTAGAATACTCAGATGCATTGAAGTATATATTAATAAACAAAAATACATTTTTATTGTTTTGATGTAATAGAATCCTCAATTGCATGGAGCCACAGCCTTAAGCTATCATATTTCTTCTGTTAATGTTTTCTAAACTTTCTCATGAGCATTCTTTCTTCATCAATTACATTAACAGAGCCAGTCCATATCAAAATGGAAAGATGAGCTTAGTTTCATCTGAAGCAATTTCTCACCTATGCCCCTCTCTCTTTCTTTTAAGATTCCCAGGCCTTTTATCCTATTACAGTTCTTCAGAAAAATAGAAGGATGATGATAATAATGGATATAAAAATAATTACAACAATCAAAACAAAGTTAACCATTGTATTTTGCTGAGACCAGCTCAGTCAGGGAGACCCTAACCCTGCAGTGCTAGAGGAATTAAAGACACACACACACAAATATCACGTATGGAGTGGGAAATCAGGGGTCTCACAGGCTTCAGAGCTGAGAGCCTTGAACAGAGACTTACCCACATATTTCTTGACAGCAAGCCAGTCGTAAGATTTACTAAAAGTATTCCTTACAGGAAAAAAAGGGATGGGCTGAAATAAAGGGATGGGCTCTGGCTAGTTATCTGCAGCAGGAACATGTCCTTATGGCACAGATTGTTCATGCTATTGTTTGTGGTTTAAGAACGCCTTAAGTGGTTTTCTGCCCTGGGTGGGCCACATGTTCCTTGCCCTCATTTGGTAAACCAACACCCTTCCAGCATGGGTGTCAAGGCCATCATGAGCATGTCACAGTGCTGCAGAGATTTTGTTTATGGCCAGTTTTGGGGCCAGTTTATGGCCAGATTTTGGGGCCTGTTCCCAACAGTGTTGAGTATTGACTACATATTCAGCACTTAACTGCATCTAACTATGTAATTGCATTGGAGTCACACAGTTCCTTCAGGTAGGTCTTATCAATGTTATTTCACAGTTGAAAAAATAAGTTCCAAAAGTTTAGCCAAAGGACTACACTGATGGTAAGTGGTAGAAACATGATTCAATTCTCTTTTTGTTAGAAGCCAAAATTTTATAAGGGAAACAATTGTTCTATATTGCCTTTATTAGACAATCATGATCTAATACAAAGCAGATATTCTAAGGCTTTTGCAGTACCTTCTTCATGAAATCTCTCCATACCCAGATCACCTCCCAATTTTGAGTTGCCTACATCTTTCTTCAGTCAACACAGGAAACCTAGGTTCCCAGGTCAGCTCTCGACCACTTACCTCTTATCTCTATGCTGCTCCCAGTCTGTACCAATCTCACACCCCTTTCCCACCCTGAGTTTATTCACCATATCCTCTGGCAACTCACAATCTGTAATCAGGAAAAAAAATGTACATTTCAAATTAAAATTAAAAACTATTTTTTGTCTTTAAATTTTTATTCTTTGCTGTTGTAAAATACACATAACATGAAAATTATCATTTGTATAGTTTTTAAAAGTACAGTTCAGTGGCATTAATTACATTCCCATTGTTGTGCAACCATCACCACTACCTCCAGAATATTTTCATCCTCCAAAACTAAACATTCTATACCCATTAAACAGTAAGTCTCCATTTACCCCTCCCTTCATGCTTTGGAAATCACCATTCTACATTTGGTCTTTATGGAAGACTGTTATAGGTGCCCAGTATAACTGGAATCTTAAAGTACTTGTCCTTTGTGTCTGTCTTATATCACCATAATGTTTTCAAGGTTCATCTATGTTATAGCATTGGTCAGAATTTCATTCCTTTTCAAGGTTGAATATTATTCCATTTTATGTATTGTCATATTTTGTTTATCCATTTATCTGTGGTGGAAAATTAGGTTATTTCTACATTTTGGCTATTGTGAATAATGCTGCTATAAACATTGTTGTACAGATGTCTATTCAAGTCACTGTTTTTAAATATTTTTGGTATATATATATACACATAGAGAGAGAGAGAGAGAAATAGAGAATGAGAGAGATAGAAAGAGGGAGAAGGAGATGTAGAAATGCTGGATCACATGAAAATTATAAGTTTAATTTTTTGAGGAATTACTGTACTATTTTCCATAGTAGCTACACCATTTTACATTCCCAGCAACAATGTACAAGGGTTTCCATTTCTTTACATTCTCAAAAATGTCTGTTATTTTTTGTTGTTGTTTTGTTTTTTTAAATAGCAGTTCTAATCCTTCTGAGGTGGTATCTTATTGTGGCTTTGATTTGCATTTTCCTAAGGATTAGTGATGTTGAGCATTGTTTTGTATGCTTATTGGCCATTTGCATATCTTCTTCAGAAAAATGTCTGTCAAAATCCTTTGCCCATTTCCAATGGGCGGTTTTTGTTGTTGAGTTGTAATCATTATTTATACTAATGTATTCTGGACTTTAATCCCTTAACAGATATATTTTCTCACATTCTACATGTTGCCTTAGTTCATTCTCTTGATATTGTCTGTATTAGTCCGTTCTTACATTGCTATAAAGAAATATCTGAAACTGGGTAATTTATTTTTTTAAAAAGGTTTAATCAGCTTATAGTTCTGTAGGCTGTACAGGCTTCTCCTGGGGAGGCCTCAGGAAACTTACAATTATGGTGAAAGGTTAAGGGGAAGCAGGAACATATAAGATTTGTCCTTATTTTTTGTCTAAGAGTTTTACAATTTTAGCACTTATGTTTAGGTCTTCAATTAATTTTCTCTTAATATTTGTATATGGTGTAAGGTAAGAATCCAATTTTATTCTTTTCCATATAGATATCCAGTTTTCCCACCACCATTTGTTGAAAACACTATCTTTTTCTGCATTGGACGGTCTTAGCATCCTCATTGAAAATCATTTGACCATATATAGAAAGGTTTATTTTTGAATTATTTATTATATTCCATTAGTCTATATGCCTATGCTTTTGTCAATACCACACATTTTTTATTACTGTAGCTTTGTAATAAGTTTTGAAGTCAGGAAATGTGAGTCATCCTATTTTGTTTTTCTTTCTAAAAAATGTTTCATATATTCAGCATCCCTTGAAATTTCATATAAGTTTTAGGATAGGTTTTTCTATTTCTGCTCCCCCAAAAATGTCATTGGAATTTTGATAGTGATTAATTGAACCTATGGATTGTTTTTAGTCATATTGTCATAGTAACAAAAAATATTTCTTCTAATCCAATGATGTTTGGCTCCTTTTTATAATTTTTATCTTTTGTCATTAGTTTCATTTTAACATATTATCATTCTCCTTATTTAGTTTAGTTCTTTGTGTCTTTCTTTAGCACATTGAGGATATTTGAAATAGTTGCTTTCATGTATTTGTCCGGTAAATCTGATGCCTGTCATTCTTCTGGGATGGTTTTTGACATTTTTTTTCCTTTCAATGGGCTACATTTTTCTAATTCTTTTACGCATTGTAAACTTTTTATTAATAATTTAGCATTTTAAAAAAAGTCATCTTTCTCAGTCTTTGCAGACTGGCTCTGTGCCAAAGCAGTCCTTCACTAATTAGCTGAGTGTATTATGGGTCTTGCAATTATTCTGAGGTGAAAACTTAAGTTCTTCTCAGGTCTTTTCTGAGCATGCATTCTGCCTGGGCCTGTGTGTGGCTTTTTGGAGTCTCACATACATGTGGTTGCTTTTCAATGTGTTAATTTCCCAAAAGTCTCACCCTAGCTTCTTTTCAGGGCCTTAGATGGACTATTAGATGTTTCCATCAATAATTATTTGCCCTAGGGGTCTGCACATTTACAGTCCATCTACACATTTCCCAAACTGTGCCTGCTGCTATTCCCACCTGAGATCTGAGATGGTGAAACAAAAACTGGTCCTTCATGCAGCCCCTAGAGTGGTTAAAAGTTCACATATAAAGTCGGATAAACTCCCTTCAGTCAAAAGATGGAACTGAGAGTTGGGCTGCCTCCTCCACCAAACCAAGACTGTGCTGTACATGGGATGGGGTGGGACAAATGAGGTAAAAATGCCACAAAATATCTTACCATTTTGAATATGGCTTTTTTTATTGGACATTTACTTTGTTGCTGTAGCTCCTTGACTATTTTCCAACAATCCTATAAGTTTATTTTAGTCAGTTTCTTATTATTTCCTGATGTTTCTGTGGTGGAACAAGAGCCTAGAACATCTTAGTCTGACATTTTTTGATATTACTCTTCACAATATTTTAAAATTCTTAACATTCCTTTCACCTTCTTGCTCTAACTTAAACCTAGATATCCAATGGGGATACTACTTTCCCTGAAGTCCTTTCAAATGGTGATTATTTTAACTTTCACACCCATGTAACCTAGAGTCTGAGGTAAAATATATATCTTCCTTGCTCCACATTGCCGCTTCAAAACCATTTCTCCTTTTTCCTTTGAATATCCTGTGGAGTTTATGCTAATAGCCATGCCATCTGCTGCATTTTCTTGTCATTGTTAACCAGTAAAATGCTGTTTACTTCTCACCATTCATTTCCATCTTCAGCACTTGGCTCATTGTCTTCCTCCCTCTCCATCATGAATACTATTAGTATTATTGATAACTACAATATTCATTTAGCTAATATATAAAAAATTCTTGCTTTTAAGTGTTCATGTATTCTCCTTTTAATGATTTCTTTCTCCCGTCCACCTTAACCACTAAACCCCATTGTTACATCAACCACTAACCCCATTGTTACCCATCAACAATCATTGCATTGCCTCCAAAGTATTAAATTTAAGCATTCTACTCTAACCCCAAATTCCTTACTTTTTTGTTCAATTACTTAATTACCCCACACCATTAGTTCTTCAAACTCATTGAGCCTGTACACTAAGTACCTAACCATGTTTTCACTAAACAGCCCTCCCTATTTCTGTTCATACCTATTCACTCAGCTTAAATTCATTGACATCTCTATAGTTTCTCCTTTGCAAATATTCTTAAGCCCCATGTGACACCTGGATAAAATAGAAACAGTCTCATTCAGACTACACAGAGAGCCTATACTAAGATTTCTCATACTGTCAGCATCAAAGCAACTGGTAATGTCTGAGACTAATAATATTGGCAATTTTATTAATTAGGACTTCTAGTGTTTTCTTTTGTTGCCTTAAGGCTTGGTTTAAAAAGATCACATGTAAGTTTATCTAAGACACAGGAGAGAAAGAATAAATTTTAAATGTAAGAAAGGAAGTTTTAAATGATCTATTTTGTGAAAGAGGAAAAGATAGGGGCAGTATAGCCAAAGCATCATAGCAAAGAATTTAAAAGAATTTCTCCACAAACAAAATCCACTGGTGTAATGACAGAGCAGAGGGACATTTTCAGTTTACCTCATTTGGTTTTGTCAAAGCAGTTCTGTAATCTGCAAAAAGTGGAAAAGTTTGGTGTCTGTTCCCTTTCCCTTGATTCCTTCAGTTATTATTGCCTCATTATACAGTCATTTGTACAATGTTTTGGCAGACATTTGCTGTTGCATAAATTAAAGTCATGGAATCTCGTTTTGCCTACAGGTCTTTATGAAAATAGCAGCAACATTTTTATTTGAATGTCAAAGTTTGTCAACCATTAAACTGATTGATTTTTCATTATACAATCCAATAGAGTAGGCAATCTTCAGTTTGTATGCAACATTACTCTGAGAAAAAGACTCATCTTTGAAAAATCCTTCATGCTTATACTTTAAAAATGATATTCCTTTCACAAGACAGCCTCATGTTTTAAAGCTATCTTTATACATGAATTGCTCTATTCATATGCCTAGTACAGGTACAGCATGGTAATTCACCTCACTGGAAAGAAAGAGCTTTTCTATTTTGTAGTAGCAACACCAGCCTTTAAAAATTATATTATATTTTATTTTAAACTCTCTCAGAAAGAACCTATTGTTCATGCCATGTAGATTGTGATGCTCAAAAAATGATCAAATTAACTGTCTTGGAAATAGGAGAGGCTTTACACAGAACTAACAGGTCTCAGCAGCTGTGTTGTATTTTCTACACAAATCCTTTAAAATGATCCTGAACTTCTTTTGTAGGCACACCTGTCATGGAAACAGTCTAGGCTAAATTGTAAGTTCATTTACCCTTTGGCTATGCCTCTAAAAATGTCAGCAAGGATGTCAATTTGTGCCAACTACTGCTGGAGCAGCTGTTGGTTGGTTAGGAATGGGAGAGCAACCCTTATATTGGCTTATTTATTTGGAGCAAACAAAGAAAGATGTAAATTTCCACAGTCACATCTTTGCTTCATTAAGGCAGATGTGTATCTGCTGTTTGTATGTCATATAATCCCAAAGCAGAACTAGGAATAAAAATTGTCCTTTGTTTAAAAACCTCATTAAAAATGTCAAGAAGAGAGAATTGTCTAGCAGTAGGGAACTTCATGAGGTAGGAGGTCTTTTCTTAAATATTTAAGATATATAACTTCTAAGAAGATGAAGTGGTCAATGAAAAATAACCTATATTGAAAAGGAAATGCTGAAAGAAAAGTAAAACAGTTCAGCTTGTAGAATCAATATTATAAAATGAGAACTCATGAAAGGAAGTAAGTGAGAAATTGGTGCTCATACCATGCTAGGTTAGTAGCCTTGAACTTCCAAAAGTGTTGGTGAAGAGAGCTCAAAGAAACACTGAATTATTATATAATAGATCTTGAAAAAAATTTTACCAACTTAGCAGACATGATGAATTTTCAGATATTGTGTGTTGAAGATCAATGGCAAACTCTAGAGTTAAAATTATGACACATGCACTAAAATGAGCTTTCTGAAATGACCATCTTAAAAGTGGAAAGTCTGAGCTAAAAATGCTCTTGCATGCTTTCAGAGAACACGAGCCCTGCTTACAAATGACAGAAAAACAAAGTCTGGCTCATTAAGACAAGATCAATAGTAACACAAATAAGAATATGTAAAAAAGTTCTAATAAAAATTAATATCATTTCAGTGATCTGTCAGGTAACGTAAGCTTTATGCTAAGTTACAAAATTCTCGAGAGTATTTTGAGTTATGGTCACCTCATTGCTTCTCTACATTTGCTTTATTACAAGCTTCTCCCTAGATCTATATTTAGATGCCAATAAGCATCATTATTTATTTTTAAAAATGCCAATTTAAAATGTATTTTATTTTATTTTTTAAGGAATTTAATCAAGTTTACAAGAAAAAGACTCTGTCAAAAGGCTCCTAGAATTGATAAATGATGTTAGTAAAGTTTCAGGATACAAAATCAATGTACAAATATCAGTAGCCTTTCTGAACAGCAACAATGTCCATGCTGAGAGTGAAATCAAGAACAAAATCCCACTTCCAAGAGCCACAAAAAAATGAAACACGCATGAATACAGCTAACTAAGGAGGTGAAAGAACTCTTCAAGGAGAACTAAAAAACACTGCTGAAAGTAAATCAGAGATGACACAAATAAATGGAAAAACATTCCATGCTCATAAATTGGAAGAATTAATATCATAAAAATGGTCATACTGCCCAAAGAAATCTACAGATTCAATGCTACTCCTATCAAACTACCAAAGTAATTCTCAAAACTAGAAAAAAGAACTGTTCCAAAATTCATATAAAACCAGAAAAAAAAGAGCCCAAATATCCAAAGCAATCCTAAGCGAAAAGAACAAAGCTGGAGACATCACACTACCTGACTTCAAACTATACTATAAAGCCACATTAACCAAAACAGTTTAGTACTGATACAAAAACAGACACATAGACCAATGGAACAGAATAGAAAACCCAGAAAGAAACTCAGAAAACTCAGAAATAAAGCCACACGTCTATCACCATTTGATCTTAGACACGTGCAACAAAAACAAGGAATAGGGAAAGGACTCTATTCAATAAATGGTGTTGGGATAACTGGTCAACCATATGCAGATTAAAGGTGGACCCCTACATTTTATCATATATTAAAATTAACTCAAGATCGAGTAAAGATTTTTTTTTCTCATTGTGGTTTAAATTTGCATATATTTATTTATTTATCTTTTTTTATTATTATACTTTAAGTTTTAGGGTACATGTGCACAATGTGCAGGTTAGTTACATATGTATACATGTGCCATGCTGGTGTGCTGCACCCACTAACTCGTCATTTAGCATTAGGTATATCTCCTAAAGCTATCCCTCCCCCCTCCCCCCACCCCCCAACAGTCCCCAGAGTGTGATGTTTCCCTTCCTGTGTCCATGTGTTCCCATTGTTCAATTCCCACCTATGAGTGAGAATATGCGGTGTTTGGTTTTTTTGTTCTTGCGATAGTTTACTGAGAATGATGATTTCCAATTTCATCCATGTCCCTACAAAGGACATGAACTCATCATTTTCTATGGCTGCATAGTATTCCATGGTGTATATGTGCCACATTTTCTTAACCCAGTCTATCATTATTGGACATTTGGCTTGGTTCCAAGTCTTTGCTATTGTGAATAGAGCCGCAATAAACATACGTGTGCATGTGTCTTTATAGCAGCATGATTTATAGTCCTTTGGGTATATACCCAGTAATGGGATGGCTGGGTCAAATGGTATTTCTAGTTCTAGATCCCTGAGGAATCGCCACACTGACTTCCACAATGTTTGAACTAGTTTACAGTCCCACCAACAGTGTAAAAGTGTTCCTATTTCTCCACATCCTCTCCAGCACCTGTTGTTTCCTGACTTTTTAATGATTGCCATTCTAACTGGTGTGAGATGGTATCTCATTGTGGTTTTGATTTGCATTTCTCTGATGGCCAGTAATGGTGAGCATTTTTTCATGTATTTTTTGGCTGCATAAATGTCTTCTTTTGAGAAGTGTCTGTTCAAGTCCTTCACCTACTTTTTGATGGGGTTGTTTGTTTTTTTCTTGTAAATTTGTTTGAGTTCATTATAGATTCTGGATATTAACCCTTTGTCAGATGAGTAGGTTGCGAAAATTTTGTCCCATTTTGTAGGTTGTCTGTTCACTCTGATGGTAGCTTCTTTTGCTGTGCAGAAGCTCTTGAGTTTAATTAGATCCAATTTGTCAATTTTGGCTTTTGTTGCCATTGCTTTTGGTGTTTTAGACATGAAGTCCTTGCCCATGCCTAGGTCCTGAATGGTAATGCCTAGGTTTTCCTCTAGGGTGTTTATGGTTTTAGGTCTAATGTTTCAGTCTTTAATCCATCTTGAATTGATTTTTGTATAAGGTATAAGGAAGGGATCCAGTTTCAGCTTTCTACATATGGCTAGCCAATTTTCCCAGCACCATTCATTAAATAGGGAATCATTTCCCCATTGCTTGTTTTTCTCAGGTTTGTCAAAGATCAGATAGTTGTAGATAAGCGGCATTATTTCTGAGGGCTCTGTTCTGTTCTATTGATCTATATCTCTGTTTTGGTACCAGTACCATGCTGTTTTGGTTACTGTAGCCTTGCAGTATACTTTGAAGTCAGGTAGTGTGATGCCTCCAGCTTTGTTCTTTTGGCTTAGGATTGACTTGGCAATGCGGGCTCTTTTTTGGTTCCATATGAACTTTAAAGTAGTTTTTTCCAATTCTGCAAAGAAAGTCATTGGTAGCTTGATGGGGATGGCATTGAATCTATAAATTACCTTGGGCAGTATGGCCATTTTCACGATATTGATTCTTCCTACCCATGAGCATGGAATGTTCTTCCATCTGTTTGTATCCTCTTTTATTTCACTGAGCAGTGGTTTGTAGTTCTCCTTAAAGAGGTCCTTCACGTCCCTTGAAAGTTGGATTCCTAGGTATTTTATTCTCTTTGAAGCAATTGTGAATGGGAGTTCACTCATGATTTGGCTCTCTGTTTGTCTGTTGTTGGTGTATAAGAATGCTTGTGATTTTTGTACATTGATTTTGTATCCTGAGACTTTGCTGAAGTTGCTTATCAGCTTTAGGAGGTTTTGGGCTGAGACAATGGGGTTTTCTAGATATACAATCATGTCATCTGCAAACAGGGACAATTTGACTTCCTCTTTTCCTAATTGAATACCCTTTATTTCCTTCTCCTGCCTGATTGCCCTGGCCAGAACTTCCAATACTATGTTGAATAGGAGTGGTGAGAGAGGACATCCCTGTCTTTTGCCAGTTTTCAAAGGGAATGCTTCCAGTTTTTGCCCATTCAGTATGATATTGGCTGTGGGTTTGTCATAGATAGCTTTTATTATTTTGAGATATGTCCCATCAATACCTAATTTATTGAGAGTTTTTAGCATGAAGTATTGTTGAATTTTTTCAAAGGCCTTTTCTGCATCTATTGAGATAATCATGTGGTTTTGGTCTTTGGTTTGGTTTATGTGCTGGATTACATTTATTGATTTGTGTATATTGAACCAGCCTTGCATCCCAGGGATGAAGCCCACTTGATCATGGTGGATAAGCTTTTTGATGTGCTGCTGGATTTGGTTTCCCAGTATTTTATTGAGGATTTTTGCATCAGTGTTCATCAAGGATATTGGTCTAAAATTCTCTTTTTTGGTTGTGTCTCTGCCCGGCTTTGGTATCAGGATGATGCTGGCCTCATAAAATGAGTTAGGGAGGATTCCCTCTTTTTCTATTGATTGGAATAGTTTCAGAAGGAATGATACCATTTCCTCCTTGTACCTCTGGTAGAATTCGGCTGTGAATCCATCTGGTCCTGGACTGTTTTTGGTTGGTAAGCTATTGATTATTGCCACAATTTCAGAGCCTGTTATTGATCTATTCAGAGATTCAACTTCTTCCTGGTTTAGTCTTGGGAGGGTGTATGTGTCAAGGAATTTATCCATTTCTTCTAGATTTTCTAGTTTATTTGCATAGAGGTGTTTGTAGTATTCTCTGATGGTAGTTTGTATTTCTGTGGGATCGGTGGTGATATCCCCTTTATCATTTTTTATTGCGTCTATTTGATTCTTCTCTCTTTTCTTCTTTATTAGTCTTGCTAGCAGTCTATCAATTTTGTTGATCCTTTCAAAAAACCAGCTCCTGGATTCACTAATTTTTTGAAGGGTTTTTGGTGTCTCTATTTCCTTCAGTTTTGCTCTGATTTTAGTTATTTCTTGCCTTCTGCTAGCTTTCGAATGTGTTTGCTCTTGCTTCTCTAGTTCTTTTAATTGTGACGTTAGGGTGTCAATTCTGGATCTTTCCTGCTTTCTCTTGTGGGCATTTAGTGCTATAAATTTCCCTCTACACACTGCTTTGAATGTGTCCCAGAGATTCTGGTACATTGTGTCTTTGTTCTCGTTGGTTTCAAAGAACATCTTTATTTCTGCCTTCATTTCGTTATGTACCTATGCCTTCTTTTAAAAACTCTGTTCATTCCTCACTTTTTAATGGGGTTGTTTTTCTCTTGTAAATTTGTTAATGTTCTTTATAGGTTCTAGATATTAAACCTTTGTCAAATGCATAATTTGAAAAATTTTTCTCCCATTCTGTGGGTTTCCTTTGCTGCACAGAACCTCCTAAGTTTAATTAGATTCTACTTGTCAATTATTGCTTTTGTTATTATTGGTTTTGGTGTCTTTTTCATATAATATTTGCCTGTTTCTATGTCCAGAATGGTATTGCCTAGATTGTTTTCCAGAGCTTTTATAGTTTTGGGTGTTACATTTAAGTGTTTAGTCTACCTTGAGTTGATATTTTATATGCTGTAAGGGAGGAGTTCAGCTTCAATCTTCTGCATATGGCTAGACAGTTATCCCACCACCATTTATTGAATGAGTCCTTTCCCCAATGCTTGTTTTTGTCAGCTTTGTCGAAGATCACGTGGTTATAGGTGTGCAGCCTTATTTTAGGGCTCTGTATTCTGTTCCATTGGTCTATGTGCCTGTTTTTGTAGCAATGGCATGATGTTTTTGTTTCCGTAGCCCTGTAGTATAGTTTGAAGGTGGATAACAATGGCTCTAGCTTTGTTCTTTTTGCTTAAGATTGCCTTAACTATTCGGGTTCCTTTTTGGTTTCATGTGGATTTTTAAGTGTTTATTCTACTTCTGTGAAGAATGTCATTGATAGTTTAATAGGAATAGCATTAAATCTGTCAATTGCTTTAGGGAGTGTGGCCATTTTAATGATATTGATTCTTTCTATCCGTGAGCATGGAATAATTCTCAATTTATTTGTGTCTTTCCTGATTTCTTTGAGTAGTGTTTTGTAATTCTCATTGTAGAAATATTTCACCTCCCTGGTTATCTGTATTCCTAGGTATTTTATTCATCTTTGTGGCAATTGTGAATGGTTCTGCCTTTCTGATTTGGTTCTTGGCTTGGCTGCTATTGGTGCATAGAAATGCTATGAACTTTTATACATTGATTTTGTATCCTGAAACTTTGCTGAAGTTGTTTACCAGCTAATGGAGCTTTTGGGCCAAGACTACAAGATTTCAAGATATAGAATCATGTCATCTGCAAACACAGATAATTTGACTTCCTCTCTTCCTATTTAGATAAACTTTATTTCTTTCTCTTGCCTGATTAGCTAGGACTTCCAATACTATGTTGAATAGGAGTGGTAAGAGAGGGCAACCTTGTGTTTTACCAGTTTTCAAGGCGAATGCTTCCAGCTTTTTCCCATTCAGTATGATGTTGGCTGTGGGAGTGTCATAAATGTCTCTTATTATTTTGAAATATATTTTTTCAATATCCAGTTTATTGAGAGTTTTTAACATGAAAGAGTGTTGAATTTTATTGAAAGCTTTTTCTGCCTCTATTGAGATAATCATGTCGTTTTTGTCTTTAGTTCTGTTTATGTGATGAATCACATTTATTGATTTGCGCATGCTGAACCAACTCTGCATCTTGGGGATGAAGCTGACTTGATCTTGGTGGATAAGCTTTTTGATTTTTGATGTACTGCTGGATTCAGTTTGCAAGTATTTTATTGAGGATTTTTGCATCAATGTTCATCAAGGATATTGGCCTAAAGTTTTGTTTTTTGTTTTTGTTTTTGTTTTGCATTTCTCTGACAGGTTTTGGTATCAGGATGATGCTGGCCTCATAGAATGAGTTGGCGAGGAGTCCCTCCTCAATTTTTTTGGAATAGTTTTAGTAGGAATGGTATCAACTCTTCTTTGCACATCTGGTAGAATTTGGCTGTGAATCCCTCTGGTCTTGGGCATTTTGTTGATTGGTAGACTATTTATTACTGGTTCAATTTTGGAGCTCATTATTAATTTGCTTGGGGAATCAGTTTCTTCCTGGTTCAGTCCTGGGAGGTTGTATGCGCCAGGAATCTATACATCTCTTCTTGGTTTTCTAGTTTATGTGCATAAATTTGTTCTTAGTAGTTTCTGGTGGTTATTTTTATTTCTGCGGAGTCAGTGGTAACATTCCCTTCCTCAGTTCTAATCGTGTTTATTTGCATCTTCTTTCTTCTTTATTAGCCTAGCTAGTGACCTATCTTATTAATTTCTTCTAAAAAACAACTGGTTTCATTGATCTTTTGAATGTTGTTTTGTGTCTCGATTTCCTTCAGTTCAGCTCTGATTTTGGTTATTTCTTGTCTTCGGCTAGCATTGGGGCTGATTTGTTCTTGCTTGTCTAATTCATTCAGTTGTGAAATTAGGTTGTTAATTTGAGATCTTTCTAACTTTTTAATGTGATCATTTAGTGCTAGGAAGTCCCCTCCTAACACTGCCGTAACTGTGTCTAAGAGATACTGGTATGTTGTATCTTTGTTCTCATTAGTTTCAAAGAACTTCCTGATTTCTGCCTCAATGTCATTATTTACCCAAAAGTCATTTAGGAGCATGTTGTTTAATTTCCATTTAAGTGCATAGTTTTGAGTGAATTTCTTAGTCTTGACTTCTATTTTTATTGCACGTTGGTTTGAGAGTATGCTTGGTATAATTTCAGTTTTTTTGCCTCTGCTGAGGATTGCTATATGTCCAAGTATGTGCTCAATTTTAGAGTATGTGCCATGTGGCAATGTGAAAAATGTAAATTCTGTTGTTTTTGTGTGGAGAGTTCCTAGAAGTTTATCAGATTCATTTGGTCCAATGTTGAGTTCAGATCCTGAATATCTTTGTTAATTTTCTGCCTCAATGTTCGGTCTAATGCTGTCAGTGGAGTGTTGAAGTCTCCCATTATTATTGTGTGGGTGTCTATGTCTCTTTGTGGGTCTCCAAGAACTTGCTCTATAACTCTGGGTGCTCCTGTGTTGGGTGCATATATATTTAAAATAGTTAGAGCTTCTTGTTGAATTGAACCCTTTACCATTATGTAATGTCCTTCTTCGTCCTTCTTGATTTTTGTTGGTTTAAAGACTATTTTTGTCTGAAACTAGAATTGCAACCCCTGCTGTTTTCTTTTTTTCATTTGTTTCATAGATTTTCCTCCATTCCTTTATTTTGAGCCCATGGGTTTCATTCCGTGTAAGATGGTTCTTTCGAAGGAAGCATACCATTGGGTCTTGCTTTTTTATCCAGCTTGCCACTCTGTGCCTTTTAAGTGGGACATTTAGACCAGATGCCGTGGCTTACACATATAATCCCAGCACTTTGGAAGGCCAAGTGCTGATGGAAGGCCAAGCTCAGGAGTTTGAGAGCAGCCTGGGCAACAGGGTATAACCCCATCTCTACAAAAAATACAAAAATTAGCCAGGCATGGTGGTGGTGCATGCCTGTAGTACCAATTACTCAGAAGGCTGAGGTGGGAGGATGGCTTGAGCCTGGGAGGGAGAGGTTGGAGTGAGCTGAGATCACACACTGCACTCCAGCCTTAGTAACAGAGTTAGACCCTGTCTCAAAAAAAAAAAAAAGTGGGAACTTTAGTCTGTTTAAATTCATGGTTATTATTTGATACCTGTGGATTTGATCCTGTCATTGTGCTGTTATCTGGTTATTATGTTGGTTTGTTTGTGTGGTTGCTTTATGGTAACACTGGTCTGTGTGTTTGAGTGTGTTTTTATATTAACAGGTAGTGGTCTTTCCTTTATATATTTAATGCTTCTTTCAAGATCTATTGTATGGCAAGTCTGGTGATAACAAACTCCCTCAAATTTGATTATTTAGGAGGATCTTATTTCTCCTTTGCTTAGGAAGGTTAGTTTGACTGGATATGAAATTCTTGGTTGAATTTTATTTTCTTTAAGCACGTTGAATATAGGCCCCCAGTCTCTTGTGGCTTGTGGGATTTTAGCTAAGAGGTTCACTGTCAGCCTGATGATGTTCCCTCTATAGATGACCTGTCCTTTCTCTCTAGCTGCCTTTAACATTCTTTCTTTCATTTCAGACTTGGAAAATGTGGCAATTATGTGTGTTGGAAATGATCTTGTGTAGAATCTTGCAAAAGATGTCTGTATGACCTGAATTTGACTGTTGGCCTCTCAAGCAAGGTTGGGGAAGTTTTCATGGACAATATGCTGAAATATGTCTTCTAAGTTGTTCAGTTTCTCCCCTCTCTTTCAGGGATGCCAATGATTCATGTATTTGGCCTCTTTACATAATCCTATACATCTTGGAGGTTTTGTTTATTCCTTTTTGTTTATTTTTTCTTTATTTTTGTCTGACTGCCTTATTTCAGAGAACTAGCCCTCAAGTTCTGAGATTCTTTCCTAAGCTTGGTCTATTCTGTTGTTAATACTTGTGATTGCATTGTGAAATTCTTGTACACAGCTATTCAATTCTGCCAGATTTGCTAAATTCTTTTTTATACTGGCTATTTCATCCTCAACTCCTGTATTGTTTTATTGTGATTCTTGTTTTCCTTGGATTTGGTTTTGTCATCCTCCTGAATCTTGATGATCTTCATTCCTATTCATATTCTTAATTCTATTTCTGCCATTCCAGCCAGTTCGGCCTGGTTAAGAACTCTCGTTGGAGAACTGGTGCTGTTGTTCAAAGGACATATGACACTGTGGCCATTTAAGTTACTATAGTTCTTTCTCATCTCTGCATGTGGGTATTCCTTTAACTGCAGTGTAGATTGAGTACAGTCAATAGATTTATTTTCCAGATGTTTTCACTGGGGCAAGGCTTAGTGCTGGGTCTCTATTTGAAACTTACA
Organism: Gorilla gorilla gorilla; assembly: GCF_029281585.2. NCBI lineage: Eukaryota > Metazoa > Chordata > Mammalia > Primates > Hominidae > Gorilla > Gorilla gorilla. The sequence continues at coordinate 97,607,929 of NC_073247.2, forward strand.
TTTTGTCTCTAGTTTCAGAGGGGAGAATGTTAGTGAGGTATTTTTATTGTTAAAGCTTTGGGGTATGATTCAGTAGGTAGCACTTAAGCTTATTGGTTAGTTGGTAGATTCTTGCTTGGTTGTGTGGCTCCCCTATGTTTCCTCAAAGTTACAGCTATGTTTTCTCTCAATGCTCTGAAAGTGTGTGGGTTTCTCTCCCTCTTAAATACTGGCTGTAGATTGTGGCTTGGCACTCTGGAGCTGCCTACTGCAGCTCTGGGGAGATCTCAGTGTTGTTATTCCTTCTCCAGCTTGGCGGTGCAGAGAAAGGGACCTTAATATTGGTTGTGGCCAAGGACATTTTGCTTGTCTCCTGTGGGCTCCGCCCAAGACAGATGCAGGTCAGCAATTGCTCAGTGCAATCAACCCAGGATAGGTGGCCTGTGCTTTGGGCCCAAGCCAGGGGTTCTCTGTCTGGTGACAAGCAGTGTGGACTGTGTGGGACCTGTGGGAGATGGATTGGCCTTCTCTTCTTGGGTCAACTTCAGCTTTCTGGAGGTGTGGATAAAGCATTTAGGGTCTTTGCTTCTTCATTAGTCTGATGGTAGCAAGGGCAGTTACTTCCACTGCAGAGGCAGTAACAGAGAGGCTTTCAGTTGCCCCTGGAAGCTCTGTCCAGGGGGTTGCTGCGTTGCTAGTGGCTCAATATCTCTGGTGGAAGGTGGCTGGAGACCTAGGCCTGGAGGACCTTCTCAGCGAGGAGATTTGGGAATGGGCACCCACATAACAGTCTGGTCACTTTTCTATAAGGCTGCTGTGGTATGCTAGGGGCCCATTTCAGCCCCTAGTTGCCTCGAATTTTCCAGTACCTGGAGGTATCACCAGTGAAGACTGTGGAACAGCAAAGATGGCAACCTGGCCCTGCCCCTCCCTCTGGGAGCTCCATTTCAGAGAGATATAGATCTGTTGTCCGGTCAAACGCACCCGCAGTATGTGGCTGGATCCCACATTGGGAGGTATCCGTATCTTTGTGTGGTTTTGAGAGTTCCTCTTGCTATTGATCTCTAATTTTATTCCACTGTGGTCTAAGAAGACATTTGATATGATTTTGATTTTTTTGAATTTATTGGGACTTGCTTTATGGCAAATTATATGGTCAATTTTAAAGAATGTTACATAAGCAGATGAGAAAAATGTATATTCTGCCTTTGTTGATTGGTATGTTCCGTGTATGTCTATTAGCTCCATTCAGTCAAGAGCTCCACTTAAGTCCAAAGTTTGTTAGTTTTCTCCCTTAATGATCTGTCCATGCTGTCAGCAGAGTACTGAAGTTCCCTACTATTACTTTACGGCTATCTACTTTCTTAGTTCTAGTAATATTTGTTTTATAAATATGAACGCTCTGGTGTTATATGCATATATATATATGATAGTTCAGCCACCTTTTGGAATTAGACATTTTATCATTATATAATGCCTTTCTTTGTCTTTTTTTTTTACTGTTTTTGATATAAAATCTGCTTTATCTGATATAAGAATAGTAACCTGTGTTCCCTTTTGTTTTTTATTTGATGAGATATCTTTTCGTGTTCTTTTACTTTGAGCTTCTGGGTGTCTTTACACATTAGGTGGGTTTCTCGTAGGCAGTAGATGGTCTTGTTTTTTCATCCAGTTTGCCAACCTATATTTTAACTGGAGCATTTAGGCAGTTTATGTTCAAGGTTAATATTAATATGTGAGGGTTGTTTTTCCTGTCATAGTGTTGCTAGCTATTTGCTTTGTATTCTCAATTGTGCTTGCTTTATAGGACCTATACACTTCATATTTATGTGTACTCTTATGGTAGCAAGTGTCATCCTTTTGTTTCTATATTTAGAACTTCTTTGATTATTTCTTATAGGACTGGTATAGTGGTGACAAATTCTCTTAGCATTTGCTTATCTGGAAAGACTATTTCTCCTTTGTTTATCAAGCTTAGTTTGGTAGAATGTAAAATTCTTAGCTGGCTTATGTTTTGCTTTGGAAGACTAAAAATAGGCTCCCAGTCTTTTCTGGCTTGTAAGATTTCTGCTGAGATATCTGCAGTTAGTCCAATAGGGTTTCCCTTATAGGTAATTTGGCCCATTTATTTAGCTGACTTTAAGATTTTTTCTTTAGTGTTGACCTTGGATAGTCTCATGAGTATATGCCTTGGTGATATTAATCTTGTATAGTGCCTTGTAGGTGTTCTCTGAATTTCTTTTATGTGGATGCAGATTTCTTTGGTCTCTCTAGCAAAGTTAGGAAAATTTTCCTGAATGATTCCCCCACATATGTGTTCCAGATTGATTACTTTTTTCCTCTCTTATTTCGGGAATGCCTATAAATCATAATCCCTATTTCTCAAAGGTTTTGTTCATTTTTTAAAAAATCTTTATTTTTGTCTGACTGGGTTAATTCAAAAGACTAGTCTTCAAGCTCTTAAATTTTGTCTTCTTAGAAAAGTTAAAAGCTCTACCACTAGACTAGACCAAGAAGAAGAAATAATTTTGAAATTCCTTTAGTGAAGTTTACATTTCCAGAAGTTGTTTTCTTTTTTTAATATAGTTATCTTGTATTTTATATACTGAATTGTTTTTCTGGTTTCTTTGCATTGGTTTTCAACTTTCTCTGGGATCTCATTGAATGTCCTTGCCATCAATATTTTGATTCTTTATCTGTCACTTCAGAATTTTCACTTTGGTTAGGATCCATTGCTAGAAACCTAGTGTGATCCTTTGGAGGTATCAAAACACTCTTTTTGTAATGCCAGAGTTTTTGCCCTGATTCCTTTTCATATGAAGGAGTTGTCACTTCTTATATTTGAATTTTGTTTGTTTGTTTATTTGTTTGAGATGGAGTCTTGCTCTGTCACCAGGCTGGAGTACAGTGGGGCGATCTCGGCTCACTGCAACCTCCACCTCCTGTGTTCAAGCAATTCTCCTGCCTCAGCCTCCCAAGAAGCTGGGACTACAGGTGTGCACCACCACGTTCAGCTAATTTTTGTATTTTTAGTAGAGACGGGGTTTCACCATGTTGGCCAGGATGGTCTCAATCTCTTGACCTCTTGATCCGCCCACCTCGGCCTCCCAAAGTGCTGGGATTACAGGTGTGAGTCACTGCGCCCGGCCATATTTGAATTTTCTATCATTTGGATGTGACTTTAAAATTTTCTATTCCTGTTTCCCTTGAGGGTTTAACTGTGGTGTATGTGGTGTATGATTGTTCAGCTTCCTTTCTTGGTGCTTTCAGAGGGCCAAGGCTCTGTGTTGGTTCCTTGGTTATGGAAAGCTCTTGTGTGGTGGCTTTCTCAAATGTTGCTTGTTGTTGCATTGTGCTGAGTATATGAACCAACACACTATCATCTGCAGGGCTGGGAGTGTGGAGGTCTCAGTAAGGTTATTTCAAGCACCACTAGCACCTTGCCTTTCTAATGGCAGGTTTTTGTTCTTTTTTTGCAGGTACAGTTCAGTCTCCAGTCCAGTAGGTAGCACTTAAGGGTAAGAGCTAGATTGCTCTCAGGTAGCACAGAAATGAGAGGCGTCAACCAATTGTTGATGATGGGGTGGTGGGGACAATAATGTTGGGGTGCACTGAGGTCTCTGGTGTGGGGAGGGAGGCTGCACCAGCTCCTTGTCCTCTGCAGGCAGGAATATGGTCAGCTTCCCTATCATGCCTCTGTCTCAGCATTGATAAGCTTCAGTTCATAAAGACATTGTCCTTTGGCTCCTGGTGCAATGAAGCCTGCAGAAATGTCCCTCTGGCAGCAACCACCAAAATGGACTTAGAGCAAAACCTTTTCTTCCATTTTAGAGCAGAGAGCTCTATGGCTTGTGTCTTCCCTTCATTGTCAAGACATTGCCACTCTATGTAAGGAGCAGGAAATGGGCCCCACTTTTAATGCAAGACTGAGAGTCATGAGCTCACTTTTCACAGGGGTGCAGCTACTACAAAAATGCCGGAAAGGCTCTCTCCAAGTGCATTCACAACAGTCCCCAGTGGGGAAAGCCTCTGCTGTATCCACAATGGTAGATGGGGGAGTTAGAGATGACAACCTCTCAATGTCTATGCCTGGCCACTGGTGCCACCCCCTTTAGCAATTGGCACTGTACCTACATTTTCTTTGTCTCAACAGGGGCCTTGGCAAGCTGGCTTCCCCTTCTCCCAGGGTTGATCTGCACCAGGGTTAGATTTCCAGGGACCCTGCAGTTCCCCAGGGAACCACTGGTCTCTTGTGGTTGCCAAAGTCAGAAGAGGTTCTTGGGTATGTTTGTGGGAAATCAGGTAGTTTGGCAACAAAGGGCTAAGGTTCACTGGGCAAAATAGTGGCCCACAACAGGTGCATAATCAGTATGGCATCAGCCATCTCAGTTCAGGCCTAAAGGGAGTTGCAGGTGCACCAGCACAAGCTGGCCATTCAGTGTTCTTTCCCTGGGAAGTTCTCAGATTGCCACCAACAGCACCGTCCCAGGGTCACAAAGGCAGAGGGTCTCCCTGAGAATTTGGAAGTCAGCATGATGTTGCAGGGGTGAGGGGAGCAGAGAAGCATCACCACCTATCCTATACATGAGACTCTGTTTCTTGGCGGTAAGTTTCTGCCTTACTCTTACTGCATTACTTTTTTGTGTCCCAGCTTCTTCCTATGGACTCATCAAGTTCTGACCTTCTTCCTTCAGCTTTCCATTCAGATCGTGACCATTCACCTGTAACTTTGATCTTCTTTCTGAGGAGAACTGGCATTTAATATCTTTAGTCAGCCGTGACTACTCAGCTTCTGGGGTGTCCAAATATCCTCCCTCTGAATCTCCCAGTACCTGCAGGTCATAGGGCAACTGAGGCTGTGACAGAGACTCTTGGAGCTCCTCAGAGCAGAGAAGACTAGTAGGGAAGACAGGACCATGAGCTCAGTGGCAGAGAGACAAGGCCTTTTGTAATCTTTAATTTTTTATTTTTAACCTGGCTTCCTAGGGGTCACCCTTGTGTTTACACAATTTAATGGTTAGTAAATGATTGGTCAGCAAATGATGGTAAGAGGTTTTACTCCAATAACTTGAGTCAGGAAAGCACTGACTTAATGTTAGTGTTGCTATAAAGAAATATCTGTGGCTGGGTAATTTATAAATAAAAAATATTTATTTGGCTCATAATTCTGCTGGCTGGAAGATGAGGTATCTGGTGAAAGCCTCATACTGTTTCCACTCATGGCGGAAGCTGATGTGAAGTTGGCATGTGCAGAGATCACATGGTGAGAGAGGAAGCAAGAGAGAGGAGGAGGAGATACTAGGCTATTTTTAAGAACCAGCTCTCATGGGAAGTAATATTGAGAACTCAATCTTCTTAGCCCCCTCCAAGGTGGGAATAAATCTATTCATGAGGGATCTGCCCCCATGACCCAAACACCTCCCATTAGTCCTCACCTCCAACATTTGGAAACAAATTTCAGCATATTTGGGGAACAAAAATATCCAAACAACAGAAAACACCCACCAATTTCTGATGAATTTGTGTGTGGTTTTCAGGCAATTCTCAAATACTCCCAGCTTTTAATGTCCACCAGGCCGTTTTAGATCTCCCTGTACATCCACGCAGCCTTCTAAGTGCCAAGAATAGCTCCTCTATTGTTCTTTCATACCCAGAACTTCCTGTTAAATTTTAGATAATTGGTTGGTCATTTTAGATAATTGGCTGGTCTGCCATTGACCCCAACCAGGGTTGCACCCTAGACTACCATTGCTGCTGGCTTTCCCTGCTCATTTTCTACCAAGTTTGCTACTTTTACCGACAATGTCACTGGAAGTAGAGTGTCCATCCACTGCTCCAAATCAAGTTAGCCCCCCATTTCAGGGAAGCTGTTGATTTTCACTGCCACTCTGCTGTGGTAGAATTCCCTCACCTACTAATATGGTGGTGGAATAAGAGCAGCCTCAGAAAAGAATGCCACAGACTCTCATTGTTCTTCCCTAAAATTCAATTACTCATGAATAAATGTTTCTCATTTTTTTCTTTGCCATTGTTCATTGCCACAGCCCTAAAACAGTAGTGGGCTTTTTCAAAAACATCATTATCTCATTTTATAGTTATTTGGGAGTGGAGGATTTTTGCTGTCCTCTTCACTATACCATAGCCAGAAGTCCCAACTTTTTTTAAGGTGAATCATTTATTTAGAATCAATAACTTGCTACAATTTGTTTTGCATGATGCTTTTAGTCGGATGTTAACAACAAATAGAAATCAACATAGAACAAGCTACACTCCATCACCACAGATAAATTCTTTTTTTAAATCTTTTAAGTTCAGGGGTACATGTGCAGGTTAATTATATAGGTAAACTCATCTCATGGGAGTTAGTTGTACAGATTATTTCATCACCCAAGAATTATGTCTAGTACCCATTAGTTCTTTTTTCTGATCCTCTCCCTCCTCCCATCCTCAACCTTCTGGTGGGCCCCAGTGTTTTTTGTTTTCCTCTATGTATCCATGTGTTCTCATCTTTAAGCTCTCACCTATAAGTGAGAACATATGGTATTTAGTTTTTGTTCCTGTGTTAGTTTGCTAAGAATAATGGCCTCCAGCTGCATCCATGTTCTTTCAAAGAACATGATCTCATTCTTTTTAATGGTTGCATAGTATTCTATGGTGTATATATGCCACATTTTCTTTATCCAGTATACCATTGATGGGCATTTTGGTTGATTCCATGCCTTTACTATTGTGAATAGTGCTGAAATGAACATACAAACGCATGTGTCTTTATGACAGAATGATTAATATTCCTTTGGGGTACTTACCCAGTAATGAGATTGTCAGGTCAAACAGGTAGTATTGTTTTTGGCTTTTTGAGGAATTACCACAATGCCTTCCACAATGGTTGAAATAATTTACACTCCCACCAACAATGTATAAGTGTTCCCTTTCCTCCACAACCTCCCCAACATCTGTTTTTTTTGTTGTTGTTGTTGTTGTTGTTTTTGCTTTTTATAATAGCCTTTCTGACTGGTATGAGATGGTATCTCATCACGGTTTTGATTTGCATTTCTCTGATGATCATGATGTTGAGCATTTTTTCACATGCTTGTTGGCTGCATGTATGTCTTCTTTTGAAAAGTGCTGTTCATGTCGTTTGCCCGCTTTTTCATGGGGTTGTTTTGTTTTTCTTGTAAATTTGTTTAAGTTCCTTAGAGATGCTGAATATTAGACCTTTGTCAGATGCATAGTTTTCAAAAATTTTCTCCCATTCTCCTTAGTTTAATTAGATTTCATTTGTCAATTTTTGCTTTCATTGTGATTATTTTCAGTGTGTTCGTTATGAAATATTTGCCCATTCCTATGTCCAGAATGGTATTGCCAAGGTTGTCTTCTGGGTTTTTATAGTTTAAGGTTTTACATTTAACTCTTTAATCCATCTTGAGTTGATTTGTATATATGTAAGGAAAAGATCCAGTTTCAATTTTCTGCCTATGGCTAGCCAGTTATCCCAGCACCATTTATTTAATAGGGAGGGCTTTTTTTTCCTATTGCTTGTTTTTGTCAGCTTTGTTGAAGATCAGATGGTTAGAGATTCAATGTTATTCCTGTCAAACTACTAATGAATGTTGATGTCATATTCTGAGACTGCTGAAATTCTTTATTAGCTTAAGGGGCTTTTAGACCAAGACTATGGGGTTTTCTAGGTATAGGATCATGTAATCTGCAAACAGGGATAGTTTCACTTCCTTTCATCCTATTTGGATGCCCTTTATTTCTTTCTCTTGCCTGCTTGCTCTGGCCAGATATTCCAATACTGTGTTAAATGGGAGTGGTGAAAGAAGGCATCCTTGTCCTGTGCCAGTTTTCAAGGAGAATGCTTCCAGCTTTTGTCCATTCAGTATGATGTTAGCTGTGAGTTTGTCACAGGTAGATCTTATTATTTTGAGGTATGTTCCCTCAATACCTACTTATTGAGATTTTTTAACATGAAGGAGTGTTGAATTTTATTAAAAGCCTTTTCTGTCTCTATTGAGATAATCATGTCTTTAGCTATGTTTATGTGATGAATCACATTTATTGATTTTTGTATGTTGAAACAAGCTTGCATCCCAGGGATAATACCTTATTGATCATGGTGGATAAGGTTTTTGATATGTGGCTAGATTCAGTTTGCCAGTATTTTGTTGAGGATTTTTGCATCAATGTTCAAGAATATTGGCCTGAACTTTTCTTTTCCTGTTGTGTCTCTGCCAGTTTTTTTTTAACTCAGCATGGTGCTGGACTCATAAAATGTATTAGTGAGGAGTCCTTCCTCCTCAATTTTTTGTAATAGTTTCAGTAGAAATGGTATCAGTTCTTCTTTGTAAGTCTGGTAGAATTCAGCTGTGAATCTGTCTGGTCCTGGGCTTTTTTTGGTTGGTCAGCTATTTATTACTGATTCAATTTTGGGGCTCATTATTGGTGTATTTAGGGATTCAATTTATTCATGGTTAAGTCTTGGGAGGGTGTGTATGTCCAGGAATTTATTCATTTCTCCTAGATTTTCTAGTTTATGTACGTAGAGGTGTTCATAATATATTCTGATGGTTATTTGTATTTCTGTGGGGTCATTGGTAATATCCTCTTTGTCAATACTAATTGTGTTTATTTGGATCTTCTCTCTCTTCTTCTGTATTAGTCTAGCAGTGGTCTACTTCATTAATTTTTTCTAAAAACCAACTCCTAGATTTATTGAACTTTTGGTTTTCTGTACCTCAACCTCCTATAGTTCAGCTCTCATTTTGGTTATTTCCTTTCTTCTGCTAGCTTTGAGGTTGGTTTGCTCTTGGTTCTCTAGGGGTTTGTTTTTTTTTTTTTTTTTTTGGTTGTGATGTTAGTTTGTTAAATTGAGATCTTTCTAACTTTTTTATGGGGGCATTTAGTGCTATAAGTTTCCCTCTTAACACTGCCTTGGCTATGTCCCAGAGATTCTGATACATTATATCTTTTTCTCATTAGTTTCAAAGAATTTCTTGATTTCTGCCTTAATTTCATTATTTACCCAAAGGTAATTTAGAACTGTGTTCTGAAAGAGAGATTGTTACGATTTCAGTTCCTTTGCTTTGCTGAGGAGTGTTTTGTGTCTGATTATGTGGTCAGTTTTAGAGTATGTGCATGTGGTGGGGAGAAGAATATATATTCTGTTGCTTTTGGATAGAGAGTTCTGTAGACATCTATCAGGTCCATTTGACACGGTGCTGGGTTAAGGTACTGAATATCTTTGTTAATTTTCTGCCTGGATGATCTATCTAATACTGTCAGTGGAATATTGAAGCCTCCCACTATTATTGTATGGAATCTAAGTCTCTTTGAAGATCTCTAAAGACTTACTTTATGAATCTGAATGCTCCTGTGTTGGCACATATATATTTAGGATAGTTAGGTCTTGTCGAATTGAATTGTTTACCATTATACAATGCTCTCCTTTGTCCTTTTTTATCTTTGGTGGCTTGAAGTCTGTTTGTCTGAAATTAGGATTGCAACCCCTGCTTTTTTCTGTTTTCTATTTGCTTTGTAGTTTTTTCTCTATCCCTTTATTTTGAGTCTGTGGGTGTCATTGCACATGAGATGGGTCTCTTAAAGACAGCATAACAATGGGTCTTGGTTCTTTATCAAGATTGCCATTTTGTGCCTTTTAATTGGGGGCATTTAGCCCATTTACATTCAAGGTTAGTATTGACATGTGTGTATTTGATCCTGTCATCATGATGTTAGCAGGGGATTATGCAGAATTGTTTGTGTGATTGCTTTATAGTGTCACTGATCTGTGTTTTGTAGTGGCTGGTAATGATCTTTTCTTTCCATATTTAGTGCTTCCTTCAGGAGTTCTTGTGAGTCAGGTCTGGTGGTAATGGATTCCCTCAGAATTTGCTTGTCTGAAAAGAATCTTATTTCTCCTTCACTTATGAAGCTTAGTTGGGCCTGATATGAGATTCTGGGTTGGAATTTCTTTTCTTTAAAAATGTTGAAAATAGGCCCCAATCTATTCTGGCTTGTATGGTTTCTTCTGAAAGGTCCACTATTAGTCTGAGGTGCTTCCTTTGTAAGTGACCTGACCTTTCTCTCCAGCTGCCTTTAACATTTTTTCTATCATTTTGACTTTGGAGAATCTGTTGACTTTGTGTCTTAGGGATGATCTTTTTGTGAAGTATCTTACTTGGGTTCTCTGCGTTTCCTGAATTTGAATGTTGGCCTCTCTAGCTAGGTTGGGGAAGTTCTCATGGATGATATTCTTAAATGCTTCTTAAGTTGGTTCCATTCTCCCTATCTCTATCAGGAATAACAATGAGTCCTAGATGTACATAATATCATATTTCTTGGAGGTTCTGTTTGTTCATTTTCATTATTTTTTCTCTATTCATGTCTGACTGTCTTATGTCAGAAAGCCAGTCTTCAGTCTCTGAGATTCTTTACTTAGCTTGGTCTATTCTCCTATTAATACTTGTGATTGCATTGTGAACTTCTGGTAGCATGTTTCTCAGCTCTATGAGGTTGGTTACATTCTTTTCTATACTGGTTATCTTGCCTGTCATCTCCTGTATCATTTTATTGTGATTATTAGCTTTCTTGGATTATGTTTCAACATATTTCTGCATCTCAGTGATCATCATTCCTATCTATATCATGAATTCTATTTCTGTCATTTCAGCCATCTCAGCCCGATTCAGAACCCTTGCTGGAGAGGTGGTGTGGTTGTTTGGAGGAAAGAAGGTATCCTGAATTTTTGAGTTGTCAGAGTTCTTGTGTCAGTTTTATCATCTTTGTGGGCTGCAGTTTCTTCAATCTTTGAAGTTGTTGAGCTTCAGATTTTTTTTCTTTTATCCCGTTTGGTGACCTTGAGGGTTTTATTGTGGTATAAGGTGGATTCGGCCAACTGGCTTCATTTCTGGACAACTTTGAATGGGGTGGAGAGGGGGGGAGGCAATGCTCCACTTCCAACTCCTGGACTGTGTTCTTTACTACTGAGAGACTTGTATTGGTCCTCAACTTTGTTCTCTGTCTCTCAAGTTTAGGAAACCACTGTGTTGGAGTGGCCAAGTTGCTCCTGAACCATTAGTCACTACACTCTGATGGGTGTTGTCAGTCAAACCATTTCATAGTGGGGTGGCAGCAAAATTTATCCTCTATTCACATGTGCCAGCAGCAGTGGGAGCGGCAGCCCAGCGGGGGGTATACTCTTCAGCTGCAGGAAGGTGCTATTGGGTGCCAGTGTGACTGCTTCTTTCCCAGAATTCACCATGGTGGCAGAGGCAGCATGGCTTGGGGGTGATGGGGAGGGGCTGCTGTCACGTGTGCACACAGTCACCCTGGTGGTAGTGTTAGCACAGGGGTGAGGCACTGGTGGGCACAGTTCTGTGTGCACTCTCTGTGCCACAGGCAGGGGTGGTTGCTCAGGGTGGGGGAGTGTCTGCTGTTCTCTGTGCCCAGTTTCACTGCCATGGCAGTGTTGATTCAAGGGAGTGGCACTGGAGGGGGCAGGGCTGGCTGGCTCTGTGCCTGCCAAAGCTGTGACTGCAATAATGGTCCAGCCGGGGTAGGGGGAAGTGGAGTGAATCCACCACAGCAGTGGCAAGGGAAGGTGACCACACACATGCATGCTGGTGAGGCAAGGAAGGCAAAACCTGCCTGTGGACACACGCAGCAGCAAAGTGATGTGGGGAATTCCTGTGAGCTCAGAGGAAGCTGTAGTGTGGGAAATGAGTGGGCAGGCTGGCATATGGCTGTGGGGGCCACCCTGCTGGAGCTCTTCACTAGTCAAAAACAGTCCACCAGCACAGAAGCTATGATACAGGCCCCGAGGGCACCCAAGGCTTCCCTGCAAGCAGGCCCAGCCAGGCTAGGGCCCAGGGAGAGGCCAGCAGATCAAGGGGTACTCAGGTGGAACTGACTTCACAAGATGGCCCTGAAGAGTTCAGGCGTAACAATTCCCCTAAAGCTAAAGGAGCAAATAGAGCCTAGGGAGGTGGGCTTTCCTGGCCTTACACCACTACAGATGCTCCCACACAAAACCCTCTGGGCTCCACCTCAACTGGCATGCTGCCCCTACCACTTCTCTAAGCACCTCTCCCTACCAACTCAAGTGTTCATGGTGGTTGAGGGGTCTCCTACTGCTGAAATTCCAGAGGCCCATGGCAAGATTGGATTGCTCCTTGCCAGTTCAACTCACCCATTCCCAGGGGCCAGAAACAAGTCCTGGTGTGGGGTAGCCCCATGCAGGGTTCCCAGCTTCCTCCCCCTTCAGACCAGCTGCTATGTCTTCCCTCTATTTATTCTCCAAGCCTTCTCTCTGAATATATGTTAGGAGTGCACCAGTCATCCTGGTCTCTCGGTGGCAGCTTTTCCACCTGGCTGTATCTAGTCAGCCATCTCCTATTTCTTTTTTAAAATGACTTATAGCTTTGAATTTTCAATAAGTCTTGGGGCTTCCAACTAATTAGTCTAAACTAGTAGGATATGATTATTCAATAAATCAAGTATCTGTTGAGCAACAACGATATTGACTGGATTACAACCCAATTACAAACCCAAACATAATGGCTTCTCCTGGTATTAAAATTCAAGATGTCTAGGCCAGGCATGGTGGCACATGCCTATAATCCTAGCACTATGAGAGGCCAAAGCAGGAGAATTGCCTGAGATCAGGAGTCCGAGACCAGCCTGGGAAACATGGTGAAACCCCATCTCTACAAAAATACAAAAATTAGCCAGCCTGTATTTCCACCTACTTGGGGGGCTGAGGCAGGAGGATCATTTGAGTTTGTGAGGTGGAGGCAATGAGCCAAGATCACACCACTGCACTCCAGCCTGGGTCACAAAGTGAGACCCTGTCTCAAAAAAAAAAAAAAAATTCAATGTGTCTAAATAAAAAATGGACATTATTCTGGAACTTTAGTGCACTTAATAATTACCTAAGGTGGTGTAGATTCCTAGCCAACAATCCAGATTCTGCTTCAAGAGGTTTAGGGTAGAGCCCAGGAAATTACATTATTAAACAAGCATCCTGAAATAATTCTGATACAGTTTGTCCAAAGACTACAATGAAGAAAGCTTAATATAAGAAATAAGGCTGTTTTCTTTAAAAATGGGCAAACATCCCAGCTATACCTTTACACCAAATATCCAGACAATTATGATTGAAGTTATTTATTTTGGGGTTTGTTACATTCATGTGTGGCCTCATATCATCAGTTTGGAAATGTTGCTGGTAGTCTTTTGTGTTAGCTATAGTTTTGTCTGCTCAACGTGCTCCTCTCCCACCCAACTCCCCCTCTGGTAACCGAAAATCCGAAAATTATTGTTGGGCTGACTGCTCTCTGTGACCATAAGAGTAGTAAGATGACTTAGACTTTTCAAATCGGAGTGTCCAATCTTCTTGGACAAAATGTTTAGTCCAGGAATGAGCAAGTGACCTAAGTTTCTCAATGAGGGAAGATTCTAGGACTCTTGTTGGACCTTAATAAATTTCTTCCTATCTTTGCAATTTGAGAGATATAATGTAAGCCTGTACCTGCTACTACTGTGGGAAGAGATTTTTCTGGAGGATGAAGCACACACAGAGGAAATCAGAATAAAAAAGAGAAAGAGAAAGCCATTCCTTGAGGGTCTGGCATCAATTCTGCTTGAAGCTCTGAACTTTCCAACTCCACAAAACAAGATTTCTGTCTTCTTTAAATAGTCTGAGTTTGTTTATCTTTCATGAAACTGAAATTGTCATAACATACCTTACCTTTGACTAACATTTCTATCTGCTTCACTCACACTACCAGACCTATGCTCCTGGACACACACACACACACACATGCACACATGCACACACACACATCCCTTTCAGCAGTTCTGGAAATAGCTTCTATTTAAAAACACATATTGAATATCCCTTTCTTAGCTCTTAATACAAATTTATAAAAAATATAATTTTAACAAAAATAAGTTATAGCAAGTAATGTCCATATATAATTTATGAAAGACTAAAATTCCACATTTTAATCCAAACCCTACTCTTTTGAACGCTCATTATCTCAACTTTAATAACTGAAAAGTCAGGGAACACATTTGTTTCAGCTCCCCAACGTTCTATACTGTTTCTAGTGTTCCAAACTCTCTCACTTTTCTTAAAGCTCTAGTTGTTTTTGTTTCCAGCAGCCATTTCAGAACCTGAGGATATCCTTCTGAATTCTGGCACATCCTCATCTATTCTGAGTGCCTTAGTTCACACTACGATACTCTGCTTACAATACCCTAACTCTGGAAGAGAAGAAACAAAATTGTAATTTCTTTCTTCTTGTATTGCTTCCTTATTAAAAACGCATGACTCCTCCCTAATCCCAGAACCTGAGAAGGCTTCTCCCATTCATCCACTAAAAAACCCTCTTAGTGGTAACATGCTGATTACAGAATCAGTGTCCCTTCTTCACCAATCCTACCTCTTTGCAGTTATACATTTACACACCCATGTGCTTCATTTCATTTCTCTTACTCTCCCTCCATTCTTATAGACACAAAGTTTTAGAAATAAGACCATTTGTCTGTGAGATTCGCTATTTTGCATGTTTACAATAATAGAAAAATAAATGTGATTCAATAGCATTCATTCTCATGTGAATTTCAGTTCATCATACTTCAAATTAATGAGAGCCATCTATGACAAACCCACAACAATCATCATACTGAATAGGCAAAAGCTGGAGGAATTCCCCTTGAAAACTAGCAAAAGACAAGATTGCCCTCTCTCACCAGTCCTATTCAACATAGTACTGGAAGTCCTAGCCAGAGAAATCAGGCAAGAGAAAGAAATAAAACACATCCAAATTGGAATACAGGAAGTCAAAATATCTCTGCAGATCATATGATTATATACTTAGAAAACCCCATAATCTCTTCCCAAAAGCTCCTTGATCTAATAAACAAGTTTAGCAAAGTTTCAGGATAGAAAGTTAATGTACAGAAATCAGTAGCACATCTATATAGCAACAATATCCAAGCTGGGAAAGCCAAATCAAGAACACAATTCCATTCACAAAAGACATAAAAAGGATAAAATACCTAGGAATACAGTTAAACAGGAAAATGAAAAATCTCTATAATGAGAATTAGAAAACACTGCTACAAGAAATCAGAGTTGACACAAATGGAAAACCATTCCCTGCTCATTGGTAAAAGAATCAATATTCTTAAAATGGCCATACTGCCAAAAGCAATCTACAGATTCAATGCTACTTGTATCAAACTACTGATAAAAGACTTAAGAAAAAATTGCTTAGGCATATAGTGAGGGCACAAATGTCCTCAGTAATGTTTTCCTTTTAATGTAAAGCAGCCCCAAACCATTTTCTTTTCTAACAAAAAGCAGCCTGTAAAATCGAGCTGCAGCCATAGATGCCAGCAGCTGTGCTAAGCATGTTCAAAATGGTGGCCCCAACTTCCCTTCTCTTTATCAGCCATGTGTACAGTAAGGAGCAGAATAGATAGCAGTGGTCAATGGGAGAGTTCATTTGCATAATAAGAGTAGGGTGGGGCAGCCAGGCTTCCCCATGCACTATGTAAATGTCATACCTGATCAAACCAATCTGTGAGTCCTATGTTAATCAGACACTACCTCCTCAAACCTAACTATAAGATCCAGCACATCCACTGCCCACTGGTCCTTTCTGCTTGGAGACTTCTCTCTATAGAGAGAGCTGCTTCTCTTTCTCTTCTCTTATGCCTATTAAACCTCTGCTCCTAAACTCCTAATGTGTCTCTGTGTCCTAAATTTTCCTGGTGTGAGACAACAAACCCAGGGTATATACCCCAGAAAACATATCCACTTCATATCGGGGGCTCGTCCAGGATACCAAGGTACAACATTCATCGTAACAGTGAGTAGAGGAGTAGACTCCAACTCTGTCCTTTCATTTTGAGATTCTTGGCCTCCATTTTAGAACCAAATCAAACCAAATACTAGTCCCCTTTCAGTCATTTAAAAATGATTAGTGTGGCTGCCAGCCTTACAAGATTTGGGGGACAGGCTTACTGGGGAGAACATGGAGAATTCCCCAGCACCCATGGGTTGCTGGGCATCTTGGCCATGTTTGAACCAGCTTCCTTTCATAGGGGAATTAGCTGTGATGTGGAGCTGGAAGAAGTCCTGGGGTAACTGAAGATTTCTGGCTGAGGCTATCCCCAGTGTTATCCAAAGTCTTCTGGACTGACCCCTGCCTCCAACTGCCTGATGGGATTTTGGCAATAGGATCTCCAACTTTCCTATCGTAATTACCTCCTTTCCTGTTTGCAACTGCCATATCTCTTATCCTCTCTGTGTATGCAATGTGCAGGAAGTTTTACAGTTCAGGGAAGTAATCTTGTTTGGCAAGATCAGGGAATGTAATAGTAACTGGGGATATAGCTCCAGGGAAGGCATCTTTGTGATTTTCTAGGAACAGAGGGTCCCCACCCACCACAGTGAGCATCACTCTCTGCCCTTGGTCTGGAGAGCACACGGCATTTCAAGGTCAACAGCCCCACCTAGTGGAATAGAGATCCTCTCCATGAGGCACATTTTTGGTCCTTTCCTGAAACACTCTAGCTTCTCAATTCTCCCTTTTTTTGCCCCTCTACCAGAGACCAGGATTTATGCTGCTTCTGTGAACAGGAAAACTTTACCTTCAACAATTGGGAGTAAAATGTTCTCTGGAACTAAATTTTACTCTTGATACTGTCCCATCAGCAGGAAAATGGCCACTCAGCCCCTACATTTTTAAAGCATCTATTCTGCCTCCAATTTAAATGGTAATTAATTAGTAAGGGGATTTAAAGTTCAGAAGTTAACCAGGACCATTCTCTAAGGGCAAATGCTTTAGCATGGGCCATAAAAGCAGGATATAGAGCTCAAACCAGCAGACTTCCTCCACTAAGGAGGGAAATGCAACTGTCACATAGTATCTCCTGAGTTCCATTTTTCAGGGAGTCAGGCAGGTCACACAAGTCTAAGAAGTCAAACAGAGATCACAGACAGATGACCAGAGCCACATGGGTGAGTGTGACTAATCTTAATCACTTAGTTCCTTTGGTTCCATGGCTGGAGTTCATGCCTGCAGCCATGGGCAGCACATTTAACAAGGTGCCAGTACCCAGGAACCGTGGAGGGGAAACAGCAGGGAGGATGCCCCTGCTGTCTTCCTCAACACCCTGGGTCACACCAAAAGGAAGGAGACTAAAAGGAAGCCTTTTTCTCACTTCTCTTTCAAGATGGGTAACAGACCATCTTCAGCTTGCACTCCTGGAGTGCATTCTGAAGCACAGGAGCTCCTTTGACCCTGAGATTTTGAAGAAAAAGTGTCTCATTTTCTTTTGCACAAGGGCATGGCCTTCTTACTAGACCTTTGTAAGCATTGCACAATCAACCCAGCTCTTTTAGCAGCCATATCAGGCAGGCCTATAAAGAATGATTCACCCAAATTAGAGAAACAACTTCCAGGGGCACCATCTGAGGATCCCCCTTATTTGGGGCCCCCTTGAGTTCCCTTCTCATTAAAGGACCTTGTTCAAATAAAGGGAGATTTAGGCCAATTTTCTAATGATGCTGATAAGTATATAGAAGCTTTCCAAAATTTAACTCAGGTTTTTGATCTCTCATGAAGGGACGTTAGGATGCTCCTAAGCCAAACCCTAACTGCAGCTGAAAAACCGGCAGCTCTGCAATCAGGAGAGAATTTTGGAGGTGAGCAATATCTCTCCTATAGTAGGCCAAAAGGGAAAAGAAAAAATAGGGAAGGCAAAGAAATAGGGGAAACACATTCCCAATAGGAAGAGAGTCAGTCTTGACGACCCTAATTGAAACCCCCAGACTTTTCTATGGTATTTTTCCTTCTTTCATGGTTTAAAATGGCTTTATCTCCTTTCATAATGCTCTTCCAACCTTGGAAAAGTTAAATTTGCAAACCTTAAAATGCTTGGCTTAGAGTTGAGCTATGGGGAAGGGAACCCAGAAGCCTGACATGCTGGCAAAAGGGTAAAAATTTCTTACCAGTTGGCCTTTTGGTTTCTCTCTCCCTGTGAAAACTGGTAAAAGAAATAATAAGGATCATTGTTTATATTCTTAAGTTTAAATTGATGAAAAAGTATTTGCAAGGTTGTTCTTAAGCTGTAGCCAATCTGGTGTACTTTGTGTGTCTTTCTGTATGGTTCTGTCAAAAGAAAGGATACCTTAGGTTAAGATACAGGCGTAGGACTCCATAAACCTGCTGTTCAAGCCAGCCCAACAAAATAGTCAATAACAAACACGTCAACAGGTCTCCATCTTGTTACATGTTCTTGGCAAAATGACCTGTAACCACGTGGCAATACTTTATTTTAGTCTCTGCCATTTTACAATGGTGGCTGTCTTCTTGTGCTAAGTCAGTTCCTGGGTGAGGACCATAAAATCAGATAAGCCAGTTTATCAGTAGGGGGAGGGGCCAGTTAATCCATCAAAGGCAGGGTTTACAAAATACCTTAAGCACTGATCTTGAGAGCAGTTAAGGGAGAGTCAAAATCTTGCAGCCTCCATCTACGTGATTCCTAAGCCACGGTTCACGGTTTCTAATCTTGTGGCGAGTTTCTTGGTCTGTTCCCCAGGCAAAAGGGAAGCTGTCTTAGGAAGGCGTTGTTATCACCTTTGTTTTGGACTATAAACTGTAAACCAGGCTCCTCCCAATGTTGGTTTGGCCTATGTCCAGGGATGGGCAAGCTTGGGGGCTGAAAACAAAATGGAATTGGTTGGGTCGAATCTCTTTCACTTTCTCAGTCACAATTTTGCAATAATGGTTTCAAAAGCTGCTTATCACCCCTTTGAAAATACCTCATACATTCGTGGTTAAGTCATAACCTAATTATGGCTTGTTGGTTTCACCTGTTAGGTTACTTTTTGTGAAGCTCAAAAGCCAAAAATCTTAACTCTCAGCATGGCTAAAGTAGAGTAACAAGGGATTTAAAAGGATTTTCTTAGAAAGAGTGCTCAGCTTAATTAAAAGTGTATATTCAAGTTGTAGGTATATTTAAAAGGCCTTTCTGTTTTTCTCTTCTTGGATCTTGTTTTTCTGGAAAAAGTGTTTTTTTTTTTTTAATTTTCAGTCAATTGAATTATTTTTCTCCATTTTTTGTCTTGCCACTCATAATGCACACAAGAGAGGTCCTAAGATAACTTCTGGTAGCCTGGGACTCCTTGGGAAACAAAACCCTATTTTCCTCATGAAACCCCTGGAATTAGAAGCAGATAGTTCATTCTCAAATTTAAAGGCTCTGTTCTGTTTTGCATTGTGTTATCTGACAGTTTTGATAACTAGGTAGGAAATATACCTTAAGCGATGGCTAATAGTAGTTATGGAGGAATACTTAACTCTTTGCACATTTAAATCAGAGAAGCATGCTCTTGGTCACCAGAAGATATGGAAACATCCCTACCCCACACTAAGAGATGAGACTCCCACAGGGGATGGGCTGATTACAAAATAAGCTAAACTGGCTTTGGGTTGCCTTTCAATGAAATGCATGGTAGAAGCACTGCACTGTCTTCTCTCATGGTATCTCCCTCCTTTTGGGGATCCAAGATCCAGTATAGAATAGCACCCTTAATTTTGGGGATCTGTCTTTTGCTTTCAGCTATGCCTGCTTATTAGGCCCTAAAAAATGTATGATATTCTGGCCCTGTTCCTCCAAGGGCTTCACCCTGAAGCCAGTAATCCAATTAAGAAACTGGCAGATGAAACATCTTACAAGTGCTGAATCTTCTGTTTGTGTTGCTATATATGCGTTGTGTGTAATGTCTATAAAAAGAACTCTAATTGATTGGCTTAAAGTAAAAATAAGTGCTTAAATCAAATATATTTTAGTTCCCATTACTCTACTCTTTAAGAAATAAAAATAGTCTTAAGCATTATTTGTAAAATTCAAGTGTTGTCAAACTGCAAATAGGTGGTCTAAATCATACAACTTAGATACTAGGTTTGCTAAATGTTCCAAGGTTGTGTACTGCCTATTTTACAAATAGGTAAGGCCTGGGACATGTGGGGTTAGACGTTGGAAAGAGTCAGACCTTACCTGCACTTCTGTTTGGGTTCTAGACTCCACACCTGGTACATAATTGAAATAGCTTACTAACCAGGTTTTTAATCAAAAGTAAAAGTCGCTAAGAGTTAATAGTGCAACATGTATTTGAGACCACTAAACAGGTTTACATGCAAGGCATATGAAAACAGGAAAATGTGTTTTTTTTAGTAAAAGATTATAAGAAAGCATGGAAATGTAAATTTTTCCAAGGGATGAGGGATTATCTTAGATTTAATAAGATAAAGCTAGAGGCTTAAGCAAGTTAGAGAAATAATATAAAAATTAATCTCACAAAATCCCGTTTTTAAACATTAAACTCAAACGGGTATTATATGGTCTTTTCATAAATTGAGTATTGAAATAAAAACACAGCAAGGTTGTCTTAAGATGCTAATCTGCCCTTTAGCAAAAGGGGTTATAATAGGTTTGTAAACATTTCTCCTCATGGTCAAATTGGTTAAGATTAGATGGAATTTTCTATGAGGTTTCATTAAAAATTGGGGTTAACATTAATAAACTAAGGCAAGGATAAAATGTGGCTTTAAGCAGGATTTTTACATAATAGTAAAGGCTAACAAAAGGTTTTTTTTCTCTCAAGTCATCATTTTGGCAAAATAAATAATTTATGGAAATCTGGAATTCTATTTCATAACATCAAGTGTTTTAAACCTCTAACATTTAACAGGCTCCCCAAAATCAAACTTCAAAATTGTCTTTCCTGATGTCTGGCTTTCTAGATTGTTCAGAGGGCCCCCTGAAACATCCAGAAAAGAGGTGAACAGGATTATTTGACATGTTTAGTTACATGGGATTGTCAAAATGATGTCCAAACTTAAGTTATAGTGAATAATACTAATATATGTTCCAAAATTGTATGGGACTTCTAAAATTCTAATGTATAAGTATATACTATCAATCATAATTAAGGGTAAAGTTATTGTAAACTACAGAGATAATTAAACTTCTTCGTCTGTCATATTTTTAACTGTAACTATACTGGGAATTTTGTCATTCACATATGATTGTTGTCTCTCTTTGTTCCTTCTCAAAAGATGGTTTATAATCAAGCTGTAAGACTTTAAAGGTGTTCTCAAATGCCGGTTTCTAATAGCTTTGAAGATTGTAACATTGGAATAGAGAAAACATACAAGACTCATGAAGAGCTGAAATGTTCACGAATGTAGAGCAAAACAAGAGTTAACTGAATAGACTGCACTCAGAAAGTTAAAGCAACCTCTTTTGACTTTTCATTGGAATATCGCTGATCCTTATTTTGTTTTTCAGAGTCAAGGAAACTTATTTTGAACTATTTAAAGCCTTCAATAATTAAGTAAACTATGCTTATGTGAACAAAATTTGGAGCATGTTTGTTTCGCTCTGCCTAGTTCCTCTAGAATTTGGAAACTATCTGTGAGTATTCTTAACTTATGGCAATATAATTTTTGCATCAGTGCAATAAGAATACATTTTTCTTTTGCAACAGGATACAGTTGGAAAGAGAAACTGGATATTTTACCAAGGCTTTGACTGGAAGTGTGTGTTTCCCTTTAAGGAATCAATCTTGACATGTAGAGCCAATAAAATCCCCTTGGGGAAGACTGGCGCCATACCTTGTCTACACAGTCCCTGTACAGAGTTTCTGACCTGTGGTCAGTAAAGAATGTCACTTTCTAACAGGTCCAGGAGCTCCAAGTTTATCTTGAGATCTTAAGAGAAAAGGCTCACGCTACTCATAGGTATTTGAGGATACAAACCCATGGCTGAGCTCCACTTTAAAAGGTTTTATCTGAGATTCCTTGTGGAACAGAGTTCCATCAAAGCTAACCCAAAAAACCCATTTAGAGATAATTATTTCTGCTGCACTTTATGCAAATAACCAGACCAAGTACAAGACTGAAGTTTATTCTATGAACAACACGGTCCTATCATAATTGTTCTTTTACCAAAAATGAGGACTTGAGAGAGAAATTATGCTCCAAAGATTATCATACATTTGTCATTAAATCCTAGTCTCATTAATTGTTTTTAAGCTTTTTGCCTACATTTTAGACTAACCTTCTTATTCCTGTGAATTAAGTGGTGATCTCCTGCAGCTTGGGAGAAACAAAAAAGGGATGGGTAATGCAAATATCTGGATCAATATGCTAATTCTGAGCAATTATCTTGCAAGTTCTGCCAGGTAATGATGTCACACTCGTGGGAATGGCTATACTCACTCTATTTGCAGTGAGATGATATACTGTTGCATCTTCTAACTGGAATATCAAACAGAGAGTTTCCATTGCTGTAGTATTTTGCTTAATTATCATCTTAATAGCAGGGATAATAGTTACCAACGTAAAGGAAGTGTGAAAGTTTTTCTATCACTTAGCCTGCTAGGACTTTTTATTGGGTTTGGTAATATGTCACACCCTGGATATGCAAAGAAGGTTATAAAGGAAACAGAGTTTATATAAGAAAGAATCTTGTATGGCAGATACTTGCCCCAAACAGAATAGTTGGTTGTTTAAAAAGAAGGTTGTTTAGGACAAGTCGGAAAGTTTAAGCATGTTTGCAATGGTCTATGGAAGTCATGAAGGGATTAATAATTGTAGGAAAGATTTAGCCAAGGTTAACGCTAAAGTTACTTTAGCCACCCAAATCCAATGCCACTTATCCTGAAAGAAATGTTACTTTTATATTAATGTTTCAGCAACATCTGGTGGAGGCACACTAGTGTTACAACTCATTGGAATGGCTGACAGCAATCAAACTCCAAATGGTGCTGCAGACAGAACCACACATGACCATGCCTTTCTCCTTAGGACCCTTAGATTGACCACAGGAGGAGCCATAGCTGCTGTTCCCCGCGTAATGTCTCTTTTCAGCAGGAAGTAGGCAGAAAGAGTTGTCATCCAATACCTCTCACAGCAGTAAGGTTTAGCACTCCACAGTGGGCAATGATACAGGAGTTAAGAAGAAATTACTTAGGCAGATACTGAGGGTACGAATGTCCTCATAAGGTTTTCCTCTTAATGAAAAGCAGCCCCAAATAATTCTCCTTTCTAACAAACAGTGGCCTATAAAATTGAGCTGCAGACATAGATGCTGGCAGCTGTGGTAATCATGTTCAAAATGGTGGCTCCATCTTCCCTTCTCTTTATCAGTCATGTGTACAGTAAGGAGCAGATAAGGTGGTGCCAGTCAATGGGACAGTTCATTTGCATAATAGTATTAGGCTGGAGCAGCCAGCCTTCCCCACATGCTATGTAAATGTCATACCTGATCAAATCAATCTGTGAATCCTATATAAATCAGACACCACCTCCTCAAACCTGACTATAAAATCCAGTGCATCCACTGTCTGCCGGTCCTTTCCACTTGGAGACCCCCTCTCTCTAGAAAGAGCTGTTTATCATTCTCTTCTCTTCTGCTTATTAAACCTCTGCTCCTAAACTCCTCATGCATTTCTGTGTCTTAAGTTTTCCTGGCACGAGACAACAAACCCCATGGTATACACCCTAGAAAATGTAACCACTTTACTACCAATGACATTATTCACAGAATTAGAAAAAAACTATGTTAAAATTCATATAGAATCAAAAGACAGTCAGAATAGCCAAGGGAATAATCCTAAGTAAAAAGAACAAATCTGAAGGCATTGCATTACTCAACTTCAAACTGTACTACAAGGCTTCAGTAACCGAAACAACATAGTATGGTACTGGTACAAAAACAGGCACATAGACCAATGGAATAGAATAGAGAGGCCAGAAATAATTCCATACACCTACAATCATCTTTCCTTTGACAAAATTAACAAAAGCAAGCAATGCTTAAAAGATTCTGTATTCAATCAACGGTGTCGGGATAACCAGTGTCAGCCATATGCAGAAAAGTGAAACTGGACCCCTTCCTTATACCATATACAAAAATCAACTCAAAATGAATTAGAGACTTAAATGTAAAACCTAAATCTATAAAACCCTTGGAAGATAACCTAGGAAACACTATTCTGGACATAGGAGCTCTCAAAGATTTCATGATGAAAACCCCAAAGAAAGCAATCACAACAGAAACAAAAATTGACAAGTGAAAGCTAATTACATTAGAAAGCTTCTTCACAGCAAAAGAAACTATCAGCAGAGTAAACAGACAACTTACAGAAAGGGAGAATATATTTGCAAACTATACATCTGACAAAGATCTAATATCAATAATCTATAAGGAACTTTAATATACAAGACAATAGAGTCCTGAAGATCATGACAGACAGGAGGCAGGACTAGATTACAGCTCCTACTCAGATGGAAAGAGCAGCTTATGGAGTCTCACATCTTGAACTGTTGCTCCAGGACTACTGCAGGAATAATTCAGGAAAGCCAAGAGAACCCACAGACTCTCTGAAGAAAGTGGATTGCTCCTGCAGGACCTGAGAGATAACCCAAATACTGTGAGTGCCCAAACAATGGAAATAAGAAAGGGGGATTATCTGCCCCTGAACATACACCCTCACTGGGAAACCTGAAGGTCTAGATCACAGGAGAAGATTCTGACCTTACCTGGAGCTAAGTCAATTTAGACAGCCAAGTGAAATACAAGGGGTAGAGAAACCAGCAGGAAAAGCCCTGTGGGATCTCTGGGTTCCCAGGGAAGCCATTTCTGACTTGTCTCACAGAGTTACCTAGAGAGGGCTGCCAGTGGAAGTGGGAAAAGGCTACAAGGAGAAGGAAACCTCCAGCTGAACTTTGTAACAATTCCAACCATACGAGAAGTCTCCTGGCCAGAACTTTGGGGAAGGCATGAATCCGGTGTGCAGTCTCCACTGGCAGGGAAGCACAAAGCCCTACTTTCTTTTGCAGCTGGGAGGCAGGTAGCCTGGGACAAGTTCTCAGCCCTGCTTGCCCACTGCCTGGAAACAGACTCGGTGCTGCTGGGGGGAAGCATGGTGAGACTGGCCTTCGGGTTCTTGTGGGAGCTGGGTGAGACCTGTGACTGTCAGTTTCCCCCCATTTCTCTGACAACCTGAATGACACAGCAGAGGCAGCCATAATCCTCCTAGAAATATAACTCCATTGACCTCAGAACCACACCCCCATCCCCCACAGCAGCCACACCAAGTCCTGCCCAAGGAGAGTCTGAGCTCAGACATGCCTATCCCTGCCCCAACCTGATGGTCCTTCCCTACCCACTCTGGTAGATGAAGACAAAAGGTATATACTCTTGGGAGTTTTAGGGCCCTGTCCACCATCTAATCCTCCCCATAGTACCACAGCTGATGGTCTCCTGAAAGTGCCACCTCCCAGCAGGAGGCCAGCAAGCACAAAAATAGTGCATTAAGCAACGAAAAACTAAGGACCCTCACAGAGTCAATTTCACCTCCCTGCCACCTCCACTGTAGCAGGTGCTGGTATCTACAGCTGAGAGACCCATAGACAGTTCACATCACAGGACTCTGTGCAGACAACCACCCGTACCAGCCCAGGGCCTGGTAGACCTGCTGGGTGGCTAGATCCTGAATAGAGATAACAATCACTACAGCTCATCTCTCATGAAACCATATCCCTAGGAAAAGGAGAAGAGTACTATATCAAGGGAACACCCCATCGGACAAAAGAATCTGAACAACAGCCTTGAGCCCTATAGTTTTCCTCTGACAGAGTTTCCCCAAATGAGAAGGAACCAGAAAACCAACTCTGGTAATATGACAAAACGAGGTTATTTAACACCCCCAAAATGTCACACTAGCTCACAAGCAATGGATCCAAACCAAGAAGAAATCCCTGATTTACCTGAAAGAGAATACAGAATGTCAGTTATGAAGATAATCAAGGAGGCACCAGAGAAAAGTGAAGCCCAATTTAAGGAAATAAAAAATAATAATAAAAGAAATGAGGGGGGAAATCTTAAGTGAAATAAATAGCATAAATTTAAAAAACAATAAAAACTTCAGGAAACAAAGGACATACTTATAGAAATGCAAAATGCTCTGAAAAGCCTCAGTAATAGAATTGAACAAACAGAATAAAGAAATTCAGAGCTTGAAGACAAGGTGTTTGAATTAATCCAATCCAACAAAGACAAATAAAAAAGAATAAGAAAATATGAACAAAGCCTCCAAAAAGGCTGGGATTATATTACACCACCAAACCTAAGAATAATTGGTGTTCCTGAGGAAGAAGAGAAATCTAAAAGTTTGGAAAACATATTTGGGGAAATAATCAAGGAAAACTTCCCTGGCATTGCTAGAGACCTACACATCCAAATACAAGAAGCTCAAAGAACACCTGGGAAATTCACCACAAAAAGATCATCACATAGGCACATTGTTATCAGGTTATCTAAAGTGAAGATAAAGGAAAGAATCTTAAGAGATGTGAGGCAAAAGCACCAGGTAACCTATAAGAAAAACCTATCAGATTAGCAGCAGATTTCTCAGCAGAAACATTAAAATCTAGAAGGGATTGGGGCCCTATCTTCAGCCTCCTTAAAAAAAAGGTTATCAGCCAAGAATTTTGTATCCAGTGAAACTATGTTTTATAAATGAAGGAAAGATACAGTCTTTATCAGACAAACAAATACAGAGAGAATTTGCCACTACCAAGCAAGCGCTAAAAGACCTGCTAAAAGGAGCTCTAAATCTTGAAACAAATCTTGGAAACACATTAAAACGGAACCTCTTTCAAGCATAAATCTCACAGGACTTATAAAACAAAAATACAAATTAAAAAACCACACACACAAAAAAACAAGGTATACAGGCAACAAACAGCAGGATGAATGAAATAGTACCTCACATCTCAATACTAACATTGAATGTAAATGTCCTAAATGCTTCACTTAAAAGATACAGAATTGCAGAATGAATAAGAATTCATGAACCAACTATCTGTTTCATTCAAGAGACTCAGCTAACACATAAAGACTCACACAAACTTAAGGTAAAAGGGTGGAAAAAGACATTGCATGCAAATGGACACCAAAATTGAGGAGGAGTAGCTATTCTTATATCAGGCGAAACAAACTTGAAAGCAAGAGCAATTAAAAAAAACAAAGAGGGACATTACATAATGATAAAAGACCTTGTCCAACAGCAAAATATCACAATCCTAAATGTATATGCACCTAACACTGGAGCTGTCAAATTTATTTAAAAAATTACTACTAGACCTAAGAAATGAGATAGACAGAAACACAATAATACTGGGGAACTTCGATACCCCACTGACAACACTAGACAGGTAATCAAGACAGAAAGTCAACAAAGAATCAATGGACTTAAACTATACCCTAGAACAAATGAACATAACAGATATTTACAGAACATTCTACCCAACAACTGCAGAATATACATTCTATCCATCAGTGCATAAAACATTCTCCAAGATAGACCATAAGATAGGCCAAAAAACAAGCCTCAATAAATTTAAGAAAATTGAAATTATATCAGGCACTCTCTCAGACCACAGTGGAATAAAACTGGAAATCAACTCCAAAAGGAACCTTCAAAACCACACAAGTACATGGAAAATAAATAACCTGCTCCTGAATGATTATTGGGTCAACAATGAAATGAAGATGAAAATTAAAAAAATTCTTTGAACTGAATGGCAATAGTGACGCAACCTATCAAAACCTCTGGAATATAGCAAAAGCAGTGCTAACAGGAAAGTTCATAGCCCTAAATGCCTACATCAAACAGTCTGAAAGAGCACAAACTATATAAGGTCACACCTCAAGGAACTAGAGAAACAAGAACAAACCAAACCCAACCCTGGCAGAAGAAAGGAAATAACCAAGATCAGAGCAGAACTAAATGAAATTGAAACAAACAAAAAACAACAATGCAAAAAATAAACGAAACAAAAAGCTGGTTCTTGGAAAGGATAAATAAAGTTGATAGAACATTATTAGCAAGATTAACCAAGAAAAGAAGAGAGAAAATCCAAATAACCTCATTAAGAAATGAAACAGGAAATAATACAACTGACACCACTGAGCTACAATAGATCATTCAAGGCTACTATGAACACCTTTACGCACATAAACTAGAAAGCCTAGAGGAGCTGAATAAATTCGTGGAAAGATTTACAACCTTCCCAGCTTAAATCAGAAAGAATTAGATACCCTGAACAGACCAATAATAAGCAGCAAGATTGAAATAGTAATAAAAAAATTACCAACAAAAAAATTCTAGGACCAGCTGGATTCACAGCTGAATTCTACCAGACATTCAAAGAAAATTGGTTCCAATCCTACTGACACTATTCCACAAGATAGAGAAAGAGAGAATCCTCCCTAAATTATTCTATGAAGCCAGTGTTACCCTAGTACCAAAACCAAGAAAAGACATAGTCAAAAAGGAGAACTACAGACCAATATCCCTGATGAACATAGATGTAAAAATCCTTAACAAAATACTAGCCAACTGAATCCAACAACATATCAAAAAGATAATCCACCATGATCAAGTGGGTTTCATATCAGGGATGCAGGGATGGTTTAACATACGCAAGTCAATAAATGTGATACACCACATAAACAGAATTTAAAACAAAAATCACATGATCATCTCAATAGATGCAGAAAAAACATTCAGCAGAATCCAGCATCCTTTATGATTAAAACTCTCAGCAAAATCAGAATACAAGGGACATAACTCAATGTAATAAAATCATCTATGACAAACCCACAGCCAACATAATATTGAATGGGGAAGAGTTGAAGCATTCCCTCTGAGAACTGAAACAACACAAAGATGCCCACTCTCACCACTTTTCTTTAACATAGTACCAGAAATCCTAGCCAGAGCAATCAGACAAGAGAAAGAAATAGAGGGCATCCAAATTGGTAAAGAAGAAGTCAAACTTTTGCTGTTTGCTGATGATATGATTGTATACCTAGAAAACCCTAAAGACTCTTCCAAAAAGCTCCTAGAACTGATAAAATAATTTGGCAAAGTTTCCAGATACAAAATTAATGTACACAAATCAGTAGCTCTGCTATACACCAACAGTGACCAAGCGGAGAATCAAATTGAGAACTCAACCTCTTTTACAATAGCTGCAAAAAACAAAACAAAACAAAACAAAACAAAACAAAAAAAACTTAGAAATATACCTAACCAAGGAGATGAAAGACCTCTACAAGGAAAACTACAAAACACTGCTAAAAGAAATCACCAATGACACAAACAAATGGAAACACATTCCATGCTCATGGATCAGTAGAATCAATATTGTGAAAATGATCATACTGCCAAAAGCAATCTACAAATTCAATGCAATTGTCATCAAAATATCACCATCATTCTTCACAGAACTAGAAAAACCAATCCTAAAAATCACGTGGAACCAAATAAGAGCCCACATAGCCAAAGCAAGACTAAGTAAAAAGAACAAATCTGGAGGCATCACATCACCTGATTTCAAACTATACTATAAGGCCATAGTCACAAAAACAGCATGGTACTGATATAAAAATAGGCACATAGACCAATGGAACAGAATAAAGAACCTAGACATAAACCCATATACTTACAGCCAACTGATTTTTGACAAAGCAAACAAAAACATAAAGTGGGGAAAAGACACTCTATTCAACAAATAGTGCTGGGAAAAATTTGCTAGCCACATTTAGGAGAAAAAAACTGGATCCTCATCTCTCACCTTATACAAAAATCAACTCAAAATGGATCAAGGACCTAAATCTAAGACCCGGAACTATAAAAACCCTAGAAGATAACATCAGAAAAACCCTCTAGACATTGGCTTAGGCAAGGATTTCATGACCAAGAACCCAAAAGCAAATGCAATAAAAACAAAGATAAATAGCTGGGACTTGATTAAACTAAAAAGCTTTTGCATGGCAAAAGCAACAGTCAGCAGAGTAAACAGACAGCCCACAGAGTGAGGGAAAATCTTCACAATCTATACATCTGACAAAAAAACTAATATCCACAACCTACAACTAACTCAAATAAATTAGCAAGAAGAAAAACAAACAATCCTATCAAACAGTGGGCTAAGGACATGAATAGACAATTCTCAAAAGAAAATACACAAATGGCCAACAAGCATATGAAAAAATGCTCAACACCACTAATGACCAGGGAAATGCAAATCAAAACCACAATGCAATACCACCTTACTCCTATAAGAATGGCCGTAGTCAAAAAAATCAAAAAATAATAGATGTGGGCATGGACACAGTGATTAGGGAACACTTCTACACTGTTGGTGGGAGTGTAAACTAGTACAGCCACTATGGAAAACAGTGCGGAGATTCTTTAAAGAACTAAAAGTAGAACTACCATTTGATCCAGCAATCCTACTACCGGGTATCTACCCAGAGAAAAATAAGTCATTACACAAAAATGATACTTGCACACGTGTTTATAGCAGCACAATTCACAATTGCAAAAATGTGGAACCAACACAAATGCCCATCAATTAACGAGTGTATACAGAAACTGCGATATATATGATGGAATGAATACTGCTCAGCCATAAAAATGAATAAATTAATGGCATTCACAGCAACCTGGGTGAGATTGGAGACTATTATTCTAAGTGAAGTAACTCAGGAATGGAAAACCAAACATCGCATGTTCTAACTCATAAGTGAGAGCTAAGCTATGAGGATGCAAAGGTATAACAATGACACAGTGGACTTCGGGGACTCAGGGGGAAAGGATGGGAAGGGGTTAAGGAATAGAAGACTATAAATTGAGTCCAGCGTATATACTGCTCGGGTGACGGGTGCACAAAAATCTCACAAATCACCACTAAAGAACTTACTCATGTAACCAAACACCATCTGTTCCCCAATAACCAATGAAAATATAAAAAATTAAAAAAGACAACCCCATTAAAAATGCACAAAGGACATGGACAGACACTTTTCAAAAGAAGACATACATTGGACAACAAGTATATCAAAAACAATATCACTGATCATTAGAGAAATGCAAATCAAAACCACAATGTAATACCATTTCACATCCATCAGAATGTCTATTATTTAAAAGTCAAAAAATAACAGGGGCTGGCGAGGCTGTGGAGAAAAAGGAAGAATTTTATACACTGTTGGTGGGAGTATAAGTTAGTTCAGCCGTTGTGGAAAACAGCGTGGCAATTCCTCAAATACCTAATAACAAAACTACCATTTAACCCAGCAATCCCATTACTGGGTATATAATCAAAGGAACATAAATCACTCTGTCGTAAAGACATATGCACACATACTTTCTTTACAGCACTAATCACAATACCGAAGACATGGAATCAACCTAAATGCCCATCAGTGGTAGACTGGATAAAGAAAATGCAGTACATATATATCCTGGAATATTATGTAGCCATAGAAAGGATGAAATCATGCCCTTGGCAACAACATGGATGCAGGAGAAGGCTATTATTCTAAGCAAACTAACACTGGAACAGAAAATCAAATACTACATGTTTTCACTTAAAGCCTAAACACTGAGTACACATAGACACAAAGAACGGAACAACAGTCACTGGGGCCTACTTGAGGGTGAAGTGCGAAAGAAGGGTGAGGATCAAATATCTACCTATCAGGTACTATGCTTATTACCAGGGTGGTGATATAATCTGTAAACCAAACCCCCGTGACATGCAATTTGCCTATATAACAAACCTGCACATGTATTTCTGAACCTAAAAGTTAGAAAGAAAAAAATTATAAAACATAAAAAGAATGCCAATTCATTTGAAATATGCATAAAATTAATATTTTTTGAAAAACTTAAAATATGTATTTTAGAGTTGGAAAAATGTTAGTTTCTAAATATGACCTTTTTCAGCACCTGATCATAAAAGAAAAGTTCACAGCCTTATCAAGCAAGAATATAATGACATTAACATTTACTCTGCTAGCAAATCATGTGCAGAAGTAAAATATATTTTAATAAAATGTCATTTTGTGTTATACTTTGATTGCTTCTGTTTTGATTAAACTCCAAACAAAGCAATGTTTTGTGGGTCAATAAAAGTGACTCAAAAAAAATAAATATTAGTGATGGAAGTCGTACTTGTTCTGGGAAACATCTGCTGTTCCATCACGTATTATTACAACTATATTTGATTTTCCACACAGAAAATTGTTTGCACCTGTCGTTAGCATTTTTTTCCAGCACATATTCTTGGCTTATCATTAACACTCCCTATTTTCTCTGCTAAACAACACTTCACACTGTGCTGCTATACATGTCAGAAGAAGATTATTTAGCCATTTATCACTGTTCTGGCAGCGCTTATGAACCTGCACGCAGGTATTGCAGTCAAAAGGCATTAGAATGGACTGTTTGCGCTTAGTGTTGTCAATCAGGCTATATAATTAAATCAGGCAGAATAAATAATTTGAGTTGCATACTGAGACAATACACTTTCAAGGATACACTGACAGCAATGGCTACATTTTATTGTCACATTATATCTGATTAAAATTTAGAGCCATTTGAAAAACATGATCTTTTTTTTTTTTTTTTTTTTTTTTTTTTTTTTGAGACGGAGTCTGGCTCTGTCGCCCAGGCTGGAGTGCAGTGGCGCAATCTCAGCTCACTACAAGCCCCGCCTCCCGGGTTCACGCCATTCTCCTGCCTCAGCCTCCCGAGTAGCTGGGACTACAGGCGCCCGCCACCACGCCCGGCTAATTTTTTGTATTTTTAGTAGAGACGGGGTTTCACCATGTTAGCCAGGATGGTCTCGATCTCCTGACCTCGTGATCCGCCCGCCTCGGCCTCCCAAAGTGCTGGGATTACAGGCGTGAGCCACCGCGCCCGGCCGAAAAACATGATCTTTATACAATTGTTTTGACACCACCAATTAAGCTTGAGCAGTGCCACTTAGCTCAAATTTTATTTTTTGCTCACTGCCTAGTGTCTTTTAAGAATTGAACAGGGCCATATCTTTTGCATTAGGTGAGGAAGAATGTAATCTGTCTTTCACATCTTGGATATAATCCAGTCTCCTTAGCAAACAACTTGGGCCTGATTGATCCAGCTTTCCTGTCAGGGCCCAGTTTTCCTGAGCAAGATGGCCTGCTTAAGATGAGATTCATTTAATTTTGTTGAAATATTAGACCAGGCATTCATTTATCTGATGGTGTAGTAAACTCTGCACTTCTCTCTGCTAGTGAAAACTATGCCTATAAAACTATTTCTCAGCAGACTACATTATTAGACTGGAAGATTCTAAATATGAAATATGTTACTTTCTCTTAATGGAGGTCAAATAAGAAAACTCTGCCATGGTGAGGTTATAGACGGCCTATCACGGCATTTCTACTCTAAAGTTGTTGGGTAAAAAATTCTACAGAAATTGAGCTACTAAAATTGTCCAGTATGTTGTACTTTAAATAAGTGAGAGATTTGCATCAGAATCAAACATTTGGCTACTGCTCTCTCTTTTTTAGTTTAACCCCCTAAACTACCATCAAATGAAAGAGACAATGCAAAGTTAGTAGGGGAAAGGGGTCAGGGAATGTCGCTACTATGCATTCAGATTTATTTATTGCTTTTACAAGATCCAAATAACCAAAACCCCACGTGTTTTAATTGCCCTAGCTTTGGAATCAGATTGCTTGGGTTTACACCTTGGCTTTGCCACTGAATATGTGATATCGGGCAATTCATTTAACCTCTCTGTGACTCAGTTTCCTCATCTATAAAAATGAGGATTAATAGTGTCTGCATTCCTGGCTGAACTAATGTACATAAAGCATTTAAAACAATGCCTGTTCCAGAGTATGTGCTATGTGGGTGTTAGCTATTAGCTAATTATTAATTAGTCTTAGTAAATGATAAAATCTAATTAATAAAAGTTAAGCCTGTTTTTTAAACACACACACACTTGCCATTCTAAGAAGTTTCTTTTGCTTGTTGTGCTTTTCCTATTGATTTCATTTATTCAATTGTTCGATATTTCTTCTGACCCCTTTCCTGCTCTCAGATTGAGATTGTCCAGAAAACAAAACTCCCATTTTAACAGGTATCTTGTATCTACCTCTGAGCATGTTAAAGCAGAATGAGAGCAGCATTTGTAACATCCTGCCCTTGACCCATTAACTTGGGTCCATGCTGAAAGCTCCAAGTGCAATTTGGAAGCACTTTTGATGTTCAATTTTAAGCAGCTGTCTTCTTCTTAAAGCCTTTCAGTCTTAACAATACAGCAGAATAAGTAGACATTTCCTAGCTGACAAAATGTATGAGTTAGAATCGTGTAATTTTCCAAATTGTAAATGCATGTAATATTTTTTTTGCCACCACACCAATCCTGAAACGTTTCCTTATCTGAAAAAAGAATATTATTATTAGTCCTATAATTCTAAGATTTCTTAATCAAAAACCGTTATGCTAGATGTTTCAAATCCAGGCCCCATATAGCATAAATAAACTTCATTTCTATTCAAACCATTTTAATTTAACAAAATAATTTTTATTTTATTATAATTACTTAATTTTGAACTGAATTCTGAATGCACAATTTAATTACTACCAAATGTGTTTTGTGCTTTAGAGAAAATAATAGAGAATTTTGACCTGCTTTAGGATAATAAAGAAGTCAAAACTGAGAACCTCTCAAGGCTTTTCTCATAGTAGCAGTTTATTTTCCTTAAGTGGCATCTCTATTCTATCACAAAGTCATTTATTGACATATGAATTTGGGTTTGTTCTCATAGCTTGTAGACATTTTCTCTTTCTCATTCCAAGAAAGGAGACAAACTTCTGTATTCTGAGTTCTGAGCAACATTTTTCAGAGAATGGTAGTTTGTAGCTGATTTTGTGTTGCCATAGAAGGAAAATTGTAGAATGCAAGATATTGAAAAAACCTGAAACTGAAGCTTTGCTGAGAAGAGCAGATATATTATTGTAAAACATGCATAACCAAAGACTTAAAAGAACAAAACTCTGAAACTCTGAGATGACCGAGACACAGTTTCTGCTCTCAAATAGCTCACCAGTCTATTAGAGTAACCTGTAAAACTAGGCAGTGCCAATGTTAAGCAATGTAATGAAGGTATGGAGAATGTACCCTAATTTGGCACTTAACCTGGACTGGGGGTAACAAGGAAGGCTTTTGGGGGAGGTGATGCTTGAGAGGTTTTTTTTTTGTTGTTGTTGCTGTTGTTTTGGTTTTGTTTGTTTGCTTGTTCATTTTTGAGACGAGGTTTACTCTGTTGCCCAGGCTGGAGTGCAGTGGTGCAATCATAGCTCACTATAATCTCAAACTCCTGGGCTATAGCAATCTCCCCACCTCAGCCTCCTGAGTAGCTAGGACTACAGGCACGTTCCATCATGCTCAGCTAATTTTTTAATTTTAATTTTTTGTAGAGACAGGGCCTCACTATGTTGCTCAGGCTGAACTCAAACTACTGGCCTCACACAATCCTCCTGCCTTAGCCTCTCAAAGCATTAGGATTACAGGCATGAGTCACCGTGCCTGGCTAACCTGTGAGTGTCTATGTAAGAGATATCCAGGCAGAGAAGGGCATTCAAGAAAGTAAGAATAGCATGTGCAAACACACAGAGGCAAGACAGAGCATGGCATCTTCAATGAACTGCAAATAATTCTAAATGATTGGAGCATAGGCTGCAGTGGGGTGGGGTACCTAGGGTATGGTAGTGGGGTACCCTAGGTGGAGCAGTGATTGAAAAGACCTTAAAATATTTTTAGTAGAGAAATGATGTGATTATATTTACATATCTTTTTAGGAAAGATTGTTCTGATTGTACTGTGTTAAAAGGATTATAGGGAACCAAAAGTGGAGGCAAGCAAAGCAGACCAGTTAGCAAGCTATTCTAGGGGTCAAGCTGAGTGATGATAATGTCTTGGACCAGAGATTTGGGATGGAAATAGGGAGACTTATTCAAGAAAAATTTCAGAAGTAGAAATCACAAGGATTTGTTACCAAAAATTGATACAGGGTAGGGAAAGATACAAAGAATGACAGGATGATTCCTAGGATTCCGGTTCTGGTCAATAGGTTGGCTTCAGGTGGGTGTCATTTATTAAAAAATAAGGAGTAACTGAAGGAAGAGAAAATCTGAGAGTAGGAAGCTGTGAGATGTTGCTTTCTATTTTGGATGAGTTAAGTGTGAGTGCTCCCCAGAGACATTTAAGTGGAGATGTTCCATAGACAGTAAAATATGAGTCCTGAGCAAAGAGAGGATACCTGAAGCCATGGTAGAAGATGCAATTACCCCAGGAGAGTGTGTAGATTGAGAAGAGGGCATAGGGAAGAAGAAGAGAGATGAAGAGATCTAACATTATGTATAATTGTCACCCTTCTAATTCCTTGTTTGTAGAGTGGGCTGATTTCTGGATTTGTAGGTTAGCCATGGCATTTAAAATTATCTTGGGAAAATATGACTTTTGAAACACTGGTTCTGGTGTAGGCCTGTTACTTACCCAATGAGTAATCATATAGGGATTTCAAAAAACTTTCACACATGGTGTCCTATTGTATATTAATACACAATAGTTCCAAGAGACTTAAACACATAACCCTTCACATTAAAATACACATAAAATCTAAATTAAAAGCATTAACTCATTATAGGAAAGATTAAAATGTATGTTTTTACAATGATAAAATTAATAAGACTTATTTTTAATATATGTTAAATGTAAAAAGTATTAGCAAAATGTATCTGTCAATGGATGAGTGGATAAAGATAATGTGGTATATATGTACAATGGAATACTATTTGGCTTTAAAACAGAGGAAATTTTGTCATTTTCAACAACATGTATGAACCTGGAGGACATTATGCTAAGTGAAATGAGCCAGGCACAGAAAGACAAATATTGCATGATTCTACTTATATGTGGAATTTAAAGAAGTCAAACTCAGAGAAGTAAAAGAGTAGAATGGTGGTTGCCAGGGCCTCAGGAGGTGGGTGAGAGGGGAATGGAGACATGTTGGTGAGAGGGTACAAAATTTCAGTTAGATAGGAGGACTAAGTTCTTGAGATCTAATGCACAGAATGGCGACAACCGTTATTAATAACATAATGAATATTTCAAAATTGCTAAGAGAATAGATTTTAAATGCTGGCACCATGATATGGTTTGGCTGTGTCCCCACAGAGATAATTGAATCATGGGGGCAGTTTCCCTCATCCTGTTCTCCTGATAATGAGTTAGTTCTCACGAGATCCGATGGTTTTATAAGGGGATTCCCTGTTCACTGGGCACTCATTTCATTCTCCTTCCTGCAGCCCCGTGAAGAAGGACGTGTTTGCTTCCCCTTTCACCACAGCTGTGAGTTTCCTGAGGCCTCCCCAGCCATGCTAAACTGTGAGTCAATTAAACCTCTTTCCTTTATAATTACCTGGTCTTGCATGGTATCTTTGCAGCAACATGAGAATGGACTAATACACACCACAAAAAAAAAAGTTAAGATGAGGTGACAAATATAGGAATCAGCTTGATTTCAACATTGCATAATGTGTGCATATATCAAAACATCACATTGTACTCCGTAAATACATATAATTATTTTTCAATTAAAAATTTTCTAATTAACAAAATAAAAATCACTTCAAATCCTACCTTGAGTTTACTACTTTAATATGTTTCCTATAAGCCTCATTTCCATCAAGTATTTTTCCTTTGCTCATGTGTATGTGAACAAAATTAGGAGATATATACTAATAATTTTTTATTCTGATTTTTTTGTATTTAACATTAAAGTATGTACATTGTCATTTTGATTGGCTTTCTTTGATTTGCTTACAGGAACCAATTTGGAAAACAGCACTTATGAACTGTAAAAACTTTTTCCAGGAACAAACAAGACAAGAGCTTTGTGCTAATAAATTACAATGAACCTAGAAACATTTTTCATATCACCAAAGGAAATTGCAACTGGGGGCAAAGAATACTCAGTATTGGCTACTTTCATGTCACATAATCACTCTTATCTGCATGTGAGACAGCGTCCATAGTAGATGAAGGCAAGGGAGAAGTGGATTCTGAACGGCTTTTGAGTAGTAAATATTGTGTCTGTCATATTAGCTCACATGACCTCACAGGCCTTCACTAAAAAAGTGTTTAAGATTTTAAAATACTGGGCCATTGCATTGTCATCTTTGTTTATGAACTGTAAGTCTGTCACTTGGGAGCATTTTCAATGAAAACTTCTCATACCTTCAATAAGTTACCCTTCAGTGACTGTTTTTGTTATTGCTTTGTTTTGAAAATTATTTGGGGATAAGGACTACCATTAAATTTTTTCTGTGGTGGGTGTGTTATGTAAAATTAAAGGGTTTAATGCAGTTTATCTCAGTTGGTTTAACTCAACATAGATTGAATCCCTACCAATTGACAAGAACTGTGCAGATCAATCTAGAAATGTACAGTCTAATGTCATTGAGGAGTGCCAAATGACATATTTTCCAAGTAATATAGAGACCACATAGCTTCTAACCTCATTCCACTCACTGAAAATGATGGTTCTAATAATAAAAATTTTCAGGGGTAGACCACTGAAGTTTAGCAACTCCCTAGATTTGGCAGCAGACAGGAAACTGAGAGGTGCACACTTTACACTTGAGTTACTTAATTGAAACCTTGCTCCTCCTCCTCCCTCTTCTCCTCCTTTTCCTTTTTCATCCTTTCTCTACACTCTCCTCTTTTTGCTTCATCTTCTCTATAGAGACCTTGGTTCTAGTGCTTTACTCTAATGTAAAAGTTTGGGAAACTCAAATTTATTTATTAGAACATTATTATTCCAAACACGTTTGAGAACATCAAGTTTCTCCCCCAAAATGATAATTCTATTACTTCAAAAATGAACAAGAGAGAAGAAGAGGGGGAGGGAAGAGAGAGAGAGAGAGAGAGAGAGAGAGAATGTCTGAACATATAGTGGATTAGAATAACTATTTATTTGGAGGAAAAAAGTAGAGTAATGTAATTAAACCCTGAACAA
The DNA here is from genome assembly GCF_029281585.2 of Gorilla gorilla gorilla. NCBI lineage: Eukaryota > Metazoa > Chordata > Mammalia > Primates > Hominidae > Gorilla > Gorilla gorilla. Next base: position 97,646,932 of record NC_073247.2, read on the forward strand.
TATTTACTGATAGTTTTGTTATATAAATATTTGAAAATAGAGCCGTGATACCTATTTGGGATTAACAGTAGTTCCAAAGGTAAGAATATATAGACTAACAACATAAATTTCACAAATTGTTGCATTGTGACATTAATAATATATTTCTAAATGGGAACAATTATCAACCACCGATAAACAGTCACCAACAAAGAACCCCAATTTATTCAGAGATGTGTAAAGCTGGGCACACTTCATTCATAGATTTTCCATTTTTAGAATTCTGGACATATTAAATTTTTCTGAGGAAAAAATGTATATTCTTTTATTCATACTCATTTTTGAACTAACATTTATTTAAGGTCCACAATATGCTAGATATATTATTTTTGATTACTTAATGCAAATATAGCAACATTATGAAGCAAGTATTATTATCCCTGTTTTACAAATAAGGAAATAAACTCAGGGAGGTGAATGTGTTCAAAGATATATAGTTAAGAAAGTTAAAGAGACAGGATTCAAGCCTAAGTCTGTCTGACTTCAAAATCTCTCTTCTTCCCACTATTTATTGCTCCCTATGAGTTTATATTAATGAAATCTAAAATCCCACTTAAAACCATATAACGAAGAAATTAAGAAAACCACCTGAGATAGTGATATAATTTTTCTAATCACTAAATATTTTTTCTTAGCTCTTCTTGTGGAACAATATACGATATGATTCTTGGGATTGGTTGAGCATGTCTGCCTTATTCTAACTCAAATTTATTTAAGATATGTGTTTTACAGTATCCTGCTACTGGAAATATTACAAATACAGTAATAAAATATATCATTTATTAAGTAAAATAATAAGGAACATGAGTAAAACATTTTGCCTGTATTATGCCAGCAGCTATGCTATGCACTGGCAACACACACAGGCTTACAATGAACCCAGAGGTGGGAGCATCTATGTCACCAGGAGAAATTTAAGGATGATTTAACATTTAAAAACTATTAATATGGTTTATTACATTAATAGATGAAAGGAGTGAAAAACATGATCAGTGCTTAGCCCATAATAGGCAGTCAATAAATAGGTGCGGAAAAGGCTTTGGTCAAAATTCTAGACCCATTCATGATAAAAGCTCCTTAGCAAACTAGAAATAGAAGTCAACTCCCTTAACTTAATAAAACCTACAATAAACATACACCTAACGGTGAACTGTTTTAACCTTACCTTTTTCACAGCCAGGAAAATTAGAAGTATGTCTAGTATCACCACTTCTGTTTAGCATTGTATTGGAGGTCCTTGGCAGTTCAGTAAGACAAGATAAAGAGTTAAAATGTATAGGATTGAAAAGGAAAAATAAAACTGTCATTGATCACAGATTATATCATTATCAACATAGAAAACTAAAAAGAATTATAGATATATTATTAGTAAGAGAGTTTAGCAAGGTTATTAGCTACAAGATCAACATATAACATTAATTTTTTTCCTATACATCAACAGCAAATTATTATAAAAGAAAAGTTTAAGAAACAGTATATGATGCCTTGGAATACATAAAAGATGGTCAAGACTTTTTAATTAGTCAGGTTATGTTCGCTATGCTGTGGTAACACATAATCCCTGAAATAGCCATGTTGTAACACAACACCAATTTATTTCTTGCTCCAGTTACAGTTAATGGGAGTCAGGTGGCTCTCTGGCACAGCTTCCGTTTAAGAGCTGACTCAAGATTCCTGGAAGCTTCCAAACTGTGGCAATGCCATCTGGACTACTAGTTAGTTATAGAAAGGAGAAAAAGGAATGCAAGAGGCAAACTGGCTCTTAACTGCCCAGCTACCTGAACTTATCTTCAAAGTAGAGTGGGAAATACAGATCTGAACATGGATATTTGGTGGACACTATCAGTGTCTGCCAAAAGGCATAATATTATTTAGAAAACATAGTAAAAAATTAAATAAAAGGAGTGATATACCCTCCCATTCATGGATGGAAAAGTGAAATAATATTGAATGCAATTCCAATCAAACTTGCAACAAGGATTTGCGTGTGTATGTGTGCGGAACTTGACAAAATGATTCCGAAATGTATATGAAAGAGCAAAGGGCCAAGCATAACTAAGACAAAAAAAAATGAGGCAGAAAGGCTGACTCTACCAGGTATCAATACGTGTTCCAAAGTTACAGTAATTAAAATAACATCATATTAGTATAGGAATTGACAAAATAGCAATAACATTGAATATAGTCCAGAAACAGATTTCATGTATAAGAATTTAATAATTGATAATGGTAATGTTTCAGATTAGTGTGAAAAAGATGATCTCAAAAAATGGCATGAGGAAAATTGGATATTCATATATGAAAATTTATGTTAGATTTCTATCTCACATAAATCCCCCAAATAAATTTCAGGTCAATTAAAGAGCTAAAAGTTTTCTTTTTTTTTTTTAAGGTATTGTATTAGGGTTCTATAAAGCAACAGAACTATTAGCATAATGTATATGTATATGAAGGGGAGTTTATTAGGAAAATTGATTCACACGATCACAAGGTGAAGTTCTACAATAGGCCATCTGCAAGTTGAGGAGCAAGGAAGTCAGTCGGAGTCCCAAAACCTCAAAAGTAGGGAAGCCGACAGTGCAGCCTTTGGTCTGTGGCCAAAGGCCCGAGAGCCGCAAATCACTTGGTGTAAGTCCAAGAGCCCAAAAGCTGAAGAACTTGGAGTCTGATGTTCGAGGGCAGGAAGCATCCAGCACAGGAGAAAGATGAAGGCCAGAAGACTCAGCAAGTCTCCTCATTCCACTTTCTTCTGCCTGCTTTATTCTAGCCATGCTTGCAGCTGATTAGATGGTGCCCACCCAGATTGAGGGTGGGTCTGCCTCTCCCAGTCCACTGACTCAAATGTTATTCTCCTTTGGCAACACTCTCACAAACCCAGAAACAATACTCTGCATCCTTCAATCTAATCAAGTTGACACTCAATATTAACCATCACAGGTGTTTTAGCAACATGTGGGACATATTTTCCTACTAATGAATTGAGAAAGACTCTTCTAAACAAGATGCAAAGTCCAGAGCCATAAAAGAAAATATTAAGTGAATTGTCTATATCAAAATTTAAAATTTCTAGGTAATGAATCACACCATAAAAGTTAAAATCTAGAATGAAAAAGAAGATTTGCAATATGTGTAATGAAGTATTAATATGAAAACATAAAAAGAATTTTTGCAAGTTATAATAGTGGCAAGGGCATAAACTGAGAAATCATAGAAGAGGTAACTCAAAATTGGCATTGAACATATGCTTCGATGTATAAGGAGGGAAATGCATAGTATAACAATATGATACCATAATTTTTAGCTCATTAGATTGGCAGACACTTAAAAAGTAATAATATCTAATATCAGTGAGTGGAAATCAGCTTTTTTAAAGTACCATTTGGCAGTCTATCAAAATGTAAAGTGTACATACCCCTTAAACCAGTAATTCAACCACTAAGACTCTATCTACCAGAGATATGCATGTGAACAGAGATATATGTATGAGATGTTTGTTGAATCGTTACTTAAAAGAACAATAAAACTGAAAAAAAACAAATATTCATTAATAATTGTTGGATAAATAGATTTCATAGCATGGAATGCTATGCAGCAATAAATAAGAGGGAAGAACATTCTTATGTGCTGATATTTTATGTCTAAGATATAGTTGTTGAAATAAGCCAATTACAGAACTATAATGTGAGCCAACTTATGTTTTTAGAAAACATTTAAAAAGACCCTATACCCTTATACTCAGTGTGTGTGTGTGTGTGTGTGTGTGTGTGTGTGTGTGTGTGTGTGTTTGTATACACATGCATATGTGGAGAAAAATATCTGAAAGAACACACCAAACAGCAGTTTTACATCTGGGAAGAAGTTATATTATAAATGGTGGTAAAGGAATATTTCAAAAAATGTAGAAAATTCAAAAGTAGAAAGAAAAAAGACTGTTCACAAATTCCCTCAATTCAAAGCTAACTATTGTTACCCTTCTGTGTACACACACATACATATATGCATGTAGATATCTCTAGCTCTCTTTTACACAATGTGGGATCCCACATACATGCTACTTTCATAACTTGCTTTTTTGTTTAACCATACACTGTGGATTTTTTTCATGACATTAATTGCCTATTTTATTTATTTAACAATAACTTTTAGTGCATACTGTATTCCAGGCACTTTCCCAAATACCATACATATACATAAATCTGAATTCTTTCAATGCTTTTTAAAGGTATTATTGTTACTGCTATAAAAGCATTATCATTTGTGTATGTAACATTCAACATCAATCATTCAGATGAAGGAGAAATAAGGAAAGAGTGCCTATCACTGTAATGGAACTGAGATAATTTTCAGAGGACCTTCCATGCACAGGTTGAGGCCTTTCTAGAGAATACCTGGAAAATGTTATTTGGATCTGGACTGCAACATGAAGAGAGAAGCAAGTTAATGACTCTTTTTACAAAACTCTATTCATACACACAGCACATTTTTGTTATACATCCAAGTAATTTTTTTTTTAAACCACAAAGAGAATTACCAGTCAAGTAGCTCTGACACAAGCTTCCTTTGATTAGACCTCCCATGCTGGTAGCCACTGCGACTGCTTGGATCTTTTTTTTTTTTTTTTTCAAGACAAGTCCCATTTGCCACAGAGATTTATAGCATTTCCATTTCAGCCTGTATAGCACTAATCACTATTAGAATATGGGCAAAAAGCCTGTTAATAAATATAGTGATGGAATCCATAACAGATGCTTTTCTCACAATAAAAGCTAGAATTTCACACACCTCCTAAATTTCCTGTGTCTCATGACCAAATTTCAGGTATTTGGAAAGTTTGTTTGATAAAGTGTCACTTGGAGATAAGAGATGGGCCATTTCTCTTGGGATTAAACCTGAATATTTAGACTTCATTGCCTCTTTGAATGTACTCTTATAGATGTCATTTTTCAACTTGCAGGTTTAAGTATCTAAAACCACTAACACCAAGTAATGAGAAGGACTCTAGTCTGATTATACTAAACATCTCGGTTCAAGTTCACTAAAAATTCTCCAGCACATCTGCTGTTACAGTCATGGTGGAGAGAAGAGTGACCTGGTAATTAGAAAACCTGGCTCCTAATCCTGGCTCTGTCCTTAATCATGCAAACAGTAATGCTATCTTTCCTTGAGCTCTATTCTACATGTCAGGTGCTTTGCTGAGTGCTTCACATGGATTTTGACATATTGACTCTTACAAACATCCTATGAAGTAGGTACTATCATTATTCTTGTTTAACAAACAAGGAAACTGATAACTAGAAAGATTGAAATGATTTGCTAAGAGTTGCAGCTAACAGCCCAGCATCACACCCATGAGTGCCCATGCATGTGGACAAGGGGCCTGGGGATCTACCCACTAGCTCAATGCCATCAGTGTCCACCCACATGTTTCAGAAACCTGAGGGCAAGCCATTCCAGCCTGCTGGTGCCCATGCACATCAGCTGAGAGCCTGGAGATCAACCAGCCACACCTGCCACAGCCTGCATCCGTGTGCACCATCGGGAGCCTGAGGACAGGCCAGCTCTCCCTGGCACCACCTCCTCTAGTGCCCATATATGTCTTTGGGGGTTCTGGGGATTGGATTGCCTCACCTGCTGCCAGTGGTATCCAGAAACTCCTCCTGGAGGTCTGAGGATGTGCCCACCTGTCCTACTACCACCACCACTGCCAGCACCTACTTGCATAAACCACCTGGTAACCTGGGGATTGGCCCACCCAGTTTGCAGCTGCCACTGCTGATGTCTGTGCACACCACATGAAGGGCCAAGATCTGGCCTGCCACAGCTACTGCCACCATTGTCAATTGCTACACACACCATCCAGGGACCCAAAGACACACTTGACTTACTGTTACCACTCCACTGCTGGAACATGAAGAAGATACCTGGAGGCCCAAGGATCAACCTGCCTTGACCCACTACCACCAGATCTCACATACACCTCCATGGGGGCCCAATGACTGGCATGTTTGGCCCACTGCTGCCACCACTAGGGCCCAAGGATCAGCCCATCTGGCATCCCTGTCTCCAGTAAGGCCCTACCACATCCTCCACTAACAACTTCAGCCTAAGCCACTGAAGAACTCACAGACACCATTTATGCTGATTGCAGTCAAATAAATCTTACAGAGACTACAGAAAAGCGTGCACCCAGAATCAATGGAAAATCACCCAATCCAACCAGAACTATAGATAAATCTACAAGAAACAGTCTTTACCTACAAAATCCTATCCATAAAATAAGTGACTGCTACATCAGACATGCAAATATCAACATAAGAACACAAGAAACATGAAAAAACAAGGAACTATGACACCTCCAAAAAACATAATTCTCCCGCAATAGATTCCACTGAAAAAGAAATCCATAAAATGCCTGAAAAAATGCAAAATGATATTAGAGAAGCTCAGTGAGATGCAAAAGAACACAGATAAACAATACAAAGAAATCAGAAAAAAATGATTTATAATCTCAATGAGAAATTCAACAAAGATAGCTATCATAAAAAAGAATCAAACAGAAGTCTTGGAGCTGAGGAATTCAATGGATGAAATGAAATAAAACATATAACTGAGTTTCAACAATAGACTAGATCAAGCAAAAGAAGGAATTTTTAAACTTGAAGGCAGGTCTTTTGAAATAACCCAATCAGACAAAAAAGAGGAAAAATAATTTTAAAAAAGAATAAAGAAAGCCTATGTGGCATATGGAACATCATAAAGCAACCAAATATTGAAATACTATGCAGCCATAAAAAATGATGAGTTCATGTCCTTTGTAGGGTCATGGATGAAATTGGAAATCATCATTCTCAGTAAACTATCGCAAGAACAAAAACCAAACACCACATGTTCTCACTCATAGGTGGGAATTGAACAAAGAGAACACATGGACACAGGAAGGGGAACATCACACTCTGGGGACTGTTGTGGGGTGGGGGGAGGGGGGAGGGATAGCATTGGGAGATATATCTAATGCTAGATGACGAGTTAGTGGGTGCAGCGCACCAGCATGGCACATGTATACATATGTAACTAACCTGCACATTGTGCACATGTACCCTAAAACTTAAAGTATAATAATAATAATAATAAAAAGAAAAAAAAAGAAAAAGAAATTGTGGGTGTTTCAGAAGAAGACATGGGCAAAGGCACAGAAATCTATTTAATGAAATAATAGCTGAAAACTTTGAAGTCTTGCAAGAGATACAGACATCTAGTCACAGGAAGCTCAAAGATCCCCAAAGAGATTCAACCTAGAATGGTCTTTTCCAAGGCATATTATAGCCAAACTGTCAAAAGTCAAAGACAGAGAGAATTCTAAAAACAGTAAGAGAAAAGTGTCAAGTCACGTATGAGTGAATCTCCATCAGTGTTAAGAATGGATTTCTCAACAGAAATCTTACAGGAAAGGAGAGGATGGGATGAGGTACTCAAAAGTGCTGAAAAGAAAAAAAAAAGAGGCCAGTCAAGGGTAATATAACGAGCAAAGTTCGTCTTCAAAAATGGAGATATAAACTCTTTCCTCCACAGGCAAAAACTGAGGGAATTCATCAACACTAGACCAGCCATCCAAGAAATACTTAAGGGAGTCCTACATCTGGAAGCAAAAGGACAATACCTATTATCACAAACACACACACAAAAGTATAAAGGAGATACACAAATGAGAAAGAGAAACAACTCAAATATTACCGTTACAGAAAACCACAAAACCATAATGATAAATGGATGGAAGGAAGGAAGAAACGAAGGAAGGTAGGAAGGAAGGAAGGAAGGAAGGAAGGAAGGAAGGAAGGAAGGAAGGAAGGACTCAGACACCACTTATGCTGATTACAGCCAAAGAAATCACACAGAGACTACACAAAAGCATGCACCCAGAATCAAAGCAAAAGTGCCTTACCCAACCAACACTATAGATACATCCATAAGAAACAGTATTTACCTACAAAATCCAATCCATAAAATAAAAGAGGTGACTGTTACATGAGACATGCAGATATCAACATAAGGACAGTTGATATCCTTTGACGAATTTCTCATTGAGATTATAAATCTTTTTTTTCTGATTTCTTTGCATTATTTGTGTTATTTTGCATATTATTGAGCTTCTGTAATATCATTATTTTACATTCTTTTCAGGAATTTTATGGATTTTTCATTGGAATCTATTGCTAGAAAATTATTAAGTTCTTTGGAGCTGTCACAGTTCCTTGCTTTTTCATGTTTCTTATAGGTTGTACAAAACAATCAGAAAATAATTAGCAAAATGACAGAAATAAGTCCTCACCTATCAATAATAACCATGAATGTAAACAAATTAAATTCCCCTAAAAGATATAGACAGGTTAAAATGGATTCTTAAAAATATGACCCAATTATATGCTACCTACAAGAAACTTAGTTCCCTGTAAAGACATGCATACACTGAAAGTAAAGGGATGGAACAAGATATTCCATGCAAACAGAAACAAAGGTAAGCAGGAATAGCTATACTTCTATCATATAAAAGAAACTTCAAGTCAAAAATAGTAAATAGAGATAAAGAAGGTCACTATATAATGATAAAGGGATCAATTCATGAAAAGAACATAAGAATTCTAAATATGTTTGCACCAAAACTCAGATAACCCAGATATATATAGCAAATATTTTTAGATATAAAGGGAGAGATTGATGCAAATACAATAATAGTTGGGGACTTCAACACCACACACTCAGGAATGGACAGGTCATCTATAGACAAAATTAACAAGGAAACAATCGTACTTTAGACTAAAATGGACCTAACAAATATTTACGGAACATTTCCTTCACTAACTGCAAGATACACATTCTTCTCATTAACACATGGAACATTCTCCAAGATAGACCATACATTAGGACACAAAACAAGCCTCGACACATTTTTAAAAATTAAAATCATATCCTGGTCAGGTGTGCTGGCTTATGCCTATAATTCCAGCACTTTGGGAGACTGAGGTGTGATTGCTTGAGGATTGCTTGAAGCCAGGAGTTTGAGAAGAGCCTGGGCAACAAAGCAAGACCCTGTTGCTACACAAAAATTAATAAATAAATCAGGTATGGCAGCATGCACCTGTAGTCCCAGCTACTTAGGAGGCTGAGGTAGGAAGATTGCTTGAGCCCAGTAGGTTGAGGCTGCAGTGAACCACACTCACACCACTGCTCTCCAGCCTGAGCAAAAAAGCAAGACTCCCTTCTCTTTCTCTCTCCCTCAAAAAAAATATTATGTATCTCCTCAGGCCACGATTACATAAAAGTAGAAATCAATAACAAGAGGAACTCTGGAAACACTACAAATACACGGAAATTAAACAACATGCTCTTGAATAACCATTGTGTCAAGGAAGAAATAAAGAAGGAAATCAAAAATTTCTTGAAATAAATGAAAATGGAGGCTAGGTGCAGTGGCTCATGCCTGCAATCCCAGCACTTTGGGAGGCTGAGACAGGAATCTCACTTGAGGCCAGGAGTTTGAGACCATACTAGGCAACATAGTGAGACCTTGTCTCTACAAAAAAATTAAAAAATAGACAGGTATGGTGACACATGCCTGTAGTCCTAGCACCACTGGAGGAAGGAAGGAAGGAAGGAAGGAAAGAAGGGAGGGACGGAGGGAGGGAAAGGAGAAACAATATACAAGCATATCAAAACCTGTGGAATACAGCAAAAGAAATGCTAAGAAGGAAGTTTATAGCAGTAAACACCATATCAAAAAAGTAGAAAGATTTCAAATAAACAACTTAGCAATGTGCCTCAAGGAACTAGAAAAGCAATAATAAATTAAACCTAAAAGTAGCAGATGGAAAAACAAAACAAAGAACAGAGGAGAACTGGCAAAATTCAGAAGAAAAAAATACATATATATTTTACATATATACAAATGTGTATGTATTACAAAAAATACATATATACTGTGTGTGTGTGTGTGTGTATATATGTGTACGTATGTGTGTGTGTGTGTGTGTATATACATATATATATATGGGACCAACAAAACAAAAAGTTGGTTTTTTGAAAGATAAACAAAATTGCTAAACTGCTAGCTAGACTAACTAAAAAAAGGAGAGAAGACCCAAACAAATAAAATCAGAAATTAAAAATGAGACATTATAACTGATACCACAGAAATACAAAAGCTCATTAGAGACTATTATGAACAACTATATGTTAATAAACTGGAAAACCTCGAGGAAATGAATAAATTCCTGGATACTTACAACCTACCAAGATTGAATGCAGAATAAATAGCAAACCTGAATAGAACAATAATGAATAATGAGATTGAATAAGTAATGAAAAGTCTCCCAACAAAGAAAAGCCCAGGACTGGCTTTACTGCTGAATTCTACCAAAACTACAAAGAACTCACACCATTTATTCTCGAACTATTCCAAAAATTTTAAAAGGTGGGAATTCTTCCTAACTCATTCTACAAGACCAGAAATACCCTATACCAAAACCAGAAAATAATGTAACAAAAAAGAAATTATAGGCCAATATTCCCGATGAAGATGGACACAACATTCTCCGCAAAATACTAACAAACTGAATCTAACAGCACATCAAATAGATAATACGCTATGATCAAGTGGGATTTATCCCCAGGATGCAAGGATGTTTCAAGATATGGAAACCAATAAATGTTGATGTAATAATCAACAGAATGAAGAACAAAACAATGTGATTATATACTCCGATGCACAAAAAGCATTTGACAAAATTCAGCATCCCTCCATGGTAAAAACTCACAACAAGCTACACACTGAAGGATCATACCTCAACAGCATAAAGGCCATTTATGACAAAACCACAGCTAACAACACACTGAATGGGGAAAACCTGAAAGCCTTTCCTCTAAAAACGGGAGCAAGACAAGGATACCCACTTTCACCAGTCCTATTCAACATACTACTAGAAGTCCTGGCCAGAGCAATCAGGAAATAGAAAGAAATGAAAGGTATCCAAATAGGAAAAAAAGGAAGTCACACTGTCCCTCTCTGTGGATGACATAATCGTATATATAGCAAAACCTGAAGGTTCCACAAAAAGCTCTTAGGATAGAGAAAGAAACTGAGTAAAATTTCAGATACAGAATAAACATACAAAAATCAACAGCATTTCTACACAACAATAAGAAACTAACTGAAAAAGCAATACCAAAGACAGGCAATAACAAATGCTCGGTATCACCAGCAGAAGCTGCAGAACAGCAAAGATTGCTTTCTGTTCCTTCCTCTGGAAGCTTCGTCCCAGAAAGGCACCCACCAGATGCCAGCTGGAGCTCTCCTGTATATCTGTCGACCGCTGCCAGGAGGTGTCTCCCAGTCAGGAGGCACAGGGGTCAGGGACCCACTTGAGGAGGCAGTCTGTCCCTTAGCAGAGCTCCAGCGCTGTGCTGGGAGATTCACTGCTCTCTTCAGAGCCAGCAGGCAGGAATATTTAAGTCTGCTGAAGCTGTGCGCACAGTTGCCGCTTCCCCCAAGTGCTCTGTCCCAGGGAGATGGGAGTTTTATCTACAAGCCCCTGACTAGCCATACACAAAAAACTGAAACTGGACCCCTTCCTTACATCTTATACAAAAATTAACTTAAGATGGATTAAAGACTTAAATGTAAGACCTAAAACCATAAAAATCCTAAAAGAAAACCTAGGCAATACCATTCAGGACATAGGCATGAGCAAATATTTCATGACTAAAACACCAAAAGCAATGGAAACAAAAGCCAAAATTGACAATGGGATCTAATTAAACTAAAGAGCTTCTGCACAGCAAAAGAAACTACTATCATCAGGGTGAATAGACAACCTAGAGAATGGGAGAAAAATTTTGCAATCCATCCATCTGACAAAGGGCTTATATCCAGAATCTATAAGGAACTTAAACCAATTTACAAGAAAAACACAACCCCATCAGAAAGTGGGCGAAGGATATGAACAGACACTTCTCAAAAGAAGACATTTATGTGGCCAACAAACATATGAAAAAAAGCTCATCATCACTGGTCATTAGAGAAATGCAAATCAAAACCACAATGAGATACCATCTCACACCAGTTAGAATGGCGGTCATTAAAAAGTCAGGAAACAATAGATGCTGGAGAGGATGTGGAGAAATAGGAACGCTTTTATACTGTTCATGGGAGTGTAAATTAGTTCAACCATTGTGGAAGACAGTGTGGCAATTCCTCAAGGATCTAGAACCAGAAATACCATTTGATCCAGCCATCCCATTACTGGGTATATACCCAAAGGAATATAAATCATTCTACTATAAAGACACATGCACATGTATGTTTATTGCAGCACTATTCACAATAGCAAAGACTTGCAACCAACTCAAATGCCCATCAATGATAGACTGGATAAAGAAAATATGGCACATATATACCATGGAATACTATGGAATACTATGCAGCCATAAAAAAGGATGAGTTCATGTTCTTTGCAGGGACATGGATGAAGCTGGAAACTATCACTCTCAGCAAACTAACACAGGAACAGAAAACCAAACATCGCATGTTCTCACTCATAAGTGGCAGTTGAACAATGAGAACGCATGGACACAGGGAGGGGAACATCACACACTGGGGCCTGTCATGGGGAAGCTAAGGGAGGGATAGCATTAAGAAAAATACCTAATGTAGATGACGGGTTGATGGGTGCAGCAAACCACCATGACACATGTATACCTATGTAACAAACCTGCATGTTCTGCACATGTATCCCAGAACTTAAAGTATAATAAAACAAAACACACAAACAAACAAACAAATGCTGGCAAGGAGGTGGAGTAAAGGAAACACTCGTATACTGTTGGTGGGAATGTAAATTAGTACAACCACGATGGAGAACAATTTGGAGGTTCCTCAAAACAATAAAAATAGAGCTACCATATGATCCAGCAATCCCATTGCTGGGTATATATCCAAAAACATGGTAATCAGTATATTGAAGAGATATCTGGACTCCCATGTTCATTTTAGCATTATTCACAATAGCCATGATATGGAATCAACCTAAGTGTCCATCAGCAGATAAATGGATAAAGAAAATGTGGTACACAATGGAATATTATTCAGCCATAAAAAGAATGAAATCCTGTCATTTGCAGCAACATGGATGGAACTGAAGGTCATTATGTTAACTGAAATTAGCCAGGCACAGAAAGACAAATGTCATATGTTCTCACTTATTTATGAAATCTAAAAATGTAAACAATTGAACTCATGGACATAGAGAGTAGAAGGATGGTTACCAGAGGCTGGGAAGGGTAATGGGGGTGTGGGAAGGAGGTGGGGACAAAAAATAGAATGAATAAGACCTAGTATTTGATAGCACAACAGGGTGACTAGAGTCAATAATAATTCATTTTTATTTTTTAAAAAAATTTGGACATATGAGTTTAATTACCTGCTAGGTCATCAGATGGAAATATGTAGTAGTAAATGGATGGAAAAAAGGTTTATAAACTTAGGAGAGAGGCGGGCATTTTTAGACCACTTGAAATTTAGACATTCACCAGATTGGACAATTTTGGGCATTTAAAATAAATCATTTTGCCACAAAAAACACAAAGCAATGTATTAAAACTGGTTTAGAGAATTGCCCAAATGATTTTTTCAACATGATTTGAATTTTTTTCATATTACATTAAATGTCAAATTTTCTTCAGCAAATCTATCCAAATACTACATTTTCATTGTACAACTTAATTTATATTAATATAGTAGAGTGTCCTAAATTGATGTTCATCAGGATACCTTCCTCTAAGCCCTAATGGTTTCTATCTTCCATTTAAAATGTATAAGTATCTTTTAATTAAGTTGTTATTCTCAAAGATATTCTGGAGAAATGATTAGGAATTAAACACCTATAAATTCTTCTTCACTTCTGTTACAGTGTAGCAATTTATTATCTAACCCATAGTGGTCTATCAATTGAGTAGGTTTACTTTCTTGTTCTCTTCAGACATAGCTGACTACAACTCATAAAGCAATGGCTGGCTACAGCTTCTCTACTTCTTTATTAACAACTGTAACTGAGACGGATCAACATTCTTTGATCTATACATTTGGACGAGATTTCGCCTCCAAAGAAAGTCTTCTTTCTCCTGAACCTGCTTCACCAATTTTGCTTTTTCTTCGTTTAATTCTTGTTTAGGAAGATTCTAATTCACAAACTCATTTTGGAGAGCACTGCATGACACAGAATCAAGTGACTGAGATTCACTCACATTGATATTCTTGAAGGTATTTTTCAAATATGTGATTTCTTCAAATTCACTTGTCTATGTGTTTAAAATTTTCTTGAAATTCCAAACAGTTTTCCTCTGTGGAATACGCTGGTTTCTCTGAAAAGTTCTGATTGTTTTCTTCATTCTCTACTTTAAGAAGTTTTATCACATTGTAACAGGAATTAAATGAAGATCTTGTTTTCCTTAATCTTTCTTTAAGTGTTGCACTCATAGGTTGTTTTCATGAACTAATTGTACGGTAAGATGATGGATTCACAAAGGCCTGTGGAGTACTAGGCAAAACCACAGCTGAGTCTGACTGACTTTCCATCTTGAAAATGAAATCTTGGTTTACCTCTCTGCTCTCCCCAGCGTGAGCAGGAAGCACATGCAGTTGCAGCCATAAATCTATCCTGTGCCCAAGGTGGGGCCATGCGAGAGGGCTATAGTCAATAATAATTTAATTGTACATTTAAAAATAACTCAAGGAGTATAATTGGATTGTTTGTAACACAAAGGATAAATGCCTGAGGGGAAGGATACCCCATTCTCTATTATGCAATTATTATGCATTGCATGCCCGTATCAAAACACCTCATATTCCCCATAAATATATACACCTACTATGTACCTACCAAAATTTTGAAAAAAAGCAATCCCATTTGAAATAGCTACAAAAAGGTACCTGGGAATAAACTTAACGAAGGAGTTGAAAGCCCTCTCCAAGTAAAACTAAAAAATTCTAATGACACAAAGTGAAGAGGATGCAAACTAATGAAAAGACATCCCAGGCTCACAGATCAGAAGAATTAACATCATTAAAATAAAAAGACTGCCCAAAGCAGATTCAGTGCAATACTTATCAAAATGCAAATCTAACTGACGCCTGATGATCAGAGGTGACATTCTTTACAGAAATAGAAATAACAATCCTCAAATCCATATGGAAACACAAAAGACCCTCAATAGGCAAAGCAATCCTGAACAAAAGAACAAAGCTGGAGGCATCATACTACCTGACTTCAAAATATACTGTATCAAGCTATAGAAACCAAAACATCATGGCATTGATATAAAAAGACACATAGACTAATGGAAAAGAACAGGAAACCCAGAAATAAAACCACATATTTACAGCCAACTGATTTTTTGACAAAGGTGACAAGAATATACATAGGGAAAAGGATACCTTCCTCAATAAATGGTGGTGGTGTTTTACTGTCCCTTCTGTATGGAGCTTTGGACCTGAACCTTTTATGACACTTCCTAATCAGTATAAATGTAAATTTGCATAGTACACAAATGCATTCACAGACATACACATATAGATATGCATGAATAATAAGAGAGACCATTGATCAGCATGTTTCATGTTGGCCACTTGTGGACAGTGATTTCATCCAAAAAGAACATACGTTTTAAACATCTGAGTAGTTTAAGTTAGAAAAAAATGATGAAAGGAAAACAAGAAAACAGGACAAGTGTCCTCCAAAGAGCAGTAGCTGATGACCATACGTTGTAAACAGCCTGACTTCGACAGTGAGTGATAGGGGACATGTAATAAAGCCTGGTAGAATCCAAGAAATCCAGTGTGTCCACAGGCAGACAGGTGTATAGTATGGACCAATGTTTCTACAATTTAGGGTGAAACTTTCTGTCCCCAGTTAGTTGTGAAAATAGTTTTTAAAAACAGTTTTAGCCTTTTAAGAGTAATTTTCTAGTCCCTTCTGTGCTTTGAAATGTTAAGGATCAAGTTTAGGGGTAAGTTCCCTGTTGGGAGATCCTTGTTTTCAGGATTTGAACATGTGCACGACTTGCACCACATACTGCCGGCAGATGGGGCACTTGCTCATGCGCTTGCTACACTTGGTGCAGGTGATCATGTGCCTGCACTCAAGCAGGTAGAGGCATTTTCAGAGGTTCTAATAAATGACATTTCCCAGAAGTGTGTATTTCGTTTAAACATTTTGTGTGCAAGTGTCAGAAATCCAGTGGTGTTTTCTGAACATCAAAGCAGGGGATTTGATTATAAGGATACAGGAGTGTATCACAAACCCTCAGGGCAGGAATGATACTGGACCTCCAGTATCATTAGAATTAGAAAGCTCTCAGAAACCAATTCTAGGTTCACCTGGCAGTTCTGTGTCTCTCATCTCTGTTTTTTCTTTCTTTACAAACAGATTTTCTGTGCTCTACTGTCCACCTAGTGGAAAATATGGCTGCCTATAGCTAAAGAGGTTTCATGGTACGTATCAGCCACTCAGAAAATTTAAAACTCATTATGGATCTCAATTTCAAAGTGGGTCAGGGGCCTGTCCCCACCCTAGGTCGAGTCTACTGTGGCCAGAGGAGCAGGGCTATGCAGGTGATGCATGGCAATGAGTCAGGCATTGTCATGTGCTGAGGACACAAGGATGAATGACAGGGTCCCTGCACTCAAGTTGTTCACTGTCTAGAAGACAGAAACAAAATCAGAAAACTTAGAATCCAACAAAGTAAGTACTTTATGAACAGTACTGTGGGTTCCACAGAGGCAAAAGTAATTTTGCCAAAGTATTAGCAGTCGAAGTAACACTACATCTGGATTTTAAAGGCAGAATATAAATTTGTTGTAAGAAAAGGGGTGTGGTAGTAGCAGAGAGAGGTTAGAGGTTAGGGCAGGGGTCCCCAACCACTGGGTCACAGACCTGTACCAGTCTGCAGCCTGTTAGAAACTGGGCAGCACAACAGGAGGTGAGTGGCGGGCAAGCAAGCATTAGTGCCTGAGCTCTGCCACCTGTCAGATCAGCAGCTGCATTAGATTCTCATAGGAGCACAAACCCTATTGTGAATTGGCATGCGTGGGATCTAGGTTGTGCGCTCCTTATGAGAATCTAACTGATTCCTAATGATCAGAGGTGAAACAGTTTCATCCTGAAACCATCCCTGCACTGCTTCCCGTCTGTGGAAAAATTCTCTTCCACAAAACTGGTCCTTGGTGCCAAAATGGTTGAGGACCGCTGAGTTAGGGCATTTTAGAAAAATAAATGATATGGGCAATGGGCCAGAGTCTGAGGATAGTGGGAAGTCATTGTGATTGAAGAATAGAGTGAGAGGTGAGAAGGGAGGTAGAATGACAGGAGATGAAGCAAGAGAGGAATATTTTGTATTTTGGGGAGGTGACCTCACATGTATACTGAAGAGGTCAGATTGTATTTTATAGGCAGCAGTTTTAAAGGACTGACATGATCAGGGCTCTTATGTGTATTTAATTTTTAGGTGAAACTCTGCCACTGGTAGGACAGGCAGATGTAGTTCATTATGATGAGAAAGAACAGAATCTTACTATTTACTAGTTCATAAACATGTGTTGATGTGTACCAATTCAGAGGAGCAATCCAAGCCTTTCCAACTATGACCTTGGATGTCATTCTATCTCTCGGCACTTCAGTTTCCTCATCAATGTCCTCATCTATAAAATGGAGGATAATTACTTACAAGTTATTATGAGATTAACAGAAGAGAGCCTAGTACATAGTAGGCACTACGAGTGTTACCTGTAATTTTTTCCCTATCCTCTGAGCTATGCTCAGGGTCCCAAGCTCTATCTTGTCACAGCCACATATGGTGCAGGCTGGGGATACCTACTTAACGGCTTCATTCTTACATATCTGTGGTGTGTTCCTATGCTAAATGACTTCCTTCTCATAATGCGTAAGCAGAAGAAGGAACCAATGAGGCGATTTCTACCTCAATAGGTATTGGAGTAGACAGAAGAGCCTGGTGTCAGGATGACTCATTAGAATAGTCTGAAAGAGAATGATAACAGTGGGTCGTGGGAATAAGGAGGAGGTGGCTGTGATCACGAAGATATTCTGAGATAAAAAATCAGTAAGATTGTGTGCCCAAATGCATGCGGAAATTGAGGAAAAGTGATGAATTGTAATTTACCATGTGTGTAAGCAAGATGAATAGATCTTTTGACTCTACTGGATCAACTACTTCGATTTTTAAAAATCCTAGATTTCAGTTGGCTTATTCACTTGTTCCATTGGTAGCACAAGTTAGACAAAAATAACTGGCATGATCTCCACTCAGCCCTTAAGAAGAATAGGAAAAGAAAATTAGCCAGGTGTGATGGCGTGTGCCTGTTTTCTCAGCTACTCAGGAGGCTGAGGTGGGAGGATTGCTTGGGGCTAAGACGTCAAGGCTGCAGTGAGCTATGATTGTGCCATTGAACTCCAGCCTCAGGGACACGGCGAGACCCTGTCTCTAAAAAAAATAAAAATAAATTTAAAAACACAATAGATCTACTGCCCCATCACTGACAATTGTTGAAGGCAACAGCTAGTAACAGTGAAACTATATTTATTTCTTCCAGCTTTACTAAGATATAACTGACAAACAAAATTGTACCCAAAGGATTATAAATCATTCTACCATAAAAACACAGGCACATGTATGTTTGTTGTGGCACTGTTCACAATAGCAAACACTTGGAACCAACCCAAATGCCCATGAATAATAGACTGGATAAAGAAAATGTGGCATCATAGAATACCATGCAGCCGTAAAAAAGGATGAGTTTATGTCCTTTGCGGGGACATGGATGAAGCTGGAAACCATCATTCTCAGCAAACTAACACAAGAACAGAAAACCAAACACCACATGTTCTCACTCATAAGTGGGAGTTGAACAATGAGAACACATGGACACAGGGAGGGGAACATCACACACCAGGGCCTGTTGGGGGGTGGGGGGCTAGGGGAGGGGGAGCATTAGGAGAAATACCTAATGTAGATGATGGGTTGATGGGTGCAGCAAACCACCATGGCATGTGTATACCTATGTAACAAACCTGCACGTTCTGCACATGTATCCCAGAACTTAAAGTATATTAAAAAAATTAAAAAAAAAACACAATAGATCTACTGCACCAACACTGACAATTGTTGAAGGCAACAGCTAGTAACAGTGAAACTATATTTATATCCTTCCAGTTTTACTGAGATATAACTGACAAATAAAATTACACATATTTATGGTTTACGCATTTTGATACATGTATATATTGTGAAATGATCTAATGTATAGCGTGGTGACTATAGTTAATAATACTGTATTGTATATTTGAAATTTGCTAAGAAAGTAGAACTTAAGTGTTCTCACCACAAACATACAAACATAAAGGAAACTGTGAATAAATGAATATACTAATTATCTTGATTGTGGTAATCATTTCACAATGTATACATATATCATTTCACAATAAATTATATTTTTAATATAGGGCAAAGATTGAATTTTTGACTGGATAATTGGAGCATATATTATACAATATATATTTTCGGCTGTTTCTGGAAAAAAATATTCAACAGATTCTCATAGAATAGTGTCACAAGTCCAAATGTAAGGCATCAAAAAGGTTTCATGTGTGGAAATTAGTAGCAGACTCCATGTTGCAACGTCTAAAAACTGCCTAGATAGAAATATTTTAGAGGTTAAAAAGCATTAACAATTTTATCATTGATTGGTGATAATAAAGTAGGCAATCTAAGTTGTAAGATTATAAATTCCCTCCACTCCATGGTACTCAGTAATGCCATTTTCATTTTTAAATTTTTAACTAAGACGGGAAGAGAGAGGGAGAGGGGCTGACTCTGTAAACATGTTTATTCTTCATGACCTTGCCCTGTGCCAGTGTTGCTCAGCCACACTAACTCTTTCTCTTTCTTTCTCTGGCCTGGGAAGACATCAATCAAAGGTAATAAATTTAAACAGGTGATTTTTAGAGTCCCTGGTTTCAAAACATTATAAAACAAAGTATATAGGACTGAACTGAATCCTATAGGACCTCCTTTTCAGAAATAGTGGAGGGTAGTTATGTTGTAAAGGAAGAAACAATGTACAGGTAGGTTATTATTATTATTAACCTATATATTATTATTAACCTTTATCTGTCATTTAAAAAATTTACTATGAAAAATTTTAAACACAATAGAAAATACATAATAGAAACAACTCCCCATATATCATGTATTTAATCATTAATATTTTGTTCTACTTATTTCATCTATTTTTAAAATCTCTAAGAGATATCTTTTAAAAATTAAAATTCTCATTCAACACTATTAATATGAATTCCTTATATCAACTATCATCCAGTAAATGTTCAATTCCCTCTGATTGTCTCAAAACGGTCTGGATTTTGCTTTAAAAAAAAAAAAAAAAAGATGTCAGTCTGGGTGCTGTGGCTAATGCCTGTAATCCCAGCACTTTGGGAGGCTGAGGTGGGCGGATCATTTGAGGTCAGGAGTTCCAGACCAGCCTGACCAACATGATAAAACCCCGTTTCTACTAAAAATACAAAAAAATTAGCTGAAAAAAATTAGCTGGGCATGGTGGCCTGCGTCTGTAATCCCAGCTACTTGGGAGGCTGAGGCAGGAGAATCACTTGAACCCGGGAAGCGGAAGTTGCAATGAGCCCAGATCACATTACTGCACTCCAGCCTGGGCAACAGAGCAGGACTCCATCTTAAAAAAAAAAAAAAAAAAAAAAAAAAAAAAAAAAAAGATGTCATTTGTTCAAAACAAGGTCAGCATGTTGCAGTTGTTTGATATCTCTAAAATCTCCTTTAGTCTGTAATAATGCTTCCTCCATTTTTTTTCCTGTGCCAGTTAATTGTTGATAAAATTGGGTCATTTGTCCTGTAGAATTTTACACGTTGTATCTTCATGATGTCACTTAGCATGCTTTCCTGTCCCCCTCATGCCTGTAAGCTGGTAGTTAGAGCTAAAGGCTTGATTAGATTTAGGTTCATTTTATTTTTTTATTTTGGCAAGAATTCTTCCTAGGCAATGCTGTATACTTTCTATTTCAACACACAAGGAAACTTATAATGTCTGCCTTTCTACTTATAATAATTTTAAGATTGATCAGTAGGTTCGAGTGATGCCTTTCAACTACAGGTTTTAGCAGTCATTGATAATCATTGCCTAGGTATATTATTATACTATATTGAGTTTACAAAACAGTGATTTTTCTAATTCTATCATTCCTCATGCATTTATTAATTGTGATTCTTCTACAAGAACTTTCCTTTAACAACTATTTGGATATCCTGAAATACAGTCTTTACAGGACATATATGATAATTGCTTCCTTCTCTTTATTTATTAGTTTCTAGAACAAAGAGTGCCTTAGCAATCTTCATGGCTGGTCAATGAGGTTCGTTTGCTTTTTGGAGTATCATTATTCACTCTTGATGTTCAAATGGCCTTATCTATGACCAATGGGAGTTCCTTCACATTGGTTCTTATGTTCTTTTGACATAACACCATTAGCCTTTGCCAATTTTCTAGCTAGAAAATATATTTTTAGAATGAAGTAACTGCATCTTGAGTGTATATTGATTTTTTTGGGGGGGGTATAATTGAAATCCAAACACTGCACATATTTAATCTGTACAATTTGATGAGTTTGAACATATGCATACACTGATCTGATTCAAACTAAAGAGCACAGGGTTTTTACTTATCTTTGTTTTTATATTATTTTCTTGTTCTAAATGTTAATAATCCCATCAACATTATCTATCACAATAAATATTAGCACTATCATCAAGTCCACTCAATAAAGTTTAAGATTTCTTTGTGTTCTCTACCCATCTCCATATCTTACAATATATACTTAAATACTATGCTTGTATTAGTCCACTTTTGCATTGCTATAAAGAAATGCCTGAGACTGGGCAATTTATAAAGAAAACGGGTTTTATTGTTTCACAGTTCTGCAGGCTGTACAGGAAGCATGATGCTGGAATCTACTTGGCTTCTGGGAAGGCCTCATGAAACTTACAATCATGGTGAAAGCAGAAGCAAAAGAGAACTTTTAAATGACCAGGTCTCGTGAGAATTCACTCTCTATCATGAGGTGAGTGCCAAGAGGACTGTACTAAACTATTCATGAGAAATATGCCCTTATGATCCAATCACTTCCCACCAGGCCCCATCTCCAACATTAGGGATTACAATTCAACATGAGATTCGGGTGGGGACATAGATCCAAACTATACCAATGCTTTAAAGTCACCTAATTCTACATACAGTTATGCCAACAACTCAATACATGGTTATTAATGGTTTCACATTTTACGGATTGCTTTTGGTTTCAAAGTCAAAACTATAAAACGAGGTACAAAGAGGTCTAGCTTCCATTCCTCCACCCTGCCTCCTCCCTTTCACAATAGGTGACTATTTAAATATGTGTTTTGGAATGCCCCTACCTTTCTCACACAAAATGAAGATATACATGCACATTTGTGTATATTCTTCTGTCACTTAAAAGTGTATTCTGGTGATCACATAAGCAGTAGTTTCCTAATTCCATCTTACAACTGCATAGTACTCCATTGTAAGAGATGAATCATAGTTTATGTAACTCGGCACCCGTTGATTATTACCTTTCATATCTGAACTGCACTTTATAAAACATCAATGTAACCCAAAGTCTGAAGTCACTATTTTTGGAGGTCCCACGTGCCACCTAAGAACTTGGCGTTGGATTACTAAACAGATTCAAATTTTAAATACAACAATACGTGAATATTTGCTAGTTATAAAAAACTGGAAAACTAAAACAATTATGTAGAATTAGAAGTCTTTCCATTCTCCTCCTACGAATACTAATCTCTTCCCAACATAACCAGTTACCATTTTAGTATGTAACTTCCCAAAAATTTTCTATGATAGGCATATATATGTAATAAACACAGGGTTTTGATTTTTACACATATATACTTACCATTCTGTGACTTGGTTTTTAAACATGTTGGAGATATATTTCATACAGATGCACCTCACTTTTCGCAGCTGCATAGTATTCTATACTATTAAATGCCTATATTAACAATTCAAGCCAGTCTCCATTTAATGAACATATAGGTTATTTCAAAAATTAAATAAAACCACAAAGCTATAGTGTGGAACCTTGTATTTTGTGCACATGTACAAAACATTCTATAAGCTGGGTTTTTAGAAATGAAAGTGTTTGGCCAAAGGCTATCTGTATTTAAAGTTTTGATAGGTTTTGATTTGCATTTCTGATGCCAAATAAATCATTCTACCAAAAAGACACATGCACTCATATATTCATCAATGTGCTATTCACAATAGCAAAGACCTGGAATCAATCCAGGTGCCCATCAATGGCAGACTGGATAAAGAAAATGTGGTACTTACACACCTTGAAATGCTATGCAGCCATTAAAAAAAAAAAAAAAAAAAAAAGACGAGATCATGGCCTTTGCAGCAATGTGGATGGAGATGGAGGCCATAATCCTAAACAAATACAGGAACAGAAAACCCAAATACAGCACGTTCTCACTTGTAAGTGGGAGCTAAACACTGAGCACATGTAGACATAAACATGGTAATAACACACAATGCAGCCTACTAGAGGAGGGAGGGAGGGAGGGGGACACGCATTGTAAAACTACTTACTGGGGTGCAGCACACCAACATGGCACATATATACATACGTAACTAACCTGCACGTTGTGCACACGTACCCTAAAACTTAAAGTATAATAATAATAAAAAAAAAACCTACTTACTGGGTACTATGTTATCTGGGTGATGGGATTCATGTCCCAAACCTCAGCATCATGCAATATTCCCATGCAATACTCCTTCATATGTACTGCCTGAAGCTAAAAGTGGCACTGAAAAAATTTGTAAATATTAAAAATAATGCCATTTTAATAATCTGCAAAAAAAAGTTTTGACAGGTTCTGCCAAATTGTCCTTTGAATATGCTGTAACCTACTTATGTACTTTCTTACTCACAATGTATGAGTGTCTTTTCCCCTACATCCTTACCACCCTGGCTATTATCAGTATTTGGGATTCTGCCAACTTGATAAACAAAACGTATCTCCTGGGTTTGTCTGCATTTCCTTGATTGTTATGAGACTGGATTTTATTATATAGCTTTAAGATGTTAATTTCCAGAACTTTCAGGATGGTATTGACATATTAAAATGTGATTTCAACACAACCTTGGGCAAACTTATTTTACTTTTAAAAATAAGAGAAAAAATGCTATGTTAATAGTACACATAGAGCAGTAGTTTCTAACATATTTTAGAAATGGAAATGGAAAAATTAAGTGCTAGTATTTCATCTTTTCAAGTTCTGGAGAAAATGCTCGGCTAAGTTGGTACACTCATTCTATTTTTTTCCCCACACATAAAAATCCTGAATAGGACAATTCACTGAGGCTTCTAGATCAGTTACAGTGTCCACCTCTAAAGAATGTTTCTTTTAGGAGTCAACTGTCTCATTGACAGGAGGAAGATTTACACATGCAAGTCCTGTTAATAGGAGTTACAAGCACAAATCCCCCTTCAACGATAGACCAAAAAGACCCTACCGTCTACCAGGATCCAGGTTCTAATGATTACCTGTCATATTGTCCTAGGAGTCATCATCACCAGAAAGAGCAGACATGGCAACTTATACCACAAGGGTATCTCATTGCAGCCCCAAAGCTAAATTGTGCATCAACAGAAAGAAAAGTGGCCTTCAAAATGTGACTTGGGATACTAAGTGTTAAACCACTTAACCAGTATTTTTAAACAGCCATCATTAAAGAAAATTCAAACATTTGGAACCATTTTTTTTAAAGTGTGAATATTGTATGAGTTTCAAGGTGCTTGAAGGATAATACAGCTATTTATTTAAAAATTCAATTAATCTTATCTTTCTTAAAATTGATTAATAATCTCACAGATAAGCTGCCAGTTTTGAGAGTCCTGTTATCTTTTTAATGTCTCCTTACTGAGGAACTTTAGAAACTACTTGAAATTGACAAAAAGTGTCAGTCTGCTTTAATTATTTGACTCAATAGCAAATCATAGTTTAGTGAATAATTTCTGCATAAAAAGAACATCAGCAGTCTCTTGTCTCTTGCAAATGAGTTGCTGGGGACTCAAACCCCTTAAAGAAAAACATTTCAGGTTCTCATTTACAAAGCAGATATGAAAAACCTTCCAGATTCTCATCATGTAAGTGAGATGTGAAAACAGTCTGTAGGCAATCAATGTACTATAAATTCACAGCCCATGCCGCACAGCCTCTACAGCACTGATTCCAAACAGAGAAAGGTCTCATCCACCTTTGTTTGATATTGGCACTAATGTTGGCATCTAGAACAGTTTGCAAAGTAGCTCATGCCCCTATATTATTTCATTGCCTTTCTCACAAACTTAGCACAGTTGGCAGATGCCTAAAAACAAAACCAAATATACAGCTTGACAATTAGGTATTTACATACTAGACTAATATTAAAACATAAATCAGGTTAAAAGCAATCTTCAAATTCTTGGCATATATAAAAGATGCAAGTATTACAAAATATGACACCATGACTGAAAAGGATTTAAAAGTCTTTATTTCCTCTGAAAACTTACTGGTAAAGTGTACAATTTATGAATAATCATATATTCATGCTTTTTGAAATACATCTGAGTAAAAGACAAATTATTCAATATCAATAGCAGTAAATAACTTATTTGCAAGAAAATTATTACAATTCCTACTGTAAAGAATCACCAACCACTATTTAGCAATTAAATTTCAACAAAATTTTTTGGAACTCTTTAGTACTTTAGACAAAGGCTACCAAGGCTGCCAATCCAGGTAACTATGGCAGTGACAGAAGTCAATCATTAATACTGCCATTATTTTAGACAAAGGGCTGACAATCTCAGAAACTAGTTCTAGAAATTATCATCAATGTGGCCATTTTACTATGGACAAATAAATATGGGAGATAGGGAACTTGTTACTCCATTTTCCTATAGAAAAATATATAAATTGACCTTTTATATATACACAGGTATGTATACACATACAGTATATGTTTTTCTGAGCAGGCACACCAACTAGGAAAAAATACAGTAGCAACATAGGATTAGGTATTGGTTCTCATACTGATCACTAAACTGAATGGTATTATCATTTTCGGTTAATAAGAAGCATGCATAACTAAACAGTTTAAATACATGAATCAAAATTTTTTAATAGCATTTTCTGAAATTTTAAATTAGCTACTGAAAATTTTCCACTATGTACAATATATTTTATTAATATGATTTCAAGCTTAAGGTTTTATAACAAGACTTTTCTTTTTGATTTAAAACTATAAGAACAAATATTTATTTGCAGTAATTAGGATAGCTAAAAACAAAGCTCTAAGAATAATTTCTGTTACATTTTGAGGCAACAGGAAATATATAAAGTTCTTAAAGTCTTTTATCAGTTGTATGATATTTTAATCATCATGAATCATGTTCTGGAACTTTTAAACATTTCAATCATATTTAATAAATGACCTGAAAGAGAGATTCTGATGCTGGCTAATGGATGAAACAGGGTACAATAATGGACCACAAACTATCTCCTCCATTGTTCTACATATAGGTGGCTGCAGTAAGGCCAATAGAATTTTTGTGGTTATTCTAGGCCTACCCTGATTGTCTGTTTACATGAATGTGCATGCTGCATTCAAGCGGCTTTAACTCTAAGACCGTAACAGTACAATATCTTTATTGGCACAATTTACTGCAATTGTATTCAGACTCAATCGTCTCATCTACTGGAACCTTTTATAATATATTGCTGATATCCAGGGGCAAGGCCAATACCCGGTACATTAATAGGTATGTATTAGACATTGAGTGCATATGCCCCAGCTGGGTTTCAGGAAACATGATTTGATGTAAGAAAAATCGAATCCCTGTGACAAAGTAGGTTATAATGTGATCCTACTGTCCCTGATTTATGTGACATTATAAAAGGGGAAGTGAGGGAAAGGGGACTAAAGAGATGGGGAGGGGCTGTACACTGGGAGGTAGGGATAGGAGCAGCCTGAGAGGCTAGTAAGTTAAGTTCTTCCATTATTCTGGCTTGAACTATATCTGCAGTGGGTAGAAAGGTGAGGCAAGAGCTATATTCCTTGGTTCTTTCCATTTCCCATGAATCTGTGACCTGCCACAGCTGGCTTCCTTTAAGAACATCTCTGAAACCTGGTGAGGTCAGGGACCAGCTGCAGTTGAAGTATGTAAGAACTATGTACTTTACATTGGAGCCATGGCTTCCTGACAGACAATATAGGCCAGATGTTGTGAAAAAAAAACAAATAGTTCATTTGTTTGTTTATTTACAGGCAATTATAAGTCTCAACTATTGCTCAAATAAAGTAGACCATCAGAACTTGGCCATTTGAGAAAATTTAAATATAGGCAACGTCACTGCAGCTTAGTTTGCTGCCTATGTACAGCCCTTTTTTTTTTTTTTTTTTTTTTTTTTGTGAGACAGAGTCTTGCTCTGTCACCCAGGCTGGAGTGCAGTGGCAAAATCTTGGCTCACTGCAACCTCCGCCTCCCTGGTTCAAGTGAGTCTGCTACCTCATCTTCAAAGTAGCTGGGATTACAGGTGCCCACCATAACACCCAGCTAAAATTTTGTATTTTTAGTAGAGACAGGGTTTCGCCATGTTGGCCAGGCTGGTCTCGAACTCCTGACCTCAAGTGATCTACCCACCTCAGCCTCCCAAAGTGCTGGGATTACAGGCAGCCCTAACGTTTTTATGTAGAGTGTATATTAGGGCTTACCAACTGTCATACACAATTTGGAGTCCTTGGTGGTTGCAGGTTTACCTACCAGAAAAGGAATAAAACAATTTATAGAGTGTTTTCCTTAGTAATATTTCAAAACCACAATTCTACTTGTTACTATTTTTACTGGTCTGTAAGACTATAAAATACTACTTTAAAAAAGAAATTTTCATTTAAAAAGCTTAATGCAATAAAAACACTGTGATCTATTTTGTTTGGAAGTTGACTGACAGCAAGCAATTATTTCCTGCGTGAGACTTTTGAGATTCATCAAGTCAATGGGAAAATTCTAAAACAATTTTCTTCTGGCAAACCGATTCTAAACATGGCATTGCATTTGTCTTCATAACCATTCTCATATAGTAGGCATAGTAATACTATTTCCACTTTATATATGGAGAAACGTAGGCTCAGAAGTTAAACAATTTACCAAATATCATCAGTAGGACAGCCAGGATTAAATTAGGTCTGTAGACAATTAGCCTAATACTCTAGTTACTTGACAGACAGAACATCCAAATACCAATGAGCCTATCCACACCTTTCCTTCCATTCTTTCATTTCTTCATTATTGACCTTTCCCAATATGTAAATAATTTACAAACAAATATCACTACTGATACTAAAAAACACTACTGACTTGTTCGTAAAAATGTCTAAACACCTTTATATTAGCATTTTCAATGCTTCTCAACATAGAAAGCAAAACAAACCTGTATTCCAAATACAGGCTTCTATCTAGATCATGATACTTTAGTTTTTCTATATGTTTTTATCATTATGTTATGATGCTCTTGTCCATAAAGAAAATATAATTCAAATAACCAAAGAAAATACATGAGCTGGTTCTGAAAATGTGGCTTTCAAACAAAGATCCAAAGTGGTAAGCAAAATTGTCCTAAGACCATGGAATTATTAACAATGCATAGGATCACTTTCATATCCACAGTTACATTCCTGAGAATCAATTGATTTATAATTTTCATCTGCTAGTCACACAAGTTTGGTATTTAAAATGAGCAAGTCAATGTGCTTTGTAAGTGTTGTGTGTTCTTGGAATGTCTTCTATAAGAAAAATCCCCTTTTGGATTTCTATTACCTATTTTGCCTTATAATTGCTGCTGCTTTTTAACATTTCTCAAACAGTCCTTCTATCAAGTAGACTCTGAGACCAGTCAAAATTTCCAAAGTTGGGTATCCAGTTTGGTGTATATCCATTATTCAGAGGACTCCTCTAGGTTTCCAAGGTTTGTGCTTTCCTTGAAAGTCTCCGAGTTAGCCTCTGGTATGGCACTGGATTCTGAAGCCTCTGGCTGTAAACCATCTCCATCAAGGACAATGTCTTCAGGATTTGGTGGAGGGGGACAGAAATCTTCATTGGGGCAGATTTCCTGGAAAAGTGTTTCAGCCTGGCCAAGGAAGAAAAGATAAAATCGTTTTTGGAAATCGGTTTAAAATCTGTGTGCATTTCTGGCATTAACTAAAAAAAATTAAGTGTTTTATCCTTAAAAATTTGCTTAAACAGGCTACAGTACTTTATCAGAATACATGAACTTCCGTAAGTCTGTTTTCAGAATTCTATGACTTCTCCCTTTAATTCTATACATGTATTCATGTCCACTCTTCAAGGATGGCAGTACCTCATCAGGTTCATTATCAAGTGTTCAGATTGTTGAGAACTGAAACACATTCATTCTATATATCAATAGAAATACAATTTCCTTAATACTGTTTATATGATTTCTTACAGAGCCTTGATATGGTTTGGTTCTGAGTCCTCACCCAAATCTCATCTCAAATTGTTATCCCCACGTGTTAGGGGGTGACTAGATTATGGGGGCGGCTGTTCCCATGTTGTTCTTGTGATAGTGAGTTCTCAGAATATCTGATGGTTTAAAAGTATTTAGCAGTTCCCCCTTTTCTCTTTCTCCTGCCACCATGTGAGATGTGCCTTGCTTCCCCTTCACCCTCTGCTATGATTGTAACTTTCCTGAGGCCTCCCCAGCCATGTGGCCTTGTGAGTCAATTAAACCTTTTTTGTTTACAAATTACCTAGTCTCAGGTAGTATCTTTACGGCAGTGTAAGAGGCACTAACACTGAGAATTGGTACCAGGAGTGGGGTACTGCTAAAAGATAACCTGAAAATGTGGAAGTGACTATGGAATTGGGTAACAGGCAGAGGTTAGAACAGTTTGGAGGGCTCAGAAGAAGACAGGTAAATGTGGGAAAATTTGGAACTTTCTAGAGACTTGTTGAATGGTTTTGGCCAAAATGCTGATAGTGATATGAACAATGATGTCCAGGCTGAGGTGGCCTCAGATGAAGATAAGGAACTTATTGGGAACTGGAGCAAAGGTGACTCTTGCTATGCTTTAGCAAAGAGACTAGTGGCATTTTCTCCCTGCCCTAGAGATCTGTGAAACTTTGAACTTGAGAAAGATGATTTAGGGTATGTGGCAGAAAAAATTTCTAAGCAGCAAAGCATTCAAGAGGTGACCCAGCTGATTCTGAAAGCACTCAGTCATGTGTGTTCACAAAGAGATGGCTTCATATTGGAACTTATGTTTAAAAGGGAAGCAGAGCATAAAGGTTTGGAAAATTTGCAGTCTGACCATGTGGGAGAAAAGAAAAAACCATTTTCTGGGGAGGAATTCAAGCTGGCTATAGCAATTTGCATAAGCAATGATGAGCCAAATGTCAATAGACAAGACAATGGGGAAAATGTCTCCAGGGCATGTCAGAGATCTTCCCTAGGAGGAAAAATGGTTTAGTGGGCTGGGTGGGCCCCACTGCTCTGTGCAGCCCTGGAACATGGTACCCTACATCCCAGCTGCTCCAGCTCCAGCCATGGCTAAAAGGAATAAAGGTACAGCTTGGGCTGTTGCTTCAGAGGGTGCAAGCCCCGAGCGTTGCCAGCTTCCATGTGATGTTGGGTCTGAGGGTGCACAAAAGACAAGAGTTGAGGTTTGGGAGCTTCTGCATAGATTTCAGAGGATGTTAGGAAACGCCTAGATGGCCAGGCAGAAGTCTGCTGCAGGGGTAGAGCCCTCATGGAGAACCTCTGCTAGGGCAGTGCTGAAGGGAAATGTGGGCTTGGAGCCCCCACAAAGAGTCATCACTAGGGAACTGTTTAGTGGAGCTGTAAGAAAAGGGCCACTGTCCTCTAGACCCCAGAATGTTAGCTCCACTGACAGCTTGCACCATGCACCTGGAAAAGTCACAGGCACTCAATGCCAGCCCATGAAAGCAGGCACAGTGCCTATCCCCTGCAGAGCCACAGGGTTGGAACTGCCCAAGGCTGTGGGAGCCTAGCCCTTGTATTAGCATGGCCTGGATGTGAGACATGGAGTCAAAGGAGATTTTGGAGCTTTAAGATTTAATGACTGCCTGGCTGGGTTTTGGAGTTGCATGGGGCCTATGGCCCCTTTGTTTTGTCCAATTTCTCCCATTTGGAATGGGGACATTTACCCAATGCCTATACCCCATCGTATCTTGGAAGTAACTAACTTGCTTTTGATTTTACAGGTTCATAGGCAGAAGGGACTTGACTTGTCTCAGATGAGACTTTGGACGTGGACTTTTGAGTTAATGCTGGAATGAGTTTTAATACTTTGGAGGGCTGTTGGGAAGGGATGATTGGTTTTGAAATGTGAAAAGGACATGAGATTTGGGAAGGGTCGGGGCAGAATGGTATGGTTTGGCTCTATGTCCCTACCCAAATCTCATTTGCAATTGTAATCCACAAGTATTAGGGAGGGACTGGTGGGAGATGAATGGATTATGGGGGCACTTTTCCCCATGCTCTCCTCGTGATAGTGACTTCTCACAAGATCTGATGGTTTAAAAGTGTTTGGCAGTTCCCTCTTCGCTTTCTCTCTCCTGCCGCCATGTAAGACATGCCTTGCTTCCCCTTTGCCTTCCACCCCGATTTTACATTTCCTTAGGCCTCCCCAGCTATGAGGAACTGTCAGTCAATTAAACCTCTTTTGTTTATAAATTACACAGTCTCAGGTGGTATCTTTATAGCAGTGTGAGGACAGACTAATACAAGCCTACATGTGATACTGGTACAGTCTAATTTAGCATATAGTAATTTTAACAAGTCACTGTTCAAATGAAGAAAACTCTTCACTGTTTGTTCAACTATTTGCTTGTTGATAGAATTTCCATTCCCTGGACTTTAAGGACTATAGCACATGTTTAAGCTCATGGGTTTTGAAAAGATAGCCTCAGTAAAAATACTGGCTCTACGATTTAGCAGCTATGTGATTTGGGGAATGCTTTCTCAATTTCTGAGCTTTGGCTTCCTTATCTATAAAATATCAGAGATTAAGCCGACATATATGGTTGCTATTTTCATTATTACTAATAATAACATAAGTAAAAATGTCAAGATTTAAGCTGAACTTATTAGTATGACAGGGTAACAGAATAAAAAAACTTCAAGGGTATGTTTTTGGACACGCCAATTACTATAGACAATTTAAGTTTTTAAATACTTAATTGACAAAAATTATATATATTTAAGGTGTACAAGGTCACTTGATATACACTGTGTAATGATTACCACAATTAAGTTAACACATCCATCACCACTAATAGTTACCACTGTGTGTGTGTGTGTGTGTGTGTGTGTGTGTGTGTGTGTGTGTGTTTGTAGTAAGAATACTTAAAATCTGCTCTCTTGTCAAATTTGAATTGAAGAATCCTGTCATTTATGACAAGATAAATGAACCTGGAGGACATTATGCTAAGTGAAATAAGCCAAGCACAGAAAGACAAATATCACATGATCTCACTTATATGTAGAATCTAAAAAAGTTGAGGGTGGTTGCCAGAGGCTGGGGAGTGAAGAGCTGTTGGTTTAAGGGTATGAACTTTCAGCTATAAGTTCTGGGGATCTAATGTACAGCATGGTAACTATAGCTAACTGCATTTTTTATTATGGCTATTTGGAAATTAAACATTACAGATGCCTGTCTTTGCTCTCCATCCCGGAGACTCACCATACTCCTTTGCTAGAGACACGCAACCCCTGTAGAAGCAGGACCTAGGTCAGACAAAGTCATTACCTCATACTTCCGTTCCCCTAATGGTCTTTTTGTCTTACATCTCTGTTTTTACTATCTGTAAAAGTTCTCCCTCCCTTTTATCTTTGGCATGCAAACAAACATCAAATTCTATCAATTTTATCTTCTATCTCTTAACTTCATCTCTTCCTTCCCCACTGACATAGCCCAGACATGCACCATCTTTCAACTAGACAACTACAGTAGCCTCAGAATTGGACTGGTCTCCTTGTCTCTAGAGTTCGCCCATATAATCCATCTCCATGCCATCCTCAGATGGGTCAATGGAAAATAAAATTCTGTTTATTCCATTTTTGGCTTAAAATTCTTCAATGACTCCCCATCACCAATAGGATACAATCCAAGATTCCTACTATAGAAAATAAAACCCTTCAGGCCTACCTTCTCTGATCTTATCATATACCATTTCATCTAGCCTCCATCTCTCAGACTTCTTGATTTACTAATACCTGTTTATTTGTATGAAACAATACACCATGATATTTATCTTTTACATCCTGGGCTGGTACCAATGTTATTCTTCACATCCAGAATGTTTCAATTCTACTGTCTTTGATTTAGATGGAGAATTGCTACTCTTCTATTATAGCCCTCTCCATAAGGTTCTCTGACTCCTAGATTGGGCTCATTTCTTCTTTGTGTTATTTCTAGACTTTGGATATATTAGTACATATACCACACTACACTGTCATTTGTTTACATGCTTTTCTCCTTTACCTGACAGTGATTCCTCCAGGATGACAAATACTTTTAGTCAACTCTGGATCCTTAGTGCCTTGGCATAAAATAGAATGTCAGTAACATTTAATACAAATATTAAGTATAAATATAATAATTATTATTACTACTAATTCTTTTACTTCTTCTATGCTAGTTCCTCTGTGTTTGACACCTTGTCTCCCTTTTGCCTCCTCCCCATAGAATAGCTTTTACCCTAAACTCCAGTCTCTGTGGCTGGATCCCACACCACATACTTCCATATATCTTGTCATGCACCACCTGCCTCCTAAGATTAGCACCAGTTGCAGGTTGTCACACCACTCTTCCTTGTGTTCTACCTGTTTATGAAACTCCCACCTATAGCCCATCTGCCCTGGCCCTTGTTGATGCCAATTTCCAATAGCCGGACTCCAGCCCTTCCCAAATCTCTCCTCTCTCTAACTGCTGGAACCTCTTAGGGTCAACTGCCATGCTCTGGAAAGTGTATCTAATGCTTCTTGGTCTGCTGCATTTTGTTTGCCAACTAAACCTAGTTCTAAGCACAGAATAGTTGATTGGCAACTTTTCATCCTCTTCACCTTTTTAAGCCGGAAGTTAGCTCAAAGGGTAAAAAATTTCAGGTGGTTAAAACATTGGAAAGGGCTAATTATATTGTGACTTGGTGTGCTCACACTGGCAAGTACAGAGAGAACAAAGTGAATTATTTAAAATATTTCTATGTCTAGTTAACATACATCAACACAAAACAAAATTAAACATTTCATCAATATAGTACTTTAATGTTTTTAGGATGTATGCCTACTCATAAGCTGAAAGTAGCATATAACACTGGGTGAGTGTACAAGCACTGGGATCCAAAAGAGTTGAGTTTAATTCTTGGCTCAAGAACTTACTAGCTATGGGACCTCTGGACAAGTTATTTAGCCCCTTCAGGACTTAGCTTCCTTATCTATAAATGGGTATATCACAAATACTTATCTCGTAAGATTGTTTTGAGGACCAAATAAGATAATATATATGAGATGCTAAGGATAGAATCTGACACACAGAAAGTGCTCAAATGAATGGCAGCTACAGAAAATATGACATCTAAAATTGCCCTCTCTCTCTCAAAGGCATGAGAAAACAAATGGCACTACCGTATGTGAACAACCTGATAGTTCAATCTATACAGCTAGCTCTCAACTTAATAATGGGCTGTATATCAAACGTCGTAAGTGACTGGCTAATCTGTCCATAAAACAATGCTCTAAATGGTGGTTAAGTTGCCTGCCCAGCCCAACATCAGCCAATTTAACTCATTTTATACTTGAAGTAAAATACAAAGAGTATGGTACTATTTATTCTTATTCCCATGGTAGTGACATCTCCTAGAGGGTGGGGCTCCTGAAGGAGTGAGCTATCAATGTCTTGGGAATGAGGACTATGGAACTGTCCATCAGTACGTTTGGGTAAATGGTACACAACATCTACCAAGAAAAGAGATATATCAGATGTCAGTTTCAGAAAAATAAAAACAAAACTGAAATACAAAAATGAGCAAGTCATAGAAAGAATCACAACTATCACTTAGGTTGGTATTGTGGTGGCAATAGAGAATGTCTTGGAGGCCAGGAGCACACAATTTGAACTTGTGGGTATTAAAGACAGATCACTTTATGTTTTCGGTGCATCTTCAAATCATAAATGGTTCCCTATGAAAACAAGAGTGTCAAGTTTACATTACTCAACCTCTATACATTTTACAAATAAGAAAAGATGTAAACCTGCCAACTGGTAAAATGAAGTATTTCATTTGCTTTTTAAAAATGAAGAAATCGGGCCAGGCGCGGTGGCTCACGCCTGTAATCCCAGCACTTTGGTAGGCCGAGGCGGGTGGATCTTGAGGTCAGGAGATTGAGACCATCCTGGCTAACATGGTGAAACCCCGTATCTACTAAAAATACAAAAAATTAGCTGGCCGTGGTGGCAGGCACCTCCCAGCTACCTGGGAGGCTGAGGCAGGAGAATGGCATGAACCCAGGAAGGGGAGCTTGCAGTGAGCCAAGATTGCGCCACTGCACTCCAGCCTGGGTGACAGAGCAAGACTGTATCAAAAAAAAAAAAAAAAAAAAAAAAGAAGAAATCTGCATGGGCTTGTGTTGTCAACACAAGCAAAGTCTAGGTGATATTCTGAGAGCTTTTATGGATAATCTTCATTTGGAAAATACCAACCACCAGAAATCACCAATTAGTGATTGACATAATTACAGGCTGATACACAGGAATTAGCATGCAGTTTATCTGAATACACAAGCTATTTATAAATATTGTCAATGCTCTTTAAAGTAGGCATTATAATATTTCCCCCAAAATTGATGAGATTAAAAGCTATACAACAAATTTAAAACTGCTTACATTTAATAGCATATATTAATTAGTACCAAAATTAGCACTATACTGTTTTCTACTGTATAGCATGTTACCTCTGAAGATTATCTTCTTGAGAAGCAAATTACCTCATGATAAAATTATCCCTCAATTATAATCTTCTAGCATGCAGTTTAGATGTTTAGCTTACATTAGTACTTGTATTATAAGCCCTTACTTAAATTTTTTTGGTTAAAAAATATTAAAAGTTCATTCAGGGATAAAAATGACCTAAGCTACCTTGCTAAAAACTTGTTGGCAATTTCTACTTGCAAAAAATTAGAACATCAAGGTAAAAATGACTTGATCATTTCAAGCTATAAATGCAGATCTTCAGCCATCTTGGGTTCTTACTAAACTAACAGAATGAATGATGGATGAGAGATGTGACTTCCTATTTTTGTTTGGTGTCACTGGCTGAATATGATTATCCAGGATCACCATCAGGCACTGCAGAAAATACACAAGAATTCTAGAAAAAAACTGCAGATGTCTGTATCCTCATGATAGACATAGCTTTGCTACTATGACTTAAAATTAGATTACAGGCCCAACCAGGACATTTGCTACTATAAGATCCTTGCCACTGGCGGGAATGAAAGTTCCATCTGTGGTCTTAGAACAATGTTAAATTACCCATTTATTGACTTAATGGACAGATGTGCCAGTTCTACCCGTGAAAAGTTTAGAAATGTGTCTCAAAAAATATTTTCTTTTTGTTTTCGTCCTGTCCAGGGCAAAGAAGTATATTTATATATACATATCAATATTCAGCTTAATGGAATCATGGCTCACTTTTAGCAGCTTGTATCAAACTGTGCCTCTTCATAGCCCTGACCGGGATGGCTATCACAAAACTTCCACCTTACTTTACAATAGACCTCAGCAGCAGTAATGGTAGCTCCTGGGACAGGAATTTGTGTCAAAACATAAATAGAATCAAGTTAACTATGTAAAACTATGCTATAACTTATTTTCTGTGATTAAAAAATGCATTAAGTCTACTGTAAAATTAATTTTATAAGCCTTAGTAGTTACAACCTTCTTGACTGTTTACCAAGAAAAATAATTTATGTATTTCAAAATAATATAGCAATTGTCCAACTGTTTAAGTTAGAAACAATGTTTCTTTAAAATATTGGCATTATAAATTCTTATGAAATATGTATTTTTAGCATCTTCTATCGTCATTCCCACGATGGAACTCATAAAAAATCTCTGTAACTCAACATTTTATTCAAGAAAGTGAAAATACCTGATCCTGTATTTAAAGTATATTTAAAGTAGCTTTGTAGGTCATAGAAAAAACTTTTAGGGCAAATTACAGAAATGGTACTACTGAGAGATGCTTTTCTAGACTTTTCTCTCCTCCCAGAGGAAAAAATATTTCCCAACCACACCAACATCTTAATACAAAACTGAGAAACATCAAGAGCCTTACCTGTTTGACTGCATTATCATTTCCTAAACCACAATCTGGGCCAGAGCAGACATAAACGTTGGATGGTAAATCATTATAACAGCTCCTGCTGATGTCTGACGAATCTCTCATATTGAAGTAAAGAGCCCACAGAATTCTTGGCTTTTCTACTTGTTCATTTTCTAAATATAGAAATAAATTTTATTTACATTCTAAAATACAATATGTTTGTCAATTACTACACTGTGTAGCCTATTACCGATTAAGCCATGACTAGACATTGTAGGAAATCAGAGCTTCGTATGTAAACATTCAGTAAATTTGCATCTACACACTCTATTTTGATTAGTAAGTTAATTAGATTTTACTCCAATCATGCTCCTTTGGACTTCTATTACTTCTTCTCACTAGTATCAAAGGGTTTATGATCACATTCATCCTTAAATTTTCCCTATAAAGAGAGAAGGTAACATAAATTGATTTCCTTATGTTTCAAATGGACAAACCAACTTGATAAATTATATAGTAATTCAATAGTATATACACATGAAATATCCAGGATAAGCAGGAAGTGGGTTAGTAGGTTACCTAGGGCTGAAGGAAATTGGGGGCAAATGGGAGGTGATCACTAATTGGTATGACGTTTCTTTTGGGGTGATGGAAATGTTCTAAAACTGATGGTGGTGATGTTTGGACAATTCTACAAATATGCTAAGAGACAATGAATTGTACACTTCAAATGGGTGAATCATATGGTATATGAATGATATCTCAATAAAGTTATTATTAAAAAAATAGTAAATACAGGATTAAAACTTTGTTGTCCTAACTCACATCCTAATGCTTTGTCTTATTGGATTAAAAAATTAATGACAACCAACAAATATAAAAAATGAAGTCATAACAGTGAATGCCATTTTGAGCACATGTTCTCTCATTTAAGAGCATGTGTCTTTTATGCGTGTTAGGCATTGAGCTAGGAGCTGGGGATATACACATGAAGTAGACTTAGTTCTTACTCTCCTTCCTTGTTTTTGGTTCCCTAATATAGGGCCTAGCACACGACAGATGCTCAGTAAATAATTTCTGAATTGATGTGGTTGTATTTTCAGGTATGATCAAAGTACGATGTGCTTATAAAAAGGTCCAACATTATTAATCTCAATGCATAAAGCCTATTTCTTGCTAATTTGATAATCATTTATTTGCCTCTCTTCTTTAAAACTGTTATAATTAAATTTTCTTTGTTTGGAAACATAAAATATTGCTGTTGATACATTCATTGACTAGAGAGTTTTCTTTAGCCTGAATCTGAACAAAAGTTCAAATTTTGTACAATAATAATGAATGTTTATGAAGATTGCCCAAGACCATGAGGCACCTCATGAATAATAAAGAAAATGCTAAAGGCATAATTATCTCATTAATTACTATTATTTAATTGGTAATCAATGTAAAGAAATCTTCACCTAATAGCAGTATTCAATTAACAAGAAAGCCCTATTTCCCACATCAGGATAAACAGGATTTTATTATATTTAATTT
This sequence comes from Gorilla gorilla gorilla, assembly GCF_029281585.2. Taxonomy (NCBI): domain Eukaryota; kingdom Metazoa; phylum Chordata; class Mammalia; order Primates; family Hominidae; genus Gorilla; species Gorilla gorilla. The sequence goes on from NC_073247.2 coordinate 97,686,106, forward strand.
ACAGTATCTCCACTATAAGAACACCAAATAAGTTATTTTCCTAGTTCATCCTGAATAATCCATAATTATTAGTGGAATAGGATGAAGAAACTGAGTGGAAGAAGTGATCTCCTAAGGTGCCCCTTTCTGGTGCTGAGATCTATGAGTCATCTAAGATATCGCTAACTTCATGTAGGAACGTATTAGGTGGCTAAATCTATTGACAAAATAAAGGAACATAAGGAATTCATATTTTATAGCTAACATCATATGGCTCTTAGTAAACTGATTAATGAGTTTAGTTACACCAATCTTATGGGAAGATACTTAAATGTATCTCCTATGATTTGGGATACCAGACTTGGGGAGCACTGCTAACAAGTGGGCTAAGGTCTGGAAAGTCTTTAATATTGCCCAGCCCATTTCTAAGCATATACTAGGAGAGCCTATCTTGTATCTCATTAAACATCCAGCTCAAAGGAACACTTCGCTTAATAAACGTTGGAGGAAATGAATAATCCAATAGATTTAAACTAATTTCATAGACGTTGCGCCTTTGAAAAGAAACCATGAGGAAGGTGAAAAACTGACATAGGCTGAAGATAAATGCTCTGGATACTAGGGCATTATCAGGCTTTGGACCTTAAAACTTTAAAGAGATATATAATTGCTTCATCTTTCTTTGAGGTCAGCTGGAAAGCAAAGAGATAGCTAGAAAAATAATATGCAGTTGTGAAGTGCAAAACTGTCAAAAAATATTAAAGTTGCTGAGCTTTGGCTAGGAGTGCATCACAAGTTGCCAGGGGTAGAACTGGTTTTCTGCAGTAGCTCATTTCATTCAACTTGATAGTAAGAAGGACTAAAGATGTAACAGGTAATTTAGAATAGGGTCTTGGGCAAATTAAATTGGAGTAAGTGTAGAATAGGGTAGGTAGAAGAAAAGCAACTATAGCACAACAATAACAAGAAAGCAAGAAATGGTGTCTACAGCTGCATGCCATGTTTAGGGATAGAGTAAACTATGCTAGTAATACCAGCAGAGTGGTGGAGACTGTCATAGCCCTGACTGAGGGCTATGTGTGTGTGGATACAGCACACACAAAAAGGAATTAAGACATTTGCTTTCACAGCCCAACAATTACTTAACACACTAGCTATGGACTTTAAACTACACCTGTAAGGGAAATTTCTGTTTTTTTTAGGCAGTGCTGCTCTTTGAGATAGAAAATGAGTGAGACGCTTCACTGACCGTATGATTCTATACCTAGAAAATCCTAAAGACGCCATCAAAAGGCTCCTTGAATTGATAAACGACTTCAGTAAAGTTTTAGGACACAAAAATCAGTAGGATTTCTATACACTAATAACAATCAAGCAGAGGGCTAAGTCAAGAATGCAATCCTATTTACAATGCCACAACAAATATTTACAAGTCATGTATCTGATAAGCGATTAATATCCAGAATATGTAAAGAACTCCTACAACTCAACAACAACAAAAAATCCAATTAAAAAATGTGCAAAGGAAACGAATAGATATTTCTCCAGGGAAGATAGACAGATGGCCAATAAGTTCTTGAAAAGATGTTGAACATCACTAATCGCTGGGGGAGAAGCAAAGCAAGACTACTATGAGATACTACTTCACACGTACTAGGATGGCTATTATATACATTTTTTTTAAAAGGTGACTAGGCTGACTTTCACTGAGGATTATGAAGCACAGAGAATGTAGAATTCAAATACAAACAAAAAGAAAATACGCCCAAATAATGTTACTCCTTTGGTACATGTTTTAAACTAAAATATTTACAATGCAGTAAAGCATAAGGTATTATATGAATGTCAAATAATCAAAACATAATACTAAAAGCCATCAATCTGTGAAAATAGGGGCTTCTCCTACAGAGAAGAATGTGCTTTAATGTATTAAAAGTTCATATTGCTCATAAAGTTCCTTATTCCTCATTTAGGCAGGAAAATGAATTGAGTTCTCTTCTCCAGGTGACTTTGCCTCTTTGACCTGCCATGGCCCAGTGCTCACTTTATCTGGTGATTCATTTTCAATAACTCCAACAGTATTTGTTCTGACATTTTAATTAAAATATGACCACTACCTCATCCTGATGATAAAAAGGCCTATGTGTCAGTGAAAACTAGCTTTTCAGTGCCTCAGTGCACCTGAGGACCCTTCTGAGCACATAGTTCTTATCAAAGAATTCCTCTCAGGTTCTAAACAATACATCATTTCAAAATGGGATCACTTTAACTATTAAGATTAATGTTTAAAAATCTAAAATGGATAGAGGATGCTAAGTAATGAACATGTAATTTCCCCCAGCTTGATTTTTTTTAAAGAAAATTAAATGCATTTAAAAAGTGAAGAGTAATGATATGATTCATATTTAGTGCATTGAGACTACTACAGAATGAAATTACAATATAAGAATTATTTAAAATTTCAGAAATAATTAAGAAACTCAGGGTTTCTATACAAAGTATAGTTGTAGTTAAAGCCAAAGAAAAAACTATGACTCCATATTAGATTTAGGAATATTATCATGTATTTTACCTTAGCAATCAAATTTTTAATAATCTAAACATTTACATGATACTTTCCAATAAAGAAAATACGTAACTTACAAATTAATAAATTAAAACTAAAATAATTTAATTTGTAAATTAACTCCCAAACTAAAGTGAAGTTTTCAAATACTTTATTTGGGTAGCTCCCAAAACACATAATTGATATTAGCCTCTGAGAACATAACAGGTTCATTATGTTAAGTGAAATAAGCCAGGCACAGAAAGACAAACTTAATGTGTTCTCACTCATTTGTGGGAGCTAAAAATTAAAACAATGTAATTCATGGAGATAGAGTGTACAACGACGGTTATCAGAGGCTAGGATGGGTAATGGAGAAGGAAGAGGGAAAAGTGGGGATGGTTAAAGGGTGCAGAACATAAATAGAATGAATAAGATCTAGCATTTGATAGCACAACAGGGTGAGCACAGTCATTTACAGTGAACTTTAAAAATAACTAAAAGAGTATAACTGGAATGATTGTAACACTGAGAAATGATAAATGCTTAAAGTGATGGGTATCCCATTTACCATGATGTGATTACTCCACATTGTATGCCTGTATCAATATATCTCATGTACCCAATAAATATATACACCTAGTATGTACCCATAAAATTAAAAAAAAAATTAAAGAACAGAACAGTTTGTCTTCTTATGTAAATAAACCCCCCTCTATGCACTATCTCTGCATTAAGAAAATAAGCAACCCACATAGGAAATGAGCTGCAAGGAAACAGAACAGGTATGAGTAAATAAATGGTTGCATGAACAAAAGTAACATGCAAAGAAAATAAAGATATATAAATCAATGGAAGAAAATGATCAAGATTCAAGTGCACATGCAAATTCTACAATAAAAATCACCTTCACTTCATATAAAAGAGAATGCAAAAGGCTTCTTTTATCATTTACACAGAAAATATGCCATATTTTCTCCATTCACAGCTGCAAGTGCTACCCTATTATGTAGGGGGAAAGTTTTAAAATGTGTTTCCCCCATGAATAAGTAGCATATACACTTTTGGGAGTTAAATATTAAATCACTAGCACACTATGTATTAAAAGACTATTAGAGGCTGGATGCAGTGGCTCACGCCTTTAATTCCAGCACTTTGGGAAGCCGAGGTGGGCGGATCACCTGAGGTCAGGCGTTCCAGACTACCCTGGCCAACATAGGAAAACCCCGTCTCTACTACAAATACAAAAATCAGCTGGGTGTGGTGGCACTCGCCTGTAGTCCCAGCTACACAGGAGGCTGAGGCAGGAGAATTGCTTGAACGTGGGAGGTGGAGGCTGCAGTGAGCCGAGATCACGCCACTGCACTCCAACCTGGGCAACAGAGTGAGACTCTGTCTCAAAAAAAAAGACTATTAGATAGGAAAGGATTTCTACATCTGCCAATTAATATTTTAATCAGTTGAATCTTTTTTCCTTAAAGGAAGATACATTTTTCTGATAAAGGAATATATGCTTTTTGTACAATACTTGTAAAATAAAGAAAATTATAAGGAAAATTGTCCATAATCCCACCAAAATTAACTGATTTTCTAACAATCCTTTTTCTGTGTAACTATACATATAAATGTATATTTTTGTGCTTAATTATTTTTGTGTGTGTGTGTGTATGATGTATATACTTCCTTTAACATTGTAGAGTGAACATTTTCCCACATGTTTAGGCAGACACTGTGCTCAAGCATCTTATCAAAACATGTGAACTGTTGTTGAATACATCCCATTTCAGTTCAGGTTGCAGAAACTTTCATGATATATCTAAGATTATGATGGTTACATTACCTTTCCATCATGAGTTATCAATTATTTTTCTTACCTATCTCCATTTCAGTATATGGAATAAACAATTTCTGCACAACTGGTTCTAAATCTTCTCTTGCTGTTTTAGAAGATGTGCAAGTCAAATGAACCAAATCTGTTAAAAAAAAATATTTGAGTTCCTTCTCATCACAAATCTATTTTACTTATACTTAAGGCATTAAGCTGGTATTATGGATAATAGAGAGCTGAGCAAGTCATGGTGGTTACAACATTTGTTAACTAACAGCTAAAGGAAGTACCCAACAAGTACCCAAGAAGTACCAGTTGATGTTAATTTGATAAAACAGAGTAGAAAATCTTAGACAATCATTTATTCACAGAAAAGAGCTTGTTATACTTATGACATTCCTAAAGAATAACTGGGTAAAAAAAGGCTGAAAGTGAGGTATGTATTTACCTAAGAGAACACACTTCATATACTGCAGACAGAAACACCCATTTATACATGTTTTGCTGATAAGTTAACAACAAATTATCTACTAATTACAGGGTTCTCTAAAAACCTTTTGGGAGAACACTGTTGACTTAGTTAGAATCACACATATACTTGAAAGCACATAAAACAGTATAGGTTAAAACAGTCTATAATATTTTCAGGAATTTCAAATTATTTTCCTTTTGCATTTACAGAGTTATGGGGCCTGAATCTTGGAGAATGTTTATGTTAGAGAAAATCACGTACAAACAAGGCCCTTCATGGAAGTAAAATATTGTAGCCTAACTCTGTTAAAACTCCTAAAGGCCTATGCACAAAGGTGAAGAAAGAATAAAGAGTTCCGTGTTTTGCAATAAAGGAGTAAAGGGATCTCCAAATGAGAGAAGTTCTTATGGTCCTGTTATTTGGGATGAGATACAATAATGGCAGAAAGAATATATTAGAGAACAGTAAGTACCAGTACTGAGAAATTCCTCCCCCCAATATATTAGTAGGGGGAGAAAGATACACCCACTTCTCTTCCAATAGTTTATTTCAGACTACTAGAATTTTTTTTTTTAAACTCCAGGAAGATAGTTCAAATTTTATCATGAAAGCCAACATCAGAATAAGATTCTCATTATCAAAATTTATTCTACATTCAACTACTTTAAAATATATCTAAGCATAAATTGAGGGACTCTAATAACCATGGAACTAAAATCAAATGTTGTAGCTTTTTCCCTCCCAGGTCCACTAAAGGAAGTGTATTTTCGGATGGTTCCTGAATTACTTATGGCCTAATAATAGGTCTACCTTATTTAAGCACTGTTTTTACATGAATTTAACAATGATTCTCATTGGTTCTGGGATACTGTAGGATGTATGGTACTAATTATTTCCAAAGATATAATGAGCTTCATAACAAAAATTATTTTGGTTAACTTTTTTCAAATGCTGTATAGCATTAGTTGGGATGAGACTTAATCCTCCTAGATAATTACTGAAGTAAACAGGGTATGCAACTACAAAGGTCAGCAATCTATAGGAGAGAATCTATCCTGTCTCTTATTTCAAAATCTCGTGAAATATCAACGCCCAAAGTTCTCAATTTTCCAGTTTTTTGTTTGTTAATGTTTATTAGGGAAAAAGCAGATGAACCTGGATATAAATAAGTATATTTTGAAAAATATCTTAATGGGTAAACTATTGGTTCTGTTAAACAGGACATATATTTTAAAGAGATACACTTAAGTTAGTATATCATTATATTTCTTAGCAACATAACAGACAGTTCAGGTTATGCTAGGAAAAATGTCTAGTAGTGAAGTAAGATTATCATCTCATGATTAATGAGTTTTATAACAATTCTTACAAAGACATTCATAAGCTGAATTATAATCCCTATACCTTGACTTTGCTTAGAGGCTACATTGTTAATTGATCTATTAATACAAATTTAAGGTATGAATAACTACTTTTTCCCCTTACCCTTCCTGCTTTTCCTGTTACCTAGGTCACCTTCTAGTATCGATTACTGAATTCATTTTGGTTCTCTTCAAATCAGAGATTGCTGATTGTGCTATTTTTAAAATTCATTGATTCTCAACATTTGTTTATTAATCTTAATATATCTTCTAAGTCCTTTGCAGGGGCAAGCTTTAGAGTCGATTTTTCTCCTTTTTGTTAAATACAACTTTTACTTAGAGTGGGTATTCAATAAATGTTAATTATAATTTGTCTCACTGTCACGGACAAACATCAAGTATTCCTGTGTTTAAACAGATATGCATTCCCATACCAATAGATCTATGTGTACATATTCATGGGGAAATTCTGATTAGTTTCTTGTATAAAATTTGGGAAATTATCTGATTTACCAGGAAAGAGGAAAGGGAAGTACCAATTGATAATCTCAAATTATTTAAATCTGTCTGAGAAATGCTTATAAACACATTAAGATATATCTATAAAATTCTCAAAATACATTTAAGAGAATATCTAGAGTTGACTGTGCAAATAACATGCATGTGTTAGACACTATTTTAAGCATGCTACAAGTATTATTTCACTTTACTTGTGCAACAGCAAACTGTTATTCTCATTTTACAGATGAGAAAACAGGGATGGGGGGCTATGCAGATTTCCTAAAGTCATGCAATTAGTAGAAGGAAGAGCTGGGACTCAGAGCTTGAATTGAAGCCCATATGGCCTGCCTGCAGAGTGTCTGCCTTTAGTCACTAAATTATATTATGTGATTCTAATAATCTCCTGCAGAAGGCACAGTCAGTCACTTAAGTCAGCAGCATTCAAACTGGGATGTGTGTGAGGATACAAGAGGACTTTTCACAAGTTATATCACCTACAAGGGGGTTCTCATACAGATGCTCAGCTCCACCTCTCCTACTTCATTCAGTGACACATTTCAACAAATTTTACTTATTCTGTTTAATATTTACCAAAACTGTAATATATTTATGACAGATTAATTCTGTAGAAATAATAATTGCATTAATTACTAAATCCAGAAGAAAGTTTTAGATTAGAAGCTTATTGCCCTAGAAAGTTTCAAAAAAAATTCTATTTCCATTTATTTTTTTAAATGGGTGATGGGTATCAAATATCCCTGGTACTTAGATTCCACTGAATACATTTAAATGACTGATGTTATAGTTTTACTATAAGTCAATATTTATGATGTTAGAAATTATATTCTTTGCAATTATTTGACTCTTCTGATGAAAAACTGTGTATGTCAACTTGTAAAGGGTTCAAGGGATAAATGAGCAAAAAGTCTGAAGACCTTAAGGGTATAAGGTAAACTCAAAGCCAAACATGTAGAACATGCTATCACATTTCTACTAAAATTCAATTATGTAAAATACTTCTTTGCATCTATGTGACTTTAATTCTTCTCCAAATAATGAACTTGCTCAATACAGGCCAACAACGACCACAAAATTAGATCATACAGGGTAAATGCTTTCCTAAAAGTATTACGTTTCATTAGTACGAATTGACAACTATTATTAAGATTGTGGAAGATGCAATACAAGTGGAAACATTTCCCACAGGCACCATGTGAGATTATAACTGAACAAAAAAAATTCAATATCTTTTTATAAACTATGCTCCTTTGACTTCATTTAGCAACTGCTTAAAGGCTTAATGAGCTAAAAATGGCCAAAGACTTAATGAAAAAACGTGTTTTCTATCACAATCCCTCTTTTGGCAATACACTTAGATTTGTATTGGCATTAAAGAAATCTTAGTGCAAAATAAGTTTTAATTTAGAAGTGAGAAGTAACAACACAAAACTAGAAATAACAACACACTTTCAGTTCTCCAAAACTGCCTTTGGAATGCTGATCGCTCTTACGAGTTGTTTTGAAACACATGAGAAGTAGGATTTCTACTCAGAATGTGCACAATAATGAGCACATTTAAAAGTAACAAGTCCAATGTACAGTAGCAGAGTGACATACTATAGGATGATTACGTGGGTCTGGTATTACGTCAGCTCTCTATATCTACTTGGCCAAGTCAGTTTTTCTCTCTGGCTTCAGTGTCCTCATAATTAAAATGAAGGGGTGCAATTAGTCCATCTTTAAGACCTCTTCTGGTCTCAAATTTACAAAGCTAATTCCTTACTCACCAGCTACGATTCTTTCAATGATGACAGATTTTAAATCAAAACGGATGGCATTACAAATGTGAATGTAAAACCTAAGTAAATGCTTGCTGTAAAAGGTAGGAAATGTATTCCTCAAGCTTCTGAGGTTACCACATACAGCAGTCATTCACTCTATACAAGCAGGCAAAATTGTTCCAAATGCATTTAAAGAATCTTTATTTATAGGCTAGTCAGCAAGTAGGCTTTGTGTAACCTAACTAGAAATATGTAATTAATTTACATAGAGATCAATGTGGCTGGTAACATATCTTTCATATAACTATAAAGGCCACATGTACTTTATGTAATATAGCACAAATGAGGATATGACTGTATCAATAAAACAGAGAACCTCAGAGACACACTTTCTCTATGGTAGCAAGTAAGGAACTGAGTTTGATGATATATGACACACAATTTAATTTTTTAATTCAACTATGAAAAAGTCTATAGTCGGCTTATACTTTCTCAGTAGAATTTAAGAAAAAAACTCCAGAACGTCACCTTAAGATCAGGAAGAAAAATTAGTTTACATATAATAAAATCAAATCTTTGTTTTGTGATAATACTAACAATAATAATTTGAAATGTCACATTTTCAAAACGCAAATAAAAAAGGCACTGATAATTGTTTTAAATCAATATCTAACTCATTTTTATAAAAGGTATATAGCATTTTAAAACTAGGGTCACAAAAGCAGAAAAAGTATATAAACCAGTACCTACATGAAATTCTGGATTATTACATATATCATATATATATTTCACATTATATATTCACAAATATATAATCATATCACAGATAACTAACATCCTGTAACATCAAATCCCAGAATAAAACGGCTGTTATTGCCTGATTAGTACGTACGAAAAAAATTTAAAATGTCTAGTGTATGAGTAAGTACTGCAAAGAACATGAAAATGAATGTCGAATGGAAGGGCTGCAAAGATAATGTTTTGTTCATTTACAAATGACTTTAAAAGAAAGTAAATCTCATATTAAATTCACTTAGGATATAAGATGAATAGAAATAAATATATTGGGTATGTCCTGAAAGATGAACTCTGTGAAAAAAAATATGGCTTGTTTAGCTTTGAAAAACACAATAAACAAATACATTTCAGTTATTTAACAATCTCAGTAACTTGAACAAAATTAGCTGAGGGGAGGAAAATTTAATTGGACTTATAGATTTTACAAAACATAACTTTACTACTTTAAAAAAAGATGCGATAACTATGCTAACCCAAAGTTGCTTAGAAAAACCCCTGCATTACTGGATAATCATGATTTCCTATCAGTCTATCAAAATATCAGCTTAAGTAACATTGATACTAATAACAGTCCTGAGGTAGATAGTATCATTATTCCTATTTCACAGATAGGAAAGCTGAGGCACAGAGAAATTAAGTAACTTGCCTAAGGTTAGTCAAGTAGTTAGTAAAAACTGGGATTTGAATTTAGCCTATGTTCTCCACCACTATATGGTAGTATGTTAATGAAATGTATCTCCCTTGTTTATTGAACTATTTATTTGCCTTTCAAGAACCTTTCATATATACTATTCCCATATGATGTGAAGGTAAACTTCAGTGGCATACGTATGGTTTTACAAATTCTAAATCAAACCAAATTTAAGGCAATGTGACATCTATGAAAAGTCATTAAAGAGAATAAAAAGTATAAGTGAACTCTGAGGTAGTTTCATGTCTTAAGCACATTCTTGAGCACACACTTAAGACTACATACAGTACAGCATTTGCATAGCACAGGATTAAAAATAAAAAGTGTAAAAAGTGTGATTTGTATAAAGAAAAAAGTGGTTGAGAAGTTGAAAACACTGAGAATTATACATTTTATCTTATTACATGACATCTAAAACATTAAGATTTAATGTTTTATATATTATACGCCACTGAAAGTGACACAGTAATTAAATAATATTTAATATAAAGTGCCACAGTATTAGTCAAACCTGATTAGTCAACACTAAAAATTCACAAATTTCTACCCCATGCTCAATGGGAAGTAAAAGCTTGTGCTGATTTAAGAATGGACGAATTTGAGTAGTAGATACTGAAGAGAAGTAAAGATAAAATGAGTATCAGAATTAGTTAACAAGTGAATACTTAATATGTACTTAAAGACAACAACATAAAACCTTCACTAGTTAAGAGTAGAGTACCCGTGACAAATTTAAACTTCCTCATCTGCTTGGATTTATCTATGTGGGGAAAATACCTTTAAAATCAGTCATATTTTTCAAAGAAAAATACATCTTCACATATAGATTGTTACGGCTAATGAATAATGGACATACTAGATTAGACATAAATGAAATCCAGTGTTTAAAACTACAAAAAGGCTTAAATTTTTACTGAAGAATTCCCATAATTTCTCTAAAAGCCATAATTTTGTAATAAGTATGTCCAAGTTAATTTGCTCATGAATAATATATCTTTAAAACACATTCTTTGTTAAACAACTGAACTCTAATTAAATCACCAAAGTTTACATCATTTACTTTCTATAAAATTCATTTTATAAACTTTGAGGTATGCGTACAAGTCACAAAGTCTCATTGGTCTATATTTTGATTATATTTGATTTATTCAAGTATAACTAAATGTTACAGTACTTGCCAATATTTGTCAAATGATTCTTCCAACAGGAAGAAAAATAAGTTTATTTCATGATTTCATTATTACAGCATAAAGTTTTAGGGCGAGGGAAGGCACTTGGTTCCATTCATTTAGCAATACTGATTACATGTCTGTCACTTATACAATGGAACCAAAGTTTAAATGTATAGATGTGTTTGTCCACTTATTTTAAGTAGTTGTTTGAAGGGAAAATAAGTCACAACAAAATCCATTTAGAGTTAATGATTTTTTAAAAATATAAAATTTACATTTAAAATTTATTCTTCTTAAACACAATTTTATTGTTTGATTTCTACAAAACCATGATCAAATGGACGATCACAAACATTTCAACATCATAATTACTACAAATATGAGAATTCCATCACAGAGCTAATGTAGACATATATAAATAACAACATTCAGATAGAATGGTAAAAAACCTTCCACCAAGAATTCTATTTGAAACAAATTGTTCTGAATATACATTTCTTTCCAATTACGAGTAATGTCAAATTCCACACATCCTTCCCCCCAAAAGTGGGATGTTATGGCACAATAAGCATATTTAGCATTTTCAGTTTTTGGTGCTTGACCTGGAAAATAATGAAATTATGTTTCTACATTATTCTGTAAAGAAACAATTATGTGAATTTTAAAACATGTTCTATTGTGCTCAGGATATGCTTTATTCAAAAGGTATAGGAAAGTCAAAACCCTTAAAAGAGATTTGGAAGTAAAAGTAGTTAGGAAAGAGAATGACTGTGTAACATTCTAAACTATATAATTTGCCCATAATTGGGGAGCTTAAAAAGAGAAAAATAAATGAGTTACGAACAGGTTTGGATACATAAAATAAACACAGGGTATATTTGCTTCTTTTTCTTTTTTCTGACTTGAAACAGAAAGAAATCAATAGAAAAGAAAAAGGTGGTTTAAAGCCTTCTATGAGATTATAAGGCTAGTTGTTTCAGAAGGCAGACTGAGAACAGAACAACTTGCAACTATTTGTGACGTCAGTGACTCTCAATTAGGGCAGCAGCAAGAAAATATATCATTAAAGTCTTTTAATGTCCAAGTTACAAATTGCTCCTGAATGTCTATGAACAGGCCAAAAGCATTAAAAAAGAAGGAGAAAAAAAGAATCTAAGCTTTAATAAGAACAAGTGAATGATAAAAATATCAGTTTTATCTCAGTGTATTTCTTAAGTCTTGTTATATATTACACATTAACTCTATTATAGCACCACTACAGTAATGAATGTTATTTTAAAAAGAATGCATACAAGATTTTTAAATGAACATTAACTTCTCTTTTTATTGAGAACAAGGCATAGTATAAATAATAAATTGAAACTTAACTTTCTCAGTCAACCTTCCTGGTGTAAGCCTTACTATTAAGACTAAAAAACCCAAACCCAGTCCATTTGTCTAGTTTTGTACTGATAAACTGATTAAACTATGGTGATATGGTTTGGCTGTGTCCCCACTCAAATCTCATCTTGAATTCTCACACGTTGTGGGATGGACCCAGCGGGAGGTAACTGAATAATGGTGACAGGTCTTTCCCATGCTGTTCTTGTGACAGCAAATAAGTCTCATGAGATCTGATGGTTTTACAAGAGGGAGTTTCCCTGCACAAGCTCTCTCTGCCTGCTGCCATCCATGTAACACATGACTTGCTCCTTGATTCCCACCATGACTGTGAGGCTTCCCCAGCCACGTGGAACTGTAAGTCCATTATAAACCTCTTTCTTTGGTAAATTGCCCGGTTTCTGGTATGTCTTTATCAGCAGCATGAAAATGAACTAATACAGTAAATTGGTACCATTAGAGTGGGGCGCTGCTGAAAATATACCTGAAAACGTGGAAGCGACTTTGGAACTGGGTAACAGGGAGGGGTTGGAACAGTTTGGTGGGTTCAGAAGAAGACAGGAAAATGTGGGAAAGTTTGGAACTCCATAGATAGTTGTTTAACGGCTTTGACCAAAATGTTGATAATGACATGGACAATGAAATCCAGGCTGAGGTGGTCTCAGATGGAGATGAGCAACTTGTTGGGAACTGGAGTAAAGGTGACTCTTGTTATGTTTTAGCAAAGAGACTGGCAGCATTTTGCCCCTGCCCTACAGATTCGTGCAACTCTGAACTTAAGGGAGATGATTTACGGTATCTGGTGGAAGAAATTTCTAAGCAGCAAAGCATTCAAGAGGTGACTTGGGTGCTGTTAAAGGCATCCGGTTTTGAAAGGGAAACAGTGCATAAAAGTTTGGAAAATTTGCAGCCTGACAATGAGATTGAAAAGAAAAACCTATTTCCTGAGGAGAAATTCAAGCTGGTTGTAGAAATTTGTACATGTAATGAGGAGCCAAATGTTAATCACCAAGACAATGGTGAAAATGTCTCTAGGCCATGTCAAGAGACCTTTGCAGCAGCCCCTCCCATCACATGCCTGGAGGCCTAAGAGGAAAAAATGGCTTCATGGGCCAGGCCCAGGGCCCCCTGCTGTGTGAAGCCTAAGGATGTGGTGCCCTGCATCCCAGCTGCTCTAGCCATGGCTAAAAGGGGCCAAGGTACAGCTCATAACTCATAACGTTATGAGTTATTAAATGCAAGTTTAAACACGATATTTCAATTTTCAAATTGGCAAAAGAGTTTTGATAAGATAATATTCAGTGCTCTTGAGGCTTTGAAGAAAACAGACATGCTTGTTTATAAACTGCCATTGGTGTGTAAGTCGATATAACTTTGGGGGCACTTTGAGACTTCCACATCCAGAAAGAATAAAGGAGGTTATCCCAGTTTTTCCTGAGTACAGCTAAAAATCTTAGACATAATATATAAAACCAACATAGCAAGACTCTGAAAGCTGGAACGAAGAAAGCAGACTGGCTAGAGAACTTGGGACCAAAGAGCAAAATGGCAGAGTCTCCTGGGTTTTCTTTTTGTATCATATATCTCCAAGTAAGAGCCATAGAAACTGACAACTGGAAACACCAATGGTCTCAGATTTTAAAAACCCCAACAAAAACCTACACTCTCTAGCAAAAGACCATATCTTAGCAAGATAGAAAACTTTGAGACAATAATTGCTCTACTTCTACCAAGCATCACTGAAAAAATTGAGGTCTCACTTCAGTTTAAATGGCATAACCAAAATCACTGAAAATGCTATCACAGACATGCAAAACCATTTTTGTACTACATTTATTAAAAAATGTATTATAAAACAGTATATAAAACAATATTGCATTTTATGAAAATGTATGTGCATGCCCATACAAAGAAAAAAGGACAAAGAATCATACACCAAGGGTATTTATCATTATTTGGTAGAGGGATTATAGTAACTTTTCTTTTTTATATCTTCCAAATTGTCAACAGTGAACATGAATTATTAGACTGGGGATATTAAAATATGACAAATGGAAAAATAATTTACAAAACAATTTATGAAGGCTATTTACAATTTATGACCAAGTCCTCAAAAGCAATTGCAACAAAAACAAAAATTGACAAATGGGACTTCATTAAACTAAAGAGCGCGTACACAGCAAAAGAAATTATCAACAGAGTGAACAAACTATAGAATGGGAGAGAATATTCACAAACTATGCATCCAAAAAACAACTAATATCCAAAATCTATAAAAAACTTAAATCAACAAGAATAAAACCATCCCATTAAAAAGCAGGCAAAGATTTGAACAGATGCTTCTCAAAAGAAGATACATAAGTAGCCAACAAACATATGAAAAAATGCTGAACATCACTAATCAGAGAAATGCAAATCAAACCACAAAGAGACACCATCTCACCCCAGTCAGAACGGCTATTATTAAAAATTCAAAAAATAACAGATGCTGTCCAGGCTGCAGAGAAAAGGGAATGCTTATACACTGTTGGCAGGAATGTGAATTAGTTCAGCCACTGTGGAAAGCAGTTTGGAGATTTCTCTAAAAACTTAGAATAGAGCTACCATTCAACCAAGCAATCCCATTACTGGGTATATATCCAAAAGAAAAGAAATCATTGTACAAAGAAAAAAAAATGCACTCCCATGTTCATCACAGCACTACTCATGATAGCAAAGACATGGAACCTAGGTGCCAATCAACGGTGGACTGGATTAAAAAAATGTGGTACATATACAGCATGGGATACTATGCAGCCATAAAATCAAAGAAAATCATGTCATTTGCAGCAACATGGATGAAGCTGGAGGCCATTATCCTAAGTGAATTAACAAAGAAATAGAAATCCAAATATTACATGAACTCACAAGTAGGAGCTAAATCTGGCATACACAAGGAGATACAGATGGGAACAATAGACACTGGAGACTCTAAAAGGAGGGAGGAAGGGAGGAAATGGCTGAAAAACTTCCTATGGGGTACTATGTTCACTATCTGAGTGACAGAATAAATAGAAGACCAAACCTCAGCATCATGCGATATACCCTTGTAACGAACCTGTGCATATACTCTGTGAATCTAAACTAAAAATGGAAATTTGAAAAAGAATATTCACAAACATAAAATAAATACAAATTACAAAAACCATAATAGGTGCAGTTTTATTTTATATCTAAGAAGCTAACACAGATAAAAATACATGAAAAATAGTTAAAGTAATAATAGAAAATAACAACAACTGTCATGGTGAAGATTTTCCTGTAGCACAGATCATTATATGATATGGTTTGGCTGTGTCCACAGCCAAATCTCAACTTGAATTGTATCTCCCAGAATTCCCATGTGTTGTGGGAAGGACCCAGTGGGAGGTAATTGAATCACAGGGGCTGGTCTTTCCCATGCTACTCTCGTGATAGTGAATAAGTCTCAAGAGATCTGATGGGTTTATTAGGGGTTTCTGCTTTTGCTTCTTCCTGATTTTTCTCCTTCTGCTGCCACGTAAGAAGTGCCTTTTGCCTCCTGCCATGATTCTGAAGCATCCTCAGCCTATGGAACTGTAAGTCCAATTTAATCTCTTTTTCTTTCCAGTTTCGGGTATGTCTTTATCAGCAGCATGAAAACAGACGAATACAGTAAATCGGTCCCCGTAGAGTGGGGCATTGTTGAAAAGATACCCGAAAATGTGAAAGCGACTTTGGAGTTGGTTAACAGGCAGAGGGTTGGAACAATTTGGAGGGCTCCGAAGAAGACAGGAAAATGTGGGAAAGTTTGGAACCTCCTAGAGACCTGTTGAATGGCATTGACAAAAATGCTGATAGTGATATGAACAGTAAGTTCCAGGCTGAGGTGGTCTCAGATGGAGCTGAGGAACTTGTTGGGAACTGGAGTAAAGGTGACTCTTGTTATGTTTTATCAAAGAGACTGGCAGCACTTTGGCCCAGCAGAGATTTGTGGAACTTTGAACTTGAGAGAGATTATTTAAGGTATCTGGTGGAAGAAATTTCTAAGCAGCAAAGTGTTCAAAAGGTGACTTGGGTGCTGTTAAAAGCATTCCATTTTAAAAGGGAAACAGAGCATAAAAGTTCAGAAAATTTGCAGCTTGACGATGCAGTAGAAAAGAAAACACATTTTTTGAGGAGAAATTCAAGCCTGTTGCAGAAATTTGCATAAGTAGCAAGGAACCTAATGTTAATCCCCAAGACCATGAGGAAAATGTCTCCAGGCCATGTCAGAGACCTTCACTGCAGCCTCTCTCACCATAGGCCTAGAGGCCCAGGAGGAAAAAGTGGTTTCATGGGCCAGTCCCCCCATATTGTGTGCATCCCCCCATATTGTGTGCAGCCTAGGAACTTGGTGCCCTGTGTCCCAGCCACTCCAGCAGTGGCTGAAAGGGCCCAACATAGAGCTCAGGCTGTGGCTTCAGAGGTGCAAGCCCCAAGCTTTGGCAGCTTCCATGTGGTGTTGACCCTGTGAGTGCACAGAAGTTAAGAATTGGGGTTTGGGAACCTCTACCTAGATTTCAGAAGAAGTATGGAAATGCCTGGATGCCCAGGCAAAAGACTGCTGCAGGGGTGGGGCCCCCATGGAGAACCTCTGCTAGGGCACTGTGGAAGGGAAATGTGGGGTTGGAGGCCCCATACAGAGTCCCTATTCTGGCACTGCCTAGTGGAGCTGTGAGAAGAGGGCCACCATCCTCCAGACCCCAGAATGATGACAGATCCACCAACAGGTTGCGCCAGGAAAAGCTGCAGACACTCAACACCAGCCTGTGAAAGCAGCCGGGAGGAAGGATATACCCTGCAAAGCCACAAGGGTGGAGCTGCCCAAGACCATGGGAACCCACCTCTTGTATCAGTGTGACCTGGATGTGAGACCTGGAGTCAAAGGAGATCATTTTGGAGCTTTAAAATTTGACTGCCCCGCTGGAATTTGGACTTGCATGGGGCCTGTAAACCCTTTGTTTTGGCCAATTTCTCCTATTTGGAATGGCTGTATTTATCCAATACCTGGACCCCCATTGTATCTAGGAAGTTAACTAACTTGCTTTTGATTTTACAGGCTCATAGACAGATGGGACTTGCCTTGTGTCAGATGAGACTTTGGACTGTGGACTTTTGGGTTAATGCTGAAATAAGACTTTGGGGGACTGTTGGGAAGGCATGATTGCTTTTGAAATGTGAGGACATGAGATTTGGAGGGGCCAGGGGCAGAATGATATGGTTTGGCTGTGTCCCCACTGAAATCTCAACTTGAATTGTATCTCCCAGAATTCCCATGTGTTGTGGGAGGGACCCAGGGGGAGGTAACTGAATCATGGGGGCCGGTCTTTCTTGTGCTATTCTCATGATAGTGTGTAAGTCTTACAAGATCTGATGGGTTTATCAGGGGTTTCCGCTTTTGCTTCTTCCTCATTTTTTTCTTTCCACCGCCATGTTAAGAAGTGCCTTTTGCCTCCTGCCATGATTCTGAGACCTCCCCAGCCATGTGGAACTGTGATTCCAATTAAACCTCTTTTCCTTCTCAATTTCCGGTATGTTTTTATTAACAGCATGAAAAGGGACTAATACACTATAAAAGGAGAAATGGTCCTCTGAGCTACTTTTCCAAAGGAAATTTAGGATTATAGCAATGTTGAAAAGTTTTCTTAACCCTCTCTGCTGGCATCAGACTTCCCACTTTTCTGCCTGACCACATGTTCCCATTTTTAAGCAGTAGCTCTACGTTTCCCCACTGAAGTTTTCCTTGTGACTACGCAAAACCATATTAGTTTTTTTGCTTCTCAGAACTCACATAACAATCTGAGTAACACTTATGTTTACTCAAATATTTTTTTACAAAAAATTTTTTTCTAGTTAATGATATTATGTCTCCCTCCTATGAATCCCTAGAGTACACTGTTTGTTGGTACCTCTCATATTTTGCGTCTTCCAGCTACTTCTGTGCTTGTTTTATCTGTTCAACTAGACTGTGAATCTCCTACGGTCAGGGAATATCTTATTCATCTTTATGTACCATGAAATGCCTAGCACAATATGTTGTACTTGGTTAATAAATAGTCTTGTTCCATTAGGTGAGCAGTAAGATTATGAGCATTTCAAATCAGGTATCTCACCTTCTGCTTCTAATACTTATAGTACATAGCTTAGGTCTAGGCACAGTGATGCATAATGTATACTTATTGACTCCTATTTACTGAAATATCCTCAAGAAATATGTTGTAGAATGCATGATATCTAATGCTGGAAACAAAAAATTTGAAACAAATAAGTGAAAGAGCAGGTAAAGTAGTCCTTAACTTTAGTCTCATAAATAAACAAAATAAATTGAAAATTTATATATGAAAAAAGTTCAGTAATTGGATTTAGAATTTAGAATTCAAGGTGCTATGGTTTCAATGTTTGTGTCTCCCCACAATTCATTTGTTGACATATGCAATACAAAAGTATTACCTCTTAATACCTCAAGTAGGCCCACAATGCAAAAGTTATTAAGAGGTAGGGGCTTTGGAAGATGGTTAGGTAACAAGAGCTCTGCCCTCATAAATGGGATTAGTGCTCTTAAAAAAGGGTTCAAGGAAGCTTTTTTATCCCCTTGCCTGTATGAGGACACAGAGAAGGTGCCACTTATGAGGAACGGGTCCTCATCAGACACTGAATCTGCTGGCACCTTGATTTTGGACTTTCCAGCCTCTAGAATTGTGAGCAATAAATTTCTATTGTTTATTATAAGTTACCCAGTCTAAGGTATTTTTTCATAGCAGCCCAAATGGACTAAGAAAGTAAAGAAAAAAAATTAACAATAAAAAAAATGTTATGCAACCAGGTTTTCAATAAGCTAAATAAAAATTAGAATTGAAAGTCATAAAATTCCTTAACTGGAGAACTAAAACATCATGCTTGTGAAGACTTAGCCACTGAAATGTTTATAGGTAAGGGGATGGTGTGAAATGACTTACTCTATAACCATCTTTTATATAAACAAAAACTGTGAATAATAAAAAAGTGAGAAAATCTCTATAAATACAACCTTCACAACTGTAATAACTGCCCCCTTTACCCCCTAAACAAACACAAAATACAAATAACCACTCTACTATGCTTACAGGTGCCTTTCATGCATGTCATTGTTGAAGAACATAACTCAATGACCCGAACAGCAAAAGTTCCTGGTTCCTCTGCTGGCACTGTCAAAATGGAAATCTAAAAAGCAAAAATAAAGTATCAGACACAGCTGTTAGATCTCATTTTCATTCTTCTAACATTAAAATGCTGTTAACTTCTAAACTGAGTATCTTTTTCAAACATCTCTTGATGTCTGAAAAAAATATGGCTTGTAAGGACTTAATTTTGGAACAGAATTTGAAACATATTTATGTATCATTTTCATAATTCTCATAGATAATAACTTTTAAATATCTTTAATATTTATTAAATCCTTACTTACTATAGGTTTCTTACTATAAACTTACTACAGGTTGAGTAACCATTATCTAAATTCCAAAATACTCCAAAATCCAAAATTTAGCACCGACATGATGCTCTAAGGAAATGCTCATTGGAGCATGTTAGATTTTAGATATTCAGATTAGGGACATTCAACTGGTACACTCCAAAATCTGAAAAAATCTGAAATCCCAAACACTTCTGGTTTCAAGCATTTCAGATAAGGGATACTCAATCTGTATTTTTCAAAGGATACAATTATGACTTCTTAGTTCTGAAATATGTGTATTTTGCTGTTTGAAATCAGACCATATTAAATCAATCTTGATTACTCATAATGGCTAAAAACAGCAGTTAGCACTAATAATTAAAGATGTTACCCATTCCAATTATATTGAAGCAAGCAGTCAAACTATATATATATCAAAACATTTGAAAACAATTTTTAAAGACTCCATTAATAAAACTAGAAATTCAGAATCAAAAGTAAAATGTAAAATTATTCTTAAGTACTATTTATTTATATGTAGTATGCTATCCTAGGCATTAATGATATGCTAGATGGCTTTATATTTTAAAACTTTAAATGACCTTCAGGTCAATGTTTTTTTTTTGAGATGGAGTCTCACTCTGTTGCCCAGGCTGGTGTACAGTGGTACAATCTCGGCTCACTGCAACCCCCGCCTCCTGGGTTCAAGTGATTCTCATGCCTCAGCCTCCCAAGTAGCTAGGATTACAGGCATGCATTACTACACCTGGCTATTTTTTTTGTATTTTTGTATTTTTTGTAGAGATGGAGCTTCACCATGTTGGCCAGGCTGATCTCCAACTCATGACCTCAAGCAATCCAGCCACCTCGGCTTCCCAAAGTATTGAGATTATAGGCATGAGCCACTGCGCCCGACCCAGGTCAATGTTTCTTTGTAGATCCTAAAGTTTCAATACTAATCCTCAAACTAATATTCATCTGAGGAAATTTTATCCTCTCACACAGAAAATACTTGTCAAAAGGGAAAAGCCCATTTGCACTTTGCCCTATAAGTGCTATGCTACATTTTGACTGAGAATGTCACAGTGATGGCCCAAAGAGGAAACACCTAAAACAAATTTTACATAGAAATTATTTTGATAACCATGACTATCCTACTTTTATGTGCATTTCTGGCCTCAAAATGTCTCAAAAATTTATTTCTCCATGTTCCTCTTAACTCCCTTTGTTCATGATAGAAAATGTACTTTGGCATTAAAGAGATAGAAGCCACTAAGACATTGAATGTTGAACAACAGTTAAATGAGTACAACTAAAAACATGACCATAATTGGAAAAGTACCTTAATGACTGCAATAACATGTAAGGACGTCTTTTGATTTCTACGACTATCACCTTTTTTTTTTTTAACTGAGATGCAATTAGTAACCTCCTACTACAGTACCTCCGTCACCTGAACTCTGAGAAGTTAACTGTCTCAAACCTCATAGAGATGATAAAAAACCATCAAAAAAGAATTCCCTCAACCCTCTACTATCACTTCCATAAAATTTACCTGGACCCGCACCTATTCTTCCCTCTAAGTCTCATCATTCTATCTATACTGCACAACTCAAAAAAAAAAAAAAAAAAAGAAAAAGAAAAAAAAAGAGAGAAGATGAAAGAAGAAAACTCTCTACAGGGAACAAAGAAAGACAATCAGGACACACACTTTAGACTGATCACTCTGAAGGATATGTAGAAGGCAGATTTGAAGTAGACAAGATGAGAGGCAGGGTGACCAATTACAAGTCAGAGGTGATGAGAACCTAACTGGAACAGTGAGAAAAGGCAGATCAAAGCAACTTTTAGGAAGTACATTGAAGGACGTGAAGTTGATGAGATGTCAGAGAGGGAAGGAAGAAGTTGCCATTGAAAGGATGTCAGAACTGTTCCCAGAAGTAGGGAACACTGGATGAGGAGCAGTTTGTGGAGGGAAGATGGTGAGTTCAGTTCTGAGTGTATTCCATTTGACAGATGTCCATCAGGAAGCTTAGCATGTGGGCCAGACACTCCTGGGAGATACAGAAGTGTCTGTCACCAAGATTTATGCAGAATTGATATCATGAGACTACACAGAGTCATCTAGTGAGTATGCCCAAAGCAAGACATACTGTGGGCTGAGGGAAAAATACTGAGGAGCCCTGATATTTAAGGACTGGGTAAAGGAACAAGAGCCCACTAAAGAAGTAGAGAGGAAACAGCCAGAGTCATGAGGGGAACCAAAGAGCAGTTTCATGGAAGCCAAGAGTACAAACTTTCAAGAGAAAGGGAATAATAACATTGTCAAATGTACCAGAAAAGTCCCAGTAGACAAGAATCAAAAAATATCCCCTAGCTCTGACTTTTGAGAAGTTATTAATGAATTTAACAAGAAAAAACTGTGGCAGAAATATGAGGGTAGAAGCCAGGTTGGAGTGTTACAGAAATGAATGGGAGGTAAGGAACTGGTGGCAGCCAAGTATAGACACTGTCTTGAAAATGTTGATAAGAAGAGGGAAGATAGCTAGAGATGCGGACAGAATCAAGGGAGTGGTTCCTTTTGGTTTCTATTTTTAGAACAGAAAATGCTAGTACATGTATATATATATATATACACACACATATATACATTTTCTATTTCATATATGCTAGCATATATATACTTTCATATATGCTAGCATATATATACTTTCATATATGCTAGCATATATATACTTTCATATATGCTAGCATATATATACTTTCATATATGCTAGCATATATATACTTTCATATATGCTAGCATATATATACTTTCATATATGCTAGTATATATATAACATATATAGTATATATAATACATGGTATATATACTATATATACTATATATAATTTATAATATATATTATAAATAATATATAATACGTATCATATACTATATAATATATAATACGTATTATATATTATATATAGTATATGATACGTATTATATATTATATATAGTATATGATACGTATTATATATTATATATAGTATATAATACATATTACATATTATATATAAGATATATTATATATTATAATATAATATATAGTATATATACTATATTATATTATATATATTGTAATATATAATATATAATATAATATATATAGTATATATTATATTATATATAGTATATATAATATACTATATAATATATTATATATTACAATATACTATAATATAATATAAAATATAGTATTATATAATATATATTATATATTATTACATAATATATTATATAATATGTATTATATATAATATATAATACGTATTATATAATATATAATAATATATAATATGTAATACATATTATATATAGTATATAATATGTATTCCATATTATATAATATATTATATAATACGTATTATATATAGTATATAATACGTATTATATATTATATATAGTATATAATACATACTATATATAATACATAATATATAATACGTAATACATAATATATAATACATAAAATATATGCAATATATAATCCATATAATATATACTATATATTAATTATATACTATCTATAATATATACTATATTAATTATATGCTATCTATAATATATACTATATTAATTATATGCTATCTATAATATATACTATATTAATTATATACTATCTATAATATATACTATATTAATTATATACTATCTATAATATATACTATATTAATTACATACTATCTATAATATATACTATATTAATTACATACTATCTATAATATATACTATATTAATTATACACTATCTATAATATATACTATATTAATTATATACTATATTAATTATATACTATATATAATATATAATATATTAATTATATACTATATTAATTATATAATATATTAATTATATGCTATATTAATTATATAATATATAATATATAAATTAATTATATAATATATATAATATATAATATATAAATTAATTATATAATATATATAATATATAATACATCAATTACATAATATAATATTATATATAACATGTTAATTACATAATATATAATATATAATATATAACAGCATATATGAAGTATATATAATATATAAATAATAAGTATATATAACATATAGTATATATGATATCTAATATATATTATATATACTATATATTATATATCGTATATACTAGCATATATGAAATAGAAAGTAGTATATATGTATACTAGCATATATGAAATAGAAAATGCTTGTGTGTGTGTGTTTGTGTGTGTGTCTGTGTCTGTTTAAAAAAAATGGTGCCAGCAGCAGTGGGGAGAGGCTGAAGATACAGGAGAGAGAGCAGGCAATAAAGGGTGGTGTGTGTGTGTGTGTCAAGAGCACTTGTCAAAACGGCTGGCTTTGAACAAGGAGGGGAGCCTCCTGATTCATTCCTGGGCTGAAGTACACACGTGGTGGTGGGGCAGGAAGTCAGGGACTACTGCGCGTGGTGGACAGCCTCACTATTTTCAGCGAAGCAAGGTTGGTGGGGGAGGGGCAGCAGGTTGAGAGGAGCAGGGGATAAGCAGGGTAGGTAAAATCATGAAGACTTGGATTAGGCACTGAGGCAAAAGGGAAAGGGGCTGTCTGAGGCCAGTGGAAGAACTGACTGGTGGTGTGTGCTGAAGGTCCAGCTGAATAACGCTGGCACCCTTGTGTCTGTGGCATGGTTAGTCTGTCTGGTTGCATGGTTTTCTTAAGCAGCCATCAGTGATCCAGATGAAGATTACAGCCTGACTCAGGGATGGGATCTTCCTCTGTGGGTGTAGTGAAAGGACATGACAACATGGGTACTGAGAGTGTCAGACAAAGAGCAATTCAGAAGATTTACTATGGGGTCTAGCACAGGGAAAAGGAAAAGGGCAGAAGGCAGATGATAAACTGAAAAGAAACAGGGAATGAGGAATTGTACGTCTCTTAACAGACTGGGTGGGGGTAAGAGAATGAAAGAGCTGGAAGGATAGGAGCAGATTAATGCCACTATAGATTCATGACCTTCGGACTCAACTGGGCCATTAATATTGCCCAGCAATTTGACCATGAGACAGTACACTCTCCAACTCCTTATGGTGATTATTTTACATCTTTCCTTGAGCTTCTACCCATCCACATTTGCACACCCCCATTCTCAAAAGATGACCTCACCTTGTTTATAATTTAAAGAATAAATGTAACCCATAAGATGTGAATTCCCAAATCTACAAATGCATTCACCCTCTGGTTTCAACGTGTCTCCCATCCCATCCAAGGGCAATATTTTTGCCTGTTCTCTGAATTTTAGCCTCCCCAGCCTTTGCCTGGACCTTGATCTATCAATTATCCTCCTTCTTACTTCAGTATCTTCAACCTCTCCCTCTCTACTGGCTTCATCCCATCAGCTGAAATATATACTAATCTTTTAAAGTAAAGAAACACCCTCTTCATCTCCACATCCCTCTTCAAAGACCAGTTCCTCTCTCTTACTCTTCACAGCTTAGCTTCCTCCAAGAGTTATCTCTATTTGCTCTCTTCACTCTTCTGCCTCCCTGGCATTCTTTGATCCACTCACAAACCTCATAGCTTACTGGGAGATACAGACAATAAACCAGTAATTGTAGGACAGTGGAGTAAGTAATATAATAGCTGCTGTACTATTTCTTCTACACGCCCATGCTCATACTTGTCACACTGAACTACCGTTGCTACTTATCAGTATCTGTATTCTCCAGACAGTAAGCTATTTGAGAGCAGAGATGCTATCATAGTGACCACTATCTCCTTAGAACCCAGCAACACTGGCTGGAAGGTAAAAGGCACTCATTGTTTGCTGAATGGCTTAATGAAAGTATTTATGCTTACACATATAACAAGTATATTTGGGGGACTTTTTTGTATACAACGTTCATTTATTAGCAATAAAAATTGTTACAAATGAATTGACTTTATCCACTCACATATTTCTTTTATATAAGAAGAACCTTTCAACTTAAAGAACTTTAGGAGCCTACTTTTAGCAGTGGCATACAGAACTGAAAGTCATGCCTACTGAGTAAGGTGAGTTTATCAATCACTATAAAATATGGTCAGAAGGAGAATTGGTACCCTGGAATTTAAGAGGTCTGACTGAGGAAAAATCAGAGGCATAATGACATTCCTCTATGGAACTGGGGGTAAGGAGAAAGAAGAGGGTACTGAAATGAACAATGGTGGTAAGGAAATACCATAACCGGGGACATGTGTGGAAATACATTCAAACCAGGCCTAACAGTGGACTTACAGTCATTGCCATAGGGTTGGCTACTGTCTTTTCCTACCAGATTTTTAAATGTATTCTCTTTTTCTCCCCATAACAATGTATTTTCAATTTCACAGAAATAATCGTCAAAATCTAGTATTTAGTCTGATTTTCCTAAAATAAATCTGTTATATAAGATGCAACTATTTGTTCCACTGGATGGAAATCCTTAAGAAACCAATGCCATTACATTATTGCCATCATGTATTTTTTAAAAACACATTTAAAAAATATGACAAGCTGAGTACCCTAATCCAAAAATCCAAAATCCAAAATGCTCTAAACCGCACCCCCCCCCCCAAAAAAAAACCCTAAAATCCAAGCACTTCTGACCCCAAGCATTTTGGAGAAGGGATACTCAAACTTTAGTACATATAGCTTAATACGCTGTATTTTGCCAGTATTGATTTATACATATTACCATGTAGATTAAGTTAGTAACAATGCTATTAGCACAGGACTGAATGAGGTTTCATCTCACACCTGTTAGGATGGCTATTATTAACAAGACAAGACATAACAACTGTTGATGAGGATATAGAAAAAAGCAGACCCTTCACACTGTTGGTTGGAATGCAAATCAAATCTATACAAACATTATGGAAAACAGTATGGAGGTTCCACAAAAAAATTAAAAATAGAATTATCCTATGATCCACCACTCCCATGTTCAATGCAGCATTATTCATTGCAGCGAAGATTTGGAAACAACCTAAGTGTTCAATGGAAGAATGGGTTTTTTAAAAATGGGGTGTGTGTATGTATAAACAATGGAATATTATTCAATCTTTAGAAAAGAAGAAAGTCCTACCATTTGCAACAACATAGATGAACCTGGAGGACATTATGCTAAGTGAAAGAAGCCAGACACAAAAAGGAAAATACTGCATGATTGCACTTATATGTGAAATACAAAAAGCTTCAAATTCATAGAAGCAGAGAGTAAAACGGTGCTTGCCAGGAGCTAGGCAAAATGGGGAGATGTTGGTCAAAGGGTACAAACTTTCAGTTACACAAAAAGAATAAGTTTTAGAGATCTAATGTACAGCACAAGACTACAGTTAATAATATGGTATTATATATTTAAAATTTGCTGAAAGTAGATCTTAAGTGTTCTCACCACAAAAAAAGGTAACTATGTAAAGACATATGTTAATTAGCTTGAGTGTAGTGATTAGTTCACCACGTATATATATACCGAAACATCTTCATATATACAACTTTTATTAAAAATATATAGGACTGAATTTACCTGTTGATCTGAATCTGTTTTTAGGACAGATCTATCTGTAATCAGCACTGCCCTGGAGATCTGCCTGTAATGCACAAAACAGTGAAGCAGTAATTCTGATTCCATGGATAAGTTTCGTTTATAGTTATATAACCACCAGAAGGCACGTTTCAAAGATTTAAGTCAGGATAAAAGTGTCACCTCCCAAAACCAAGTCAAGTTCGGCTTTAATCTTTCCTTGGCTCATGAAAGAAGAATGCCTGACCTACAGACAAACCCCAGCTGAAGCAAAGGAGTTGAAATTATGCTAGGCTTCCCTAAAACCAGACCCTGTAAGTGAAGTAAGATATTGAATATATCTTTGGTTTGGCATTTATTTGCATGTTACCTGAAGAACAGAATTATACAGGAATGTCAATAAAATTACCTTCGCTTGCTAATGGGTGGAGGGGGCCTTACCTGTATTGCACACGTGAGCACATGTTCTCAGAAAAGTAACTGTCCTCCACGAGGAAATGCTCAGAGATTATTCTCTGACCAAACTGATCTATAATTGCTTTACATCTATAAAGAAGATAAGCATACCATAAAAGTTCATATTAATGATTAAATAATTGAGAAAAACAACGTAATCGGCTACCAATTTTGAATCTAAAATGAATTTCTCGTGAAGACAAGCTTTAAAACTTGCCTACAATTCCACGTTTTCTGACACAAAACTGACAGTAAATGACAGAATATATATTCTTGTTGCTATTTTGAGGGCTTTTAAAGTACAAAATGAACATGGAATACAACTTAAACATGTATTTTGAATGCCATTAATAAGAATAAAGTCAGGATAATAATTATAGTAAACCATAAATTTCCTAATATTTAGGAACATAAAAGCATTTCCTTTGTTTAGAAAACAGGCTTTTTTTTTCCCCCTTCACAGCTCTAAGAAAAGAAAGAGAGAAAAATTGATTAAATACCTTGCTATACCATTCAGAGCCTGTAAAGGCCTTTTACGAGGTTTTTATTTTTCTGTTAAATGTTGGTTTCTCTTTTGTCCAAGAATAGCTATATGGTCACGTGTTGGATAATGTTTGAAACAGAAAAATGTGATAGAGCTTCTTTTAATATCTGTTTCCACTTTACTTCAAAGGATGATCATAGAAAGATTTCTTTGAAGTGCTGTTTCCAAATAAGGAAAACACTTATGCATGGACATTATCAGGTCTCTGTCATCTGATATGTGTTGGGACAATGAATCATATAGAACCCTCCATTGACCTTCTTTCAATGTATCTAGATAAAAGGATGAAAATTAGAATCCATCTCCTTGCAGTGTCACAAGTTATAAATGTACTTTATAGGGCTCATTATCCAAACTAATGGACTAAGGGCAACATCCTTGAAATGGACTTACCAGCATTGACAAAGCCAGTATGCAATATTTCAGGAACTATATGCAAATGACTGTGTGTTTGCTATATCTTTTGATTATGGAAATATCAATTTATTTGTGTCACAGCTTCTCCTTTGGGGAACAGAATTATTTTATTAGAAATGAACTTATGTGTTGCCCCTCATAAAATGCAAGCAAATTAATTCCAAAAGCATACTGTAAAATATACTGGTATAAGTTAAAATCTGTTCAATCACTCTAAAAATAAGCCATATAAGTGATATTTTCCAGGAATAAAGGCATTAAAAATAAAATGACTAACACTCAAGACCAATAGTGAGAGGAATTTAATTTGTATTTCCTAAAGGCAGATTATAATATGCTGGTATTTTTTAATAAATGGCATCCCACTGTTGTAAGGATAGTCTATGATGTCTAGTGATGTTACATGTACATAATAGATATTTTAACCAATTAACCACCTTTTAATATAACATTTGTAATATTACATTAATATTTACATGATTTTTTCCATCTCATCTCCACCTTCTTTCTCTTCTACACTTCTGTTTCTATACATACCTCCTCATATTTCATTGAACTAGAGCTCTTGCCTTATAAAATACTTAACAAAATAGATCTGAAGTATTTACATCTGATATTCTCCAAAATAATGTTTTAAAAACTGAAAATTTAAGTAATTCACTCAGTCTTCTATTTTAAAACACTCATATACCATTTGAAACACAAAGTGCTTCAGGCAATTGAGAAGAGAAATCTGCTGTCATTAAACATCAATCTCTATTTGTCCTGTAAGCACTGACAAGTCTTTTTCTTACCTTTAATTCAGAGACTATGTAAAGTCAAGAGGAAATAACTGGACAGAAAAAAGGGGTTGTTAAATTTCTATATCTTGATAGGGGCTTAGGTTATACAGATTTATCATCTGTTAAAACTCAGTTAAGAAGCACTTAAGATTTGGACCCTTCACTGTATATAAATTTACATCAAAAGAAAAACACTTAACAAATATTGAGCTCCAGGTAATAATATGCAAGCTGAAGTATTTAGGGGAAATTTTACTGACATCTGCAATTTACAGTCAAATGCATTAAAAAGATGACTCGATACATGGATAGAGGGGTTAATATTTGGGTAGACGTGTGACTGAAAAAGTTTATTAAAATGTTAATTATAAAATCCAGGAGGTGGATATACAGGTGTTCTCTTGAAATTCCTTCCATGTCAGTATAAGTTTGAAAATGTTCATCATAAAATGTTAAAATAAAACTGGGGGAGGGGGTCAGTGTTAATATAAATCTCAGACCTGAGTGTAAGTCTTTAAAAAGGGTTCCCATTTAAACTGTATTATTAAACCTGGCCCTCAAGCTTTGTAGGCTTCTAAACATGAACAAGGTTGTTTTGGTGGTAGCCATACCTTTGGTGACAGACATTTGTTTCAAAAGTTATGATATTAGAAAGAACTAATGGAGATCACTCAAAAGGCAAGTATGGGGGTTTGGGAGTTAGGGAGCTCAACCATACCAGGAGAAGATACTAATACATGTGCCTATTTATGCTGAGACTTCTAAAGAAACGGTGATTCTCAGAGCAGGAGGAGGAAAAGGAAGCAAATCAGAATCACACCTGGGGGACTTTTTGAAATTATAAAGTACCCCTGGAGATTCTGATAAGCTCCCAAATCCCAGGAAAAAATCACTGTCAAGCGTGCCACTGCTACTGTTGTATCTCTTATGTTGTGCTAGGTGGAGAAAAGTCAAGGGCTATTGGTACAGATAAAATATTTGTTTCTGCAGAAATTGAGGTGATGGTCACATATGCCCAAGTCTCAGTCTGGTAGATGATAATAACATGACTCACCTGATAATATCACGCTGAAGTACTAAGACTCTAGGCTTAAGCAAAACTGCTCAAATCAAGACATGTTTAAGCAAGTGATAAGATATGTTTTCCTCTCAGACATTTAACTTACTGTCATATATTCAGCGTAATTGGGAAAACAATGAATAAAAAAACATTGATTTTAGATCTAAATTTAGTCTTTGTATTATAAAGATTCATATAAAAAATTAGATGACATTTAATTAACAGAAAGCAGCAAAATAAACAGTGCTGCCAGAGTCATGAAAATACCCCTCCCACATAAACCTGAGGAAGGCAGGAAAGATTAAACTACGTAAGATTTAGTTGAGGGCCTTGCTGAGCCTCATAAATAGTAACTTGAGGAGGAACGTAACAGGTGTCTCCAGTTACAGGGACACAATGACCAAGCTGACCATACAAAACACTCAAGCCAGACAGAAGATTTCTAGAGCTAAGCTTTCTAAATCAACAAATCACAAGTTATTCAGTTATTGGTTCAACGATATAAGTGTGTAGATAGCAAAATGATGATGAGGAAGAAAATAGTAAGATGAAAACTCAAAATCTGGAATTGGCCCAGAAGAGAAAAATAACACTAAAACAAGTATTCAATCTCTGTGATCTTCAGAATGAATATACCAACTAATTTTATGATAAAGAAAGCAGAAATCATATATGGAATAATTTAAAGGAAAATGTACTAAGGAAATTAGAAGATTCTCAATCACTGAAGAAAACAAAATAATTTTCCCTAGTCACTATGCCCTTCTGAGCTTTCTCAAACACATTAGTTCAAATGCCACCTCATCCATAAAACCATTTCAAATGCTTCCCACTCATTTTTCTTGGGTGAAAAACACTCTACTAGTTCTAAACACCATTAACAGGCAAATAACTTCAAATCTATAGTTTTCGGCTCTGACCTCTGTTAAGTTCTGTATCCATATTTGTAATTGTCTATTATCTACTACTTTCTGGATAGACTCCAAGCTCCCTTTTAATAAATACTTAATTGAAAAACAAAAATCGTATATAGTCAATGTGTACAATGTAATGACTTGATATACACTGTGTAATGATTACCACAAATGAATTAACACATCTATTGCCACCCATCATTACCATCTGTGGGTGTCATAAGGAACTTAATACCTGCTCTTACCAAATCTCAAGGAAATAATATAGTATTATTAGCCAAGCATTTTTTAAAACTAGCATGCTGCAAACTGAGTTTATCATGGCTCCTCACCTGCTCCCACTCCCTTGGAATCCCTATGTCAGGCAATGGCATAATCAGCAGTTTTCCTACCTCAAATCTCTTTTTATATCTAGTCTGCTATAACATTTTGATTCCACTTTATAAATACTTCCTGAAACTAGCCTCTTCTCTCCGTCTCCACTGATACTGCCTTAGACTCTTACAATGTCTAATATGATAATGACCTGCTAGCAAATTGGTAGTTCATTTGTTCAACATAAATGTATAGCATAACAACCATGTGCCAAGCACTGTTCTAAGAGGTAAGAATAAAAATGTTTTGCCCTAAAGGACAAGATTCAGACAGAGACAATTTTTGAAGATTCAGGCAGAGACAATTTTAAGACAATAGCAAAGTCCAGTGATAAAAGATAAGGATAGGGAATTACACAGTACTAGAAGAGGTACCTAACTCATCTTATGGTGGAGGGGTGGAGTATCAGGGAATGCTCTTTGGAGGAAGTGACACATTTGTTGCTTTTAAAGGATAACATACAGTTAAGCAAGCAAATAAGGATACAGATATCTCAGGTAGAATGGCAGAATTTGCAGGGTTACAAAGGCAAGTAAGAGAAGAGCAGGTACAGAGACCCATGAACAGATCAGTATTATGTGACAATAAAATGAAAAGCAAGTAGGGAAGAGAGATGAGCCTAGACAGGGAGACAGAGGCCAGATTACAGAGTCTCACCCGTCATATGTCATGTAAAAAGGTCTTACACTTTATTCTGAGATTATATAAAGGCACTGAAGCTTTTTAAATAAGGAGGGGGCCAGATCTGCATACCGAACAGATCTCAATGTGCAATTATCTTATAAATTTAGTTGTTCTGTAATGTCCCCCAGTAGACTGTAAGTTCCTTAGAACAAAGACGCTGATTGTCTTACTCTCTGCTGTATCCCCAGTGCCTGGCAAAAAGAAAACAAATAATACTTGTTGCATGGATGGGTGAATGGATGGATGGTTAATGAAGTATTCCGTACTTTGTGAATAGCGTAGAGACAGGAAAAAAACGATACAGAATCTCTGATTTAGGAGGAAAAGAATCACTTTCCATCACAGTGCTTCTTCCAAATCATTGCCAGAATTACTAACTTAAAGTAGCAAATTTAATCTTGTTACCTCTGATTATAGTCCAAATTCCTTATTAGCATAGCACAGAAGAATCTTCACAATAGGTCTCCCCCACCACTGGATTCCAAGGTCTCCAATTATATTAATAGTTATTGTTAGCTAACATAGCTAGCACTTACAATGTGTAACAAATGGTTCTACAACTTTTGTCTATTTAGTTAATACTTATAATAACCCTATGAAGTAGGTGTAGTCAATTGTCCAAGTTTCTAGATAAAGAAACTGGGTCATAGAGAGTTAAACAATTGCTCAAGTACACACAGCTAGTGACAAAGTCAGGATCCAAATCCAATCTATCTAACTTTAGAGCTGTACTCTTTACTGAAGTCTCCTTGTATACAAGGGCAAGGTCCATGTTTCATTCACTTCTTTATCCCCGTAACAACTAGCACGGGGGTTGGCAGACGTTAAGTATCTAGAATATGACCACTACCATTTTGCAAGCAGGCCATGCTAAAATCAGTGCTTCAGCAATGACAAATGGTATTAACAGTCAGTCACCTCAAACTTGGTCTCACATTCTATTCATTACTAACTTCCAAGTATCTAGAAAAGGCATAGACAGCCGGACGTGGTGGATCACGCCTGTAATCCCAGCACTCTGGGAGGCCGAGGCCGGCTGATCACCTGAGGTCAGGAGTTCGAGACCGGCCTGACAACATGGCAAAACCCCGTTTCTACTAAAAATACAAAAATTAGCCAAGCGTGGTCACGGGCCTGTAATCCCAGCTACTAGGGGGGCTGAGGCAGGAGAATCGCTTGAACCTGGGAGGCAGAGGTTGCAGTGAGCCGAGATTGCACCACTGCACTCCAGCCTGGGCAACAAAGCGAGACTCTGTCTCAAAAATAGAAAAAAAGAAAAGTCAGAAAAATATATCTGACATCAGAAAATATATATTCCTGACATCAGAAAAATATATTCTTGACATCGAGAAAGAGTCATAGTAGGAAAGCTGGTAAGTGAGACAGGTGAAGTACACAGGAAACAGCAGCTGAAGTAATTAATTACAACTATTGGTTATAGATGTATCTGGTCCTGGTCCAAGGTCATCTCTACCCTACCGATATATCAAATACTATACTACTAAATGGCCAGATCTAATTTACAGGAGTTTTACCTGGTCAGCATAGCTGCAAAGGAAAAGAAAACTGTTCAACTAGAACATTCAGTTTTTCTAAAAACAGTCAATGGAAGCATGCAGTATTAGAATTTAGTGAAAAGGTTTAGAAAAGAACCACTGATGCATACCTACATCCTCTCAAATAAGAAAGCAGAACCAATCAAACAAAAATGAAAAATAAAATCTGGCTGAAAATAGGTATGCATTTGGTTACATATTCCATATACCATGATTTAGTGTGCCTCCTCAATGCCCTATTTCTTCGGTCAAAGTTTGTACAGTGTTTTGATGTATAATCACCACATTAAACTCAATGCTATGATCACTTATGCCTCTCTCAGTTTTCCTAAATGGAGAGTGCAAAGAAAAGCACAAAAAGGGTTATAGTCAGTCTTTAATCTTTAATCATTTATTTAACTCAAAGTTATTCAGTATAATGGCTACTAGGAACCTGCCTTGGTTCTGGAGATACAACAGTGAGATCCTGCCTTTTCTTATAGAGAACTTATAAAATGATCATACGAGGGGATGTGACAGTGGGGAGTGGAGACTGACAGAGGGTTCTGATGTAGTCTGTGGGATCACAGAATAAACTCAGAACTTTGACTCAAAGTATAAGTAGTTCTTAACTGTCCTAAAGAGGAGAGAGGATGTCAAGTGTTCCATATAGAAAACTAGGAAAAGAAAGGCTAACTAATACCATAAGGAGACAAATGCAAATCTTTGCAGATTCCTTAGTGAGTACCCTAATTATACTTAGAACATAACAACTGTTTAAGCCAGCCTTGAATCCTTAAAAAGAAATGTATGTTGGATTTGCCTAATACAATGTCAAGGTTTTTCCCTCAAAAAACTATCCCTCACTTTATGTTCAAGTCCTAACAAAATATCTCCTATTACTGGTTATCTCTCTTGTATATTTGATTTTGAATGGCAAAGCTGTGTTTGGTAAAGATACGCTGACCTGAGCAAACTTCAGTCAATGCTAGCTTTTATTTATAGAGACTATTTGACTTGCTAGTTTAAAGAGGAAAAATTTAATATAAATATGGTAATTATTACTGAAGGTATAAATATGAACTTATACTTTTCAAGTATTGCTTGAGTCTTAAAACTTTTAAAGATCACTTAAGCAATTTAGTATAGTGAGAATATTGTAGATGACAGTAGTACTATGATTACAGGTCAAGTTTTAAAAACTGTCAAGTTACAGAAATAAATAATTACAGCTTAGAATAAATTTTCCAGGAAGAGATTCATATACAGAATCCAAAATCATTGCATTCTGAAAAAACAAGATGGACAAGAAGATGATGTTCACTGGAAAACTGGGGTTCTAGTAATATAACAATATAATTAATAGCACAAGAAGACTGTGTGCTATTTAATTTACATTCATAAAAGCAGGCACATCCAAGTTGTTCAACTTTTTTAAATTTCTCACTGGGACTGAAGATTATGCATTTATGTGAGAATGGCTTACATTTGAGCATATAAAATATTTTAAGATAATTTATTTCTAAATAAGGAAAAGCCAAGTACTTTCTAAGAACATTACCAAAGAACTATCTAAGAACTCAACCAAGGCATGTCAAATCTAGAAAGATATCCAGAGCTTACTGCAGAGTCCATGTCATTCATCTTACAGATAAAGGATCCGGTCCAGAGGAAAGGATTTGCCCACTGTCATTCATGGCATTAGTGGAAATCCAAGTCTCCTCTCATTCAAGGGCTACACAACCTTTACTCATGCCTTAGAAGTTACAAAACAAGACATGTCTTTCTATGAAGATATTCTTAGAAGTAGTCTGCCTGCTATTTAAAATTCACATTTGATTGTTGGTATATCTGGCAGTTTCATATTGATACGGCCTTAGACTGAATTAAGACCTAGAGCCCCCAGTTTGTCATGGAACACAGTACCCTTTACTAAACCCTCAATTTTACCTTACATATCAGTGTTTCTCAGTGTCATCTAAGGACTTCCTATACTAGATTCACTTGGGGTTTTCTTTAAAACTGCAAATTACTGCATTCCCCCTAAGCATATTAACCAATTTCACTTTCTGAGGGTGAAGAACAGAAATCTGCATTTTTGCCAAGATTACCTGGTAATTTTGGGGCACATTAAAGTTTGAAAACCACCAATCTAGAGATTCATTTGGTCTCTAGACCATTAGCTTTCAGCTATCTGTTGCAACTGGAATCTGTACCAGATCATAAAAAAGAGCTCCTCTGTTTAGAGCATGTCATAAAAACTAAGTCAAAGGTAAGGAAAAGGTAGCCTTTAGTTCAACAAAGGCAATTACTATACTAGCATACCGTTACAAAACAAACAAACAAACATGAGCTATGCAAATTATTCATGTCACATGGGACTGAAATGGGACCCCAAGGGTAAAAGAATCTAAGCAAATAAACACCAAATAAGCAATTCATTATGTGGCTTTCTGTCATGGGAACATACTCTTGTAGCAAAATGAATGCACAAAGAAAAATGATTCTAGAAGTCTAAAGACAACTATTCCTTAACTTCAACAGAGTTCTTCATGAATCAAGATGTTAACATCCTGGGCCTTTAGGGATTAATTTTTCTCTGCAAACTATCATGTTTCATTTTGTACTATCCTTCTATAAAAGTGCTAAAGGTACTTTACAAGCCGTTTAAAATATGTATCAATGTTATCTTATACTACAGAATTACTCTTCTAAAGCAAATTTACTATCTAAGCATTACATATTTCTAGAGTTGAGGATTTTCTTCACCATAATTCAAAATACTAGTTTTTTCACTACAACTAGTCTATAAGAAGTTAATAGACTTCTATTGTATTGTATGCCACTTAAACGATACAAAACTTTTGTAAAATGAAAGAAACAGCTTAAAATTTATATTATTTAAGCTTCCAGTTCAAATATTAAAATGTTTTATAACCTCAAAAATACTATTTAACTATATACTCCTAAAAACAATCATCTAAGAAATACAGGTCAGTAGATTGTTGAGAACATGTGAAAAAAAGAAAAACACATTGCAATTTAGATAGTTTCTAAAACTGGATCTAAAATATTTAAGTTTCAGTGTAGATGGCAGAAATCAAAGAATATTTTATCCAGTGTAATTCAGACCAGTGATTATAACTGAAATATAAAATACACAGTAAACAGATGGTGTTCAGCTCTTTTAAAGAAAAGGTAAATTCTTATTTCAATCCTAAAGCAGCCTATAGGCCTGATACTATTGTAAAAAATTTATCCTCAGATAAGAGGGCAGCATGGTTTATGACAACAATCTACCTAAAAACTCATTAAAGTCTTTTCTCTTGGAGTGACATGCATTATCAGCAGAGATTAATCTGATGAGTCTTTAGGTGAATTCCATTTTTAAAAATGCAATAACAGAGGGCTTTGTTGTCATCTGATGAAAATCAATTAGAGGAGGTAAGGCCACAAGGAAAACTAACATCACTCATCACCCACCCCCTGGCAGCTGAAATGATTTGTCTTCCAAGCTTGGATGACCAGGAGCTATAGGCATATTGCAGGGAAATTAATTTAGTTTCTATATTCTGAACTCACTATTCTTGTTCTGGAGGACCTAAACACAAATTACTTTTAATCAAGGTTGATATGTTATTAATACCAAGGAGGATCTTTGAAGAATCTTTTTCTTAAAACTGACTTCAGCATTTTTCACTTGTGTTTGGGATATATATATATATACACATATGAATATATATATATATGAATATATATATGAATATATATACACATATGAATATATATACATATGAATATATATATGAATATATATATGAATTATACATATGAATATATATATATTCATATATATATATATGAAGGTTACTTATATCATCCTTACTTTCTGGATTCTTTGTCCACTACAAGGCACTGTACTGAATGGCGAAGACAATAAATTCCACCAAACACAGCACACATCCTAGAAAGAGAACAGAAAAATAAGAATTAGGGTAATTGGGTTGAAAACAAAGGTAAAAGTATTTTCTTTT
Organism: Gorilla gorilla gorilla; assembly: GCF_029281585.2. Taxonomy (NCBI): domain Eukaryota; kingdom Metazoa; phylum Chordata; class Mammalia; order Primates; family Hominidae; genus Gorilla; species Gorilla gorilla. The sequence goes on from NC_073247.2 coordinate 97,724,436, forward strand.
AAGTATTTTACACTTCATAACTGGTATTACAGAAAAAACATTTTGATAATGTATTATTTCCTCTATCATAGTATTAAAAATCTCTCAGAGGCAAGATTAGTAATATCTTGACACAGTAGAGGTGCTACTGATAATAATACAATGCTGACACTTAGAACTGTGAGCAAACCAAAAGTGTCCCTAAGCAAGAGCCAATTATCCCCCAAAAATCAGCTCCTGCCTACCTAAGGTACAAAGAACACAAACAGCTTCAAGAGGTAATGCAAGACACACCCAAGAGAAATCACCATTGAGAAGTGTTAAAGAGGAATTAAGCAGGGAAGACTCTGGAAAACTCCTAGATATTTTACTTACAATAAATGTAAACAAAATCTCCAGTAGCCAAAACTAAACTGGGAACTGAAAGCTAGAGCAGTAAACATGAGTAAATGCAGCAGAAGCCCTAGGGAGTGTGTCTATCTCAGTAGTAATCTAAGTGCATAAGTTTTAATGCACACATAAGGAGAGGAGAGGCCTTAAGATCCAAACAAGGCAGTAAGTAGGAAAGGAGATATTTTCTTATAATATCTGGATTATTAAAGAGCTATGCCTCAGTTAAAGGGTAACCAAGAAAAGAAATCCACGTACAAAAAGAGGGAGAAAACAAGCAAAAAAACCCCATTTTTCTTTGGGTGGATCCCTGAATGGAGGAAGATTACACTGTGTATTTATTAATATTATCAGTAGTCTGCCCTCATACATGTTAGGGGTTTGAAATTATATCACTATATGATACAAGAAACTCTTAGCCAATAAAATATAAAATATCATGAGAAATGGTTCTGGGTCAGTGAGTAGACTCCTGGACACTTAGGGGAAGCAATGGCTAAAGCTTTCCTTTCTGGTGGAATAAGACTAACCAAGGCCACATGAGATTGCCACAGATAGAGTCCCTAGACGATGAGTTTATAATCTAAAATTATACAACACACGAGGAAACACATCTTACTTTGAGTGAGCAGACAAAAGAAATAGGATTAAACTCCCCAAAATGTTATTCAGATAGTATAACTATCTGATTGAGATTATAAAATGGGTATGCTTAGGGTGAATGAATCAAAAACACAGGAAAATAATAATGGAATGTCCAGAAAGACGACTATGGTAGGCTGAAAAATGCACTCTCCCATTAAGATGCTCACATTTTAATCTCTGGCTCCTGTGAATATATTACCATACCTGGCAAGAAGGACTTTACAGTGGTGATTAATGCACTGATCTTGAGACTGGGAGATTATTCTGGTGGGTGCAACATAATCACAAGTGTCTTTAAAAGAAAGAAGTGGCCAGGGAGCAGAGGCTCACACCTGTAATCCCAGCACTTTGGGAGGCCGAGGCAGGCAGATCACCTGAGGTCAGGAGTTCTAAGACCAGCCTGGCTAACATGGTGAAACCCTGTCTCTACTAAAAATACAAAATTAGCCAGGTACGGCGGTGCATGCCTGTCATCCCAGCTACACGGGAGGCTGAGGCAGGAGAATGGCGTGAACCTGGGAAGCAGAGATTGCAGTGAGCCAAGATCGCGCCACTGCACTCCAGCCTGGGTGACAGAGTGAGACTCCATCTCAGAAAAAAAAAAAAAAAAAAAAAAAGGAAAGAAAGAGGTAGGGCCCAAGCCTGTAATCCTAGCACTTTGGGAGGCCAAGGCAGGCAGATCACCAGATGTCAGGAGTTCAAGACCAGCCCGGCCAACATGGTGAAACCTTGTCTCTACTAAAAATACAAAAATTAGCTGGGCATGGTGGTGCACACCTGTAATCCCAGCTACTTGGGAGGCTGAGGCAGGAGAATCACTTGAACCTGGAAGGCGGAGGTTGCAGTGAGCTGAGATTGTGCCAGTGCACTCCAGCCTGGGCAACAGAGCAAAACTCTGTCAAAAAAAAAAAAAGGAAAGAAAGAAAAGAAAGAAAAGAAAGAAAGAAAGAAAGAAAGAAAGGAAGGAAGGAAGGAAGGAAGGAAAGAAAGAAAGAAAGAAAGAAAGAAAGAAAGAAAGAAAGAAAGAAAGAAAGACAGACAGAAAGAAAAGAAAGAAAGAAAGAAAGAAAGAAAGAAAGAAAGAAAGAAAGAAAGAAAGAAAGAAAGAAGGAAAGGAGAAAGGAGACGGGAGAGGAGACAGGAGAGGGGAGGGGAGGACAGGAGGCAGGAAGGCCAAAGTCAAAGAAGATGATGTGAAGACAGGAGTAGACGTCAGAATGATCCCACTGTTGGAAGTGGGGCACATGCCAAGGAATGCAGGCAGCTTCTATATGCTAGAAAAGACAAGGAACAGATTCTCCCCTAGTGGCCCGAGAAGAAATGCAGCCCTGCCAACCAGTTTTAAACTGCTGACCTCCAGGATGGTAAGATAATAAATTTGTGTTGTTATAAGCTACTAAGTTTGTTATGGCACCAATAGGAAAGTAATAAAAAGATCCATGAATGTACGGAAATGATGACAGAAGTGGCATTACAAAACAGTGGGGAAAGAATGGAACCTTGAAAAAATGATTTGGAAGGAGAAGAGCCAAGATGGCACACTAGACACAGCCAATAAAAGCTTCTCCCACCAAGAGAGACCAAATAATCAAGTAGACAAGCATACTGCGAACAGATCTTCAGGAAGAAGGCACTGAGAGTGGATATACGGAGAAAGAATGCAGGCCCCAGGGCTGAAAAGGGAGGAGGCCGAGAATACTCCATGGGGTTGCCAAACACCAAAACTTGTTCCTGGCCACTAGCGGCTCCTAAAGAAGGGGTGAGTGAAATAGGCATAGAATGGTTCACCTTTGTCATGGACCTCTGGAATGCTAGATGCAGGAGCCCCTGTGAGCCCCATGGACATTTGAGATGGCAAGGAGAATTGCTCGGAGAGTTGGTAGAGACAGAAATCCAGTATACTTGGAGCCCAGAAGGTTTGGCATGGGAAGAGTTGCAGTGGAGCACAACCAAGGGAGCCCATCCCCCAAGGCTCACCATGCTCCTCTAGGTGGTTTTACCCTTTGTGAGCAACTGGACCTGGAGATTGCAAGGCTATCTTACCTGCAGGATTGGGCCGGTGTGATCTAAACAAACCCCCATGTGCTGATATCTCCTCTGGCCACACCTGCTTGCAGCACAGCCTCAGCTGCCCTGACAAAATCCTTGCCAGAGTTCACTGTCATAGATCATTGACTGACAGTCTCCACCTTCCCATCAGAGTATTTTTGAAGACAAACCTCCCCCAGTGAGCATCCACTTGCAGCCTCCCCTCAACGGTGCACACTCAGCTACAGCCTCCCCAAGCCACGCTGCCAGGGCCCACATGCATAAGAATCCACCACCACCACATCAGCGCCCATGCACACACAAACCAACCACAGTCCCACTGACACACTGGGAGCCCTTCCCTCAGCGATACCATTGCTGCAGTCACCCATGGAGCCCAACACTGCCCTGCTAGTGTACACTTGCCTGTGCCCCAGCTGCCACAGCACCCATTCTGTGCCTCCCACGCCCAATTGCAGCACTTTTGCTGGCAGCCCCTGTTGAAGAATTGTTGCCATGGGAATGGGAACACCTCACCTTCTCCAGCACAGCAGGTGCTTGACCTCAATAAACCAGAACAAAGTAGCAGGCCTGGTCCCAGCCACCTAGGGTTAGAGCATGCAGCCCAGGACAGGTGAGCTGAGCCTTGGCCACCTGAAAGTACCCAGAAAGGAAGCCAATGAAATAAACCCAACTTATACCACAAACAAACCTTCAAAAAAATAAAAAAATATAAAAGCAGAAAACCCATATAAAAAAAACCCCAGCAACTTCAGAGGTTAAACACCAGCTCACACAGACGAGAAAGAACGACCGTAAGAATTATGGAAACCCTGGCATCATCCAGATACCAAAACCTGGCAGAGATATAACAGAAGAAGAAAACCTCGGGCCAATATCCTTGATTATTTCAATAGATGTAGAAAAGACTTTCAATAAAATTCAAAATCCATTCATGTTTAAAATGCTCAATAAGTTAGGTATTGAAGGAACATACCTCAAAATAATAGGAGCCATCTATGACACACCCACAGTCAATATCATGCTGAATGGGCAAAAGCTGGAAGCATTCCCCTTGAATACCGGCACAAGACAAGGATGCCCTCTCACCACTCCTATTCAACACAGTATTGGAAATTCTGGCCAGGGCAATCAGGCAAGAGAAAGAAATAAAGTGCATCAAAATAGAAACAGAGGAAGTCAAACTATCTTGTCTGCAGATGACATGATCCTATATCTAGAAACCCCATAGTCTCAGCCAAAAGTTTCTTAAGCTAATAAACAACTTAAGCAAAGTCTCAGAATACAAAATCAATGTACAAAAATCACTAGCATTCCTATACACCAACAACTGTCAAGCTGAGAGGCAAATCAGGAAAGACCACCATACACAATTGCCACGAAATGAATAAACTACCTAGGAATACAGCTAACTAAGGAGGTGAAAGATCTCTCCAAGGAGAACTACAAACCACTGCTGAAAGAAATCAGAGATGACACAAACAAATGGAAAAACATTCATGCTCATGGATATGAAAAATCAATATTGTTAAAATGGCCATACTGCTCAAAGCAATTTATAGATTCAATGCTATTTCCATTAAACTACCACTGACATTCTCCAAAGGACTACAAAAAAAACTATTTTAAAATTTATATGGAACCGTAAAACAGCCTGAATAGCCAAGGCAATCCTATGCAAAAAGAACTAGGCTGGAGGCATCAGGCTACCTGACCTCAAACTATACTACAGGGTTACAGTAACCAAAGCAGTATGGTACTGGTACAAAAACAGACACATAGACCAATGGAACAGAATACAGAACCCAGAAAAAAGACCACACACCTACAACTATCTGACCTTTGACAAACCTGACAAAAACAAGCAATGGGGAAAGGATTCCCTATTCAATAAATGGTGCTAGGATAACTGGCTTAGCCACATGCAGAAGATCAAAACTGGACCCCTTCCTTACACCATATATATATCTAAATTAACTCAAGATAGATTAACAACTTAAATGTAAAACCCCAAACTATAAAAACCCTGGAAGACAATCTAGGAAATACCATTCTGGACATAGGCATGGGCAAAGATTTCATGACGAAGATGCCAAAAGCAATTTCAACAAAAGCAAACATTGAACAATGGGATCTAATTAAACTAAAGAGCTTCTGCACAGCAAAAGAAACTATCAACAGAGTAGCCAACCTACAGAATGGGAGAGAATTTTTACAATCTATCTATCTAAGGTCTAATATCCAGCATCTATAAGGAACTTAAAGTAATTTAAAAGAAAAAAATCACCCCATTAAAACAGTGGGCAAAGAATATGAACACACACTTTTCAAAAGAAGACATACATGCAGCCAACAAGCATATGGAAAAAAGTTCAGCATCAGTGATCATTAAAGAAATGTAAATCAAAACCACAATGAGATACCATCTAGCACCAGTCAGAATGGCTATTACTAAAACATCAAAAAATAACAGATGCTGGTAAGGTTGTGGTGAGAAAGGAATGCTTATACACTGTTGGTGGGAGTGCAAATTAGTTCAATGATTATGGATGACTGTGGAGATTCCTCAAGGACCTAAAGACAGAAATACCATTCAACTCAGCAATCCCATCACTGGGTATATACCCAATGGAATATAAATCATTCTATTGTAAAGACAACATACACATGAATGTTTATTGCAGCACTCTTCACAACAGCAAAGACACAGAATCAACCTAAATGTCCATCAATGACAGAATGGATAAAGAAAATGTGGTACATATACGCTGTGGAATACTATGCAGCCATAAAGAAAGATGAGCTCATGTCCTTCGCAGGGACATGGATGGAGCTGGGGGCCATTATCGTTAGCAAACTAACACAGGAACAGAAAACCAAATACTACTTGTTCTCACTTATAAGTGGGAGCTAAATGATGAGAATATATGGTCATATAGAGGGGAACAACGTACACTGGGGCCTATGGATCAAGGGAGGCTGGGAGGAGAGAGAGGATCAGGAAAAATAACTATTGGGTACTAGGCTTAATACCTGGGTGATGAAATAATCTATGCAACAAATCACCATGACACAAGTTTAGCTATGTAACAAACCTGCAAATGTAGCCCTGAACTTAAAATCAAAGTTTTTTAAAAAAGAAAAAAACAAACAAAATACAATTCTGGCAACCCTAAAAGGCAGAGTGTCTTCTTACCTCCACACAACCACACTAGCTCTACAGCAGTGGTTCTTAACCAGATTGAAATGGTTGAAATGACAGACATATATTTCAGAACCTGGATGGGAAGAAAGCTCAATGAGATAGAGGAGAAGGTTGAAACGCATCCAAGTAAAGCAGTAAAATGATCCAAGAGTTGAAAGATGACTTAGCCATTTTAAGAAAGAACCAAACAGAACTTCTGGAAATAAAACAAATCACTACAGGAATTTCATAATGCAATTGGAAGCATAAATAACAAAATAAACCAATCTGAGGGAAAAAAAAAAAAAAAACCTCAGAATTTGAGGACTGATGCTTAGAATCAACACAGACAAAATTTTTTAAAAGAACTGAAAAACTGAACAAAACCTCTGAGAAATATGGGACTACATAAAGAGACCAAACCTATAACACATCCGCATTCCTGAAAGAGATGGAGATAGAGCAAGCAACTTGGAAAACATATTTGAGGATATCATCCATAAAAATTTCCCCAACCTTGCTAGGGAGGTCAACACACAAATTCAGGAAATTCCAAGAACCCCTGTGAGATAGTATGCAAGATGACAATCCCCAAAACACAGTCATCAGATTCTCGAAGGTCAACTCGAAAGAAAAAGTCTTGAGAGCTGCTAGAGAGAAGGGGCAGATCAGGTACAAAGGGAACCCCATCAGGCTAACAACAGACCTTTCAGCAGAAACATTACAAGCCAGAAGAGATTAGGGGCCTATATACAGCATTCTTAAAAAAAGAAATCCCAACACAAAATTTCATATCTAGCCCAAGTGTCATAAGCAAAGGAGAAATAAAATACTTTTAGACAAGCAAATGCTAAGGGAATTCGTTACCACCACACCTACCTTAAAAGAGGTCCTCAAGGGACCTAAATATGGAAAAGAAAGATACTTGCCAGCAGAAAAAACATGCTAAAGTACATAGACCACTACCACTATAAAGCAACCCCACAACCAAGTCTACAAAACAACCAGCTAACAATATGATGACAGGATCAAATCTTCACATATCAATACTGACCTTGAAAGTAAACAAGATAAACATCCCACTTAAAAGGCACAAAGTGGTAAGTTGGATAAAGAAGCAAGACCCAACAGTATGCTGTCTTCAAGAGGCTCATCTAACATGCTGTGACACCCATAGGCTCAAAGTAAACAGTTGGAAAAAGATCCATCAAGCAAATGGAAAACAACAAAGAGCAGGGGATGCTATTCTTATTTCAGACAAAACAGACTTTAAAAATCATCAAAAAAGACAAAGAAGGGCATTACATAATGATAAAGGTTTCAATTCAATAAAAAGACTTAACTATCCTAAATGCACCCAACACAGGAGCACCCTGATTCATAAAACAAGTTCTTAGTGACCTACAAAGAGACTTAGATAACCACACAATAATAGTGGGAGACTTCAACACCCCACTGATGGTGTTAGATTACTGAGGCAGAAAAATAACCAAGATATTGAGGACCTGAATTCAGAACACCCTACCCAACAACGACAGAATATACAATATTCTTATCTGCACATAGCAAATACTCTAAAATCGACCACATGTTCAACCATAAAGCATATACACACAGAAAAAGAGCATTAGATAAAACTTAATATTATTGAATCAATTCTCCACTGGAGAAAAATAACTTTTAAATGTCTTTCCACATTACAAGAAATACAAAGGAATAAATTCAGAACCCACTGGAAGCTGTATAAGGTTAAAAATATATAAAACAATATGCCACAGGCTATTACATTATCAAAAGCCTAAATAATCCACTTAACCAAAATTAAATGTAATTTTCTATAAAGACCTCCTTTTATGAAATAGTATAATGTTTATGAAATATACTATTACTTTATAATATTAAGTATCCTTTTCCTTGAAAATTAATTTTATAAAGTATTTTTAGGCTAAATGGGGCCTCAAATACATTTAAATACAGTTATAGATGCCGAGATACAGGGACATCTATAACTACTTACAGTAAATCATCAAAAAATTACCTGATTTTCAACAATATGATTTATTAACAGTGGATATATACTATATGGAAAAAAACCACAAGAATGTAAAGAATGTTAAGAACTAGTGTGAATGATGGGAAATATTATAGAAGAAGTTTAATAATGAGACAGAATTGTGATAATTCATTTAAATATCCTCTTAATTTTAAATGAGAACATAAGAAGTATTTTGTGCTCTTGGAAAGGTATATGGTTACATGTGCACATTCATTTTTCATATTGCTTCTCATTTGTTTTTCCCCCATACCAGTCTTTGTTAGAAAGGGAAGCTATGTGTAGCTCATAATGGCGGCATTTGTTCTCTGTCACCTCTGTATTTTCTTCATGTATCTTATGCCCAAGTGAAAAAAAAAAAAAGTGATTTGTAAGAAGTGCCACACAAAATGAGTATTGATATAAAGACTCCTCTGTATGCTATTCTTATCAGTCATTCCGATAGTCTTTAAAAAAAATAAGTTTTGGTTGGGGGTGTAAGGATTACTTGGTGTCAATGAGCAATAGTGGAAATCTTTTTTGTTTTTGTTATTTTTATTTTTTATTTTTTTTTGAGATGGAGTCTCGCTCTGTCGCCCAGGCTGGAGTGCAGTGGCGCGATCTTGGCTCACTGCAAGCTCTGCCTCCCAGGTTCACGCCATTCTCCTGCTTCAGCCTCCTGAGTAGCTGGGACTACAGGCGCCCACCACCACACCCGGCTAATTTTTTCTATTTTTTAGTAGAGACGGGGTTTCACCGTGTTAGCCAGGATGGTCTCGATCTCCTGTCCTTGTGATCCGCCCACCTCAGCCTCCCAAAGTGCTGGGATTACAGGCGTGAGCCACCGCGCCCGGCCCAATAGTGGAAATCTTTTATAAGTGGGTAAGAAGCACAATAGTAGGGAGTTCTTGAGAGCTGTATTCAAAACCCAAATAGGAGGCATTTACATGAGAAGTAGGGAATTACATGTGGGGAAATAACTATTGGCTACATACTGTTCTTTGGGGCACACAGCCAACAACAACAACCATACAAATAATAATCACAACTAGCATTGAGTGCTTACTACACAACAGATGTTTTACATGTATTAACACATTGTATCCTACAATAATCCTATAAGCCAGGGTTTCACAGATTTGGAAACTGAGGAAGAGGTCAAGTGACTTGCTTGAGGTCATTTAGGAAATGGTATTGCTGGGGTAAAAATCCAAGTGATTTGGTCTCAGAGGTTTCTCTGTTAACCATCATACCAACCTGCCCCATTGTCAGTATTATCTTTCTTGGGATTATGAAGGAAAGCAACAGAATCAGATGATCAAAGTTACTCTAAGACTTGTTCTAATTCCTGTTGAATTGCAAAAATTATTACAAAGAGTAAAATAATCCCCCAACTTCTACACATTATTTTCTCTCAAGAAAGTACATGTTTATTCTGTCTGTACATGTTAAATGGATTATGTGTGACTTCATTTTAGATAGTGCAAAAACTCAAAGGAAGTGTAACCATGGGAATAGTGGTCTTCAGAGTACCTAGCAAATTATGACTATCTTGTAATCCATATTTTAAAATGTGATGTATAAAGTATACTGGTAAGCTAGAAATTTTTAAATAAAGCAAATGCTGTGAGTAGAAGGTAAATACTTAACCATGATTTTGGGGGAGGTAATAAGTTTCCACATGACACGTTTTCTTCCAGTGCATTAAATGGCAGCCTAACAAACCAAAGGTTAACACGCCTTAGTGAAGGACAATTAAGCAACCAAAGACGGCAAACATCTCTGAGATGTCAGGTAGGCTCCATCTTTGGTGCAGTTTATAGAAGCCATCCTAAGGCCTAACATAACGCCTGGCAAGACAGCTCTGTACACTTCCCTTCCAAAGGGTAGTATGCGGCCTAGAGGCAAGCAAGTATAAATTTTGCAGGACTTATCTAAAAAAGAAATCTACTAAACACAGTAGGTAGGACTGTCCCCAAAAAAGTCACTACAAAAATACATTTGAACTCTTTATCAAATTCCATTAAAAACAAACCAAACAAAAAGGTCTGTTACAAGAGGAAAATTAGAGTGACCATTGATCATCAATGTGCTTTAGTGACACCCCAGCTAAAACCGTAAACTGAAAAGCAGAAGTTCCATTCCAACAGTAAGTAGGCACGCCTACATGTCACGAGACACTATAAGGCTTCAGTGATTGCATCTATCTATAAAAAGTTCAACTTTGTTTCTTGTAACTATATTCATACATATGCATTTATCATAACACTATATTTAAAACAACATATTGAGTTTTCTGTCATGTTGTAATGTTGACCTGATTGGTGGCTGCCAGTCTGAAAAAATACATGTAGGGAAACCTAAATGCATGTATTTATTTTTATATACACACACACACGGGAAGGGGATCCCAAAAGTCTTTACACACATGTGCATGAACTATAAATGCAGTATTTACACACATGTGCATTTACACACATGTGCATGTACACACATGTGCATGAACTATAAATGCAGTTTTTACACAGGATGGTCTTAGTGCTGTTTACACACATGTTCATGCACTATAAATGCAGTTTTACTATATACTGTAGATCAGATAGCATGTTTGTGGGTTACATACTTATATTGCATATTTATATTACTAAATCATGTAGTAGTAATATAAATGATATAAATATGCAATATAAATACGTAACCCACAAACATGCTATATGATCTACAGTATAAAGTAAATTATCAGAGTTTTCACTTATGCTAACATCCCCCCCTTTTTTTTCTTCCTTTCTTGGTATTTGGTATCTTTCTTTGAGCAGGAAGTAGAGGGAAGGAGAATATTTGTATGGTGGGTGTCAGAAGTAAATGCTGTATTTTGCTGTAGTGGGTCTGGCTCCTGGGAAGGCAAAATTGGACGGCATATGCCATAGCATCATCTCTCCCCAAGATCCCTGCTAAGACTCAAGCTATTGGAATCCAACTCAGCATGGACTTCCTATTGGCCTGAAACAGAATGCTTCCTCAAGAGCAGTAGCTAAATACAGATGCTCCTTGCCTTGTAAACTGAAAATATCAATGGGTATAACGGGACACAACTCCATCATAAGTTGAGGAGTGTACTGAATGTGTATCACTTTCATACCATTTTAATGTCAAAAAAACCTTAAATCAAACCAAATTGGGGATGATCTTTCATAGGCAATGACTCCTGCAGCCTCAGGAAACAGTTACGTTCAAAACAATCCCAAGCCAGGCCTCATCCTCTGCTATAAGCTCTTGAAACTCATTATCTATAAGGTTTTACTCTATTCAGCAAGGCCATCAAAAAAGCCTTCAAATGAGTGTTCCACTACAACATAGCCTCATTCACAATGATCCAGTATTGCCAAAACAGCAAGCGTGACCTGATATGAGTCATGATGACAGAAGTTGAGTGGGCTTGTTTAGCAAGCAGTGATCACCAAAATCAAAATTACTAGGTCACTAGAAGTCAAGTGTATAACTTTAGTAATGATGTGCAAATTGCAAAGAGATCAACTCGTGGGGGTGATTGTGAAATTAATGTGGACATTCTAACTCTTGAGTCAGACTGCCTAGGTTCCTTTCCCGATTCCCCCCACTTACCAGCTGTGTGACAGTGCTTCAGTTCTCAAGACTATAAAATGGGGATAATGATATCTATTGCATAGACTTGCCAAAAGGATTAAATGGGTTAATAACATGTAAAGTGCTTACTATCTGCCTGGTGCATGGTAAATGTTAAATACATCATAGCTTTTGTTAGCTATCATCTTCCGTAGCAAAGGAGATAATAATTACAGATTGTACCACCAATGTGGGGTTTGTAGGCTACACTGCTCTTACTGACTGTGTGAGAGTCCACCTCCAGGTGTTCAAGCCCTGTAGTTTCTAACAGAATTCAAGCAACTTGGGGACCTGGTCAATTCAACTACCTTCTACAGAGGAACTTGTGACAGTTTTAAGAGAAGTGTTAATGCTGATGGCAACAAGCAACAACATTTATACCTTTATGCACAAATATTTGTAGAACTAGGCCTACTATGTACCAGGTATAATTCTGGGCACTGAGGATACAAAAGTATGCGAGACAAATGCTGTCCCTGCTGTCGTATAACTTACCTAGTACAAGAGAGAGACAACAAACAAGAAATAAGAGTAGATAGTGGTAAGTGTTCTGAAGATAATAAAACAGGACAAGGTGAAGGTGATATGGGGGTTGGAACATTAGACAGGGTATTCAGGGACAGTCTCTTTGAGGAACTGGTATCTGAGCTGAGACCTGAATGATCAGAAGAAACTGACCACATGAAAGGGTGGAAGAACATTCCAAGCAGAAAGAAAATGAAATTTCAAAACTTGAAGTGCAAACTAGCTCAGTGTATTTGAAGAAGAAGAGAGATGGCTAATGTAGCTGGATCACAGTGAATAGGGAGGAATACAGTAGGAAACAAGGACGCATATAGTTGGGGGCCTAATCATGCAAGGCTTTCAAGGCCAGGGTAAAGATCTTAAACTTTACTCTTAAGTACAATGAGTAGTACAACCAGCAAGTTTTGAGCAAGGCAGCGACATGATCAGACTTGTATTATTTTAAAAATGGGTCTGGCTGCTCTGTGGAGAATTCTCAAAGGGGCAAGAGTGAAAGAGGGGAGGCCAGTTATGTCTGCCATAAACCAAGTAAGAGAAGATGGTGACCTAAAGCAAGGTAATGGAAGTGCAGATGAAGAAGTGGAGAGGCTGGGGACATATATAAGACATAAAGCTGACAAGAATTGCTAATAGACTGGAGGTAGAAGGGAGGTGTCTTCCTCAGAACAAGTATAAGGTAATGTGCACATTCATGAAAGCAGTCTCCCCCATGAAATGTGAAGCAATCAAATGCAACTGCTCAAGCCTGGTACTCTTCCTATACAAGTATTGCTGTGAAGGAATACCCAGAAAGCACTCTTACTCCACCTGTGGGGTGATTATTAGAGACAGCAAATTGTTACCAACCTCAAAAACCACTACTATCTCTTGGCCATTCATCAAGATTACAACTTAATACTCTGGGTACTAATTTCTATATAGGAGGGCACAAGGAACAGGTTAGTTTCTGTGCCTTAAGGAGTCATCATGGATCTGGAATAACAGCACTGCTGCTAATTCAAGAAATTATTTAGTACAAGTATCTGAGTCTAGTGGGGCTTCTGGTGTAGATTTCCCACTCAAGGAAAAGGTTGTGGGCAGATGGACTGCCCTTTAGGAACTGCTGTCAATCTTGGAAGGCATAATCATCATGCTTAATCTAGAAAAAGCTGTCAAAAAAAAAACAACACATAGCCTTCAGAAAACTTGCTCCCAAAAAGTGCCTCCTTTTTATAAATCTTAGCCATTTATCTAGCTTCCTCTATTCTTGATGAGACTGTAGATGGTATATTCATTATCTTTCAGTTTTTCCAGCTGTCCTTAAATTTAACCTTCTATAGGACAGTCACAATAAAACTATGTATTGGATGACAAAAACAGATCTGTATTAGTAATTGTACCAGGGGTCCAGAATAAATTAGCACAAATTATAGACTACAAGTGATCATTCAATCTTTAAAACATAAAGCCTTCTAAAATACTGAGGGTCAACTTATATGTTTGGGTCAAAACCTAGCCTCCATATCTATGTTTCATAAGTACAGTGACTACCTGGTTTGTACAAGGGCCAGAACCACCGAACCAACTCAATGATTCCTCAATATAGCTTATCACAATGATGTCAATGGAACTTTTGATGGAAAAGCACTGGTGTTTCCTGACTACTCTTTAAACACATCATAATTTAAACTAAGCTCTTAATAAAATTGCATTTTTCAGTCTGAACACCCATGCTGTTTGCCCCATCTTTATTATCTGCCACAGAGATACCTAAGCAAATTCATTCAAAAATAGGTTTTTTAAATTCAAAAGAAAGCCTTTGGTTCAAACTTTTGGGGTGTAGCAAACTAGCCTACAGCAATCCTGCTTAGAATCTCTATAAGATTTCTTTTGCTCAATCTCCTTTCTTGGGCTCTTTCTCTGGTTTAATGTCCTGTATGATATATATTCATTTTTGTTTTGAATAATCCTTATTTAAATCATTGTTCCATTTTGCTGCCTAGTCTTGAAAATTCAAATTGTACAAATAACATAAAGGTAAAGAGACATCCATTTTGAATCCAGATAAGAATATACTTCTTTTACTTCTAATGCTCTTCATGGCTATGTTCAGTATTATGTCAGTTTTTCTGAATGTAGAAACAAAAATATCAAAAGTGAATGTCTTTAGGGAGCCCTACATAACAACTCCTAGATCTCTTTCATGGGTTGAAAAATGTACAGAGACCATCTTCTTAGAAACACGGCCACTCATGTCATTTTCCTGCTTTTTCACAGGGTCCTTGTGAAATAGTCCGTTAGCAAATACTCTTCAGCTTAGCATTTTATTTTACTATCTATAAGCTCTCAGCATCAACAATAAACTGGAAGGTGGGTTGGAAGTGTGTTACTATGCTGACTCTTAAATCATTTATAAAAATGTTAAAAAAAAAAACAACAAAAAACTAAACATTGATTCTTGGCAAAGCCTACTGTAAAAATCTCCCCATGCAAGTAAGAGCTCATATAAACCACCCCCTTCCTTCCATATTGTGTTTAAACTAGATCTTTATGCATGACTAAACATTATTCCCAACCCCATGGTGGGAGAACATTTATTTTTTAAAGCAGTCTTTGGTATAAAATCTTCTCAGAGGCTGTTTGGAAATTCAAATGTTCACTGGCTCCCCCTTGTTCATACCTTATTTACCCCTCTCAAAGAACTCTGTTAGATGGTTGAGATATAATTACCTCACAAAAACCATGTTCTTCCCTCCTGTGGGTTATATGTTCAAGAATTTCACCCTTTAGCTATTTTTCACAAAATTGACTGTCATGCCACGGTAATAGTTAGCCTTACTTCTCTGTGGTTTCTGGCCTGTTTCTTGAAACTTCAGAAGGAAAAAAAAAGAAAAAAACCATAGAATACTATATATTTCCTCTGATGAGAAAAAATATATATATTTCTATGCACAGCAAAAGATCAGGAAAGATACACCACAAACTGGCAAGAACTATTACCTTCCAATAGAGGGTTAGGGGGCTAAGGATGAAATTGAGGAGGATAAATGCCTTAAGGGCACTCTGGCCTCATTTGTAATACTTCCATTTTTAATAGAGACTTTTTAATAATTAAAATTTAATTTAAAATAAAAATATCTCTGAGATGAGAGCCAGTGATAAAAGAAAGTTTAAGCCTTATTCTGAGTTATTCTTACATAGAATGCTCATACGTTTTACATAACAGTTATTTGCCATTTAATACCAAGATAATCTTCATACTTTTCAGAAGTTTTGGAGAGTTCTGAAATTAACACAATGGGAATACTAATTTGAAAAAATGGGCATTTATTTGAAATTAATACCTGTGTCTGACTACTGACCAAGAGTAAAGACAATTTTCCTCACTTGTAAGCATGGTTTTCTTTTGTAAAAAATTAGTTACAAAAAAAGAAAATGTCACTTTCAACTATACAATATAAATTATACTGCCCAGTAATTTAAAAATTGTTTTCTAAGTTAGTACAGTCTTGGATTTTTTTAAAAAAATAAATTTACTTTAATAGGCTCTGACAAGAGTATAATGTTTGACTGTACAAAGCTGTGGCTGAAACTTGTGGTTAGTATCACCAGCTAGCTTCACGATTCCCATACGATTCCTGTATATGCAACTGTAAAAAAATACAAAACTCAGCAGCAAGGAATTTCCCATTTGTCCCATTTTAATTGAAGTTAAAAAGAATATGGGAATCCATGTAAATAGTTTCTGAGTAATGTGAAGTACTAAGTCTAATGAGATATTTTTCCTGCTTAAGTTTCAATTATTAAACTGCCACTTCAATTACTTGTTTACAAACTCGAGAAACATTCACTAAAGCAACTTAATATCTTTACAGTATATTATTCAGATAATTGTGTATATCTGGAGTATAATCTAATTCTTTGATGTTATTAACCCCAAACAACAGACATTTAAATCAATATAACTCTAATTGAGTATATTATATCCAACGAGTCAGATTTTACTGAAAGAGAGCATACCAACATGTACTGAATTTCAACTTTGCCCTGGTGACATCGAATTGTACTACAGATAAACTAAGAGTTGTCAAAATTTTTGGCTGGTAGCCCCCCTTCTACATATGCTTTACAAAAGCAATTTTGGTTCCTATCAAGGTACAAATCAGCAGTTGTAATTTTCTTAATCATAGCTGCAAAACAGTATGACCCACTAATAGCTGAACTTTTGACAGCACTATTCAAGATGATTTATGAGTTTGTATATAATTTGATTATTCTATTAATTCTTCTGATTACCGCTTCAGCTAATAAAGTGAAGGTCACTTCCAAAATAAATCTTCATTTCACAGAAAGTAACTGCATCCAACTAGTTTTCTTTAATTAAAAACTAATCTGTATAACAAGAAAGAAGACAGGCTTCAGGGTTAGGGAACCTGTTAAGAGAGAAATATACTGTGTGGACACAATGAAAGTGTCTCTTTATTCAGTATCTTTATTGTCAAAACATAAGAACTATTATATACATATATGTATATACATATACATATATACGAATATATATACATATTCGTACTAATTTTAAATTATAAAAATAGGGCCGGGCACGGTGGCTCAGGCCTGTAGTCCCAGCACTTTGGGAGGCCGAGGCAGGCAGATAATCTGAGGTCAGGAGTTTGAGACCATCCTGGCCAACATGGTGAAACCCCATCTCTACTAAAAATACAAAAATTAGCTGGGCATGGTGGCGGGCGCCTGCAGTCCCAGCTACTCGAGAGGCTGAGGCAGGGGAATCTCTTGAACCCAAGAGGCAGAGGTTGCAGTGAGCCGAGATCGCGCCACTGCACTACAGCCTGGCTACAGAGCGAGACTCCGTTTCAAAAAAATAAATAAATAAAATAAAAAAATTACAATAACTGAACTGTATTAATGCTTTAGAAACTGAAAACATAAAAGAATCTTTGAAAATAGCTTCCAAATTCATAAGTGCAATATGTAAGGCAATGTTTTCATTTCTAAAATTATGCATGTGGGATTCTATATATGAAAAATGAACAGTAGGTCTTTGCCTTAACTGGAGTTTTTCCTAAAGGTGACAAGAGGCCATTTCTGCCCCTTAAGATAAACACTGGGCACAAGGCCATGACAGGTTGGAGGGAGATCAGAGAAAAAATGTCAAGGGACATTGATATATTATTATTATTTAATCTATTTTTATACACAAAACATTCTGTGTCCTGAATTTAATGCTTCATTTTATTATGTTTTTTAAAGTTCCCCAGCCCTTCAGCTAAGGTTCTATCATCAAAGCTGTTGAGTCATACAACTATATAAAAGCAATAAAGCAAATTAAATATGATGCATATTTTCCAAAAGAAGTAAAAAGTCTCAAACTCAGAAAATCATATACCAAAAGACAGAAAGCTTGAACGTAAGAAATTAGGGAAGCACAGTGATACAGCAAAAAAGCAAGCAGCAATGATGTGTATGCTCACCAATGGCCTCCATTGGTATTGTCACAAACACACTCCTGATTAACTCCCTCACTCAACCTTTCCGCATATCAAAAGATCCTCTGACACTCACAGTTCCTTCTGACTAGAGAGCTCTTCCCTCAAATATTCAAAAACTCATCCATTCCCATCATATTCTGGTATCATTACACACTCAAATGCCACCCTCCTTAGTGGCCTTCGTTGACCATTATGCCCTCTAAAGAGGAATTCCTCCCTGTTCCTGCCAACTGTCACTCCCTGGCCTGTCTATTACCCTATTTGTTTTTTTTTTCTTTTCTTCACAGCACATTCACTCTCGCAAATTGTATTTGTCTACTGTCTCTCTGGGAAGAGCCTTCAACATCTTCCACAACCAGAGAGTTTCTGTTTTCAGCAGTGTATTCCAAACGTCTACAAAAGAGCTGGGATCAATACATTCAGTATATATTTACTAAATGAATCCTAATTTTTATTCTAAACATGCATAAGATAAAACAGCCCGAATTTATAGTCAATTCCTCCCTTAACTTTTCATTTAATAAAATATTAGTTTTAGCTCTTTTTATTCTAAATATGCATATGATAAAACAGTCCGAATTTATAGTCAATTCCTCCCTTTTCATTTAATAAAATATTAGTTTTAGGTCTTTGGTAAGAAATTCCATAACCAGGCCAGGTGTGGTGGCTCACACCTGTAATCCCAGCACTTTGGGAGGGCAAGACAGACGGATCACTTGAGGTCAGGAGTTCGAGACCAGCCTGGCCAACATGGTAAAACCCTGTCTCTACTAATAATACAAAAATTAGCCAGGTGTGGTGGCATGCACCTGTAGTCCCAGCTACTCGGGAGGCTGAGGCATAAGAATCCCTTGAACAAGGGAGGCAGAGGTTGCAGTGAGCCGAGATCATGCCATTGCACTCCAGCCTGGGCGACAGAGACTCTGTCTCAAAATAGAAAATAAAAAAAAAAGTTTTTAAAAAAAGAAATTCCATAACCATTAAACCATACCTAACATGCCTTAAAGTGTGTCTGTGTATGCATACATAGACAAAACTCATATGGCTATCAAAGAATGTTAGAAATTCACTAAGGTACTGGTAGTAACAGACACATGAACCACTCCTACTCTCACGAGGTCCCTCTTGTGACCAAGAGTACGTACTTGCAAGACAGGTTTAGGGCCTCAATCTTTGGACAGGGAAGCAGTCTGTTTTCAAAGAGGACATAGTCAATGGGTAGAAGAAAATTAGATCAAAACTAGTACAAGTCCCCAAGGTCAAAGTTCCTATTTAAATTTCTTTTACAGTTTTGTTTTTAAAAAACCTCTGATGTAGAAAAGGCTGATTTTATTGAAATGTCTAGTTTCTAATTTAACATCATAACTGGCATGCTTTAGTCTTGCAAAAAGTAGCATATAAACATATATACTGTTTTCTATTCCTACATTCTAGGGAAAAATGCCTCAACTTTGATGGATGGGCCTCTGAAATCCACTCTCTTATTCCCAGTCCTCACAAAAACTTTGTGATAATACTATTTTTAAAAAACACACAAAGAGACAGAGAGACGCTTTCCCATAACTTAATTTCTCCAACTTATGGATTCAAGTTTATTATGTCTTGTAACCTTCCCCTCATGAGAAATTCAAGTCTTTATCGAGTTATTTGTAGGAAGATCAGAATTTCTTCCTTTGCCAATAAATCATGTAAATATTACAAAGGCAAAACATATTTGCAACACTGGAAGCCACAGAAGAGCGAAAAAAGCCTGAGAATTTTCAAACTTTAACATCAAACTTGTTTACAAAATGATACCATATTGAGCAATATGAAAGAGCTCTTTTTAGTTTTCAAGTATTCTAGTAGTATTGACACTATGCATAAATTAAGGCGGGGATACTAAGCAACAGGATGGTCAAAGTAAAGACAAGCCTATACAAGCCATTTTTAAAACAAACCAAAATGAATCAAGGTAATTCTGATAAAAATAATTATTAATTTAAATTTTATGTTCTTAATACCTTCTTTCCTATCCAAATTCCTAATCATAGGCATGCATTATTTTCATAAGAAAAAAATACTTTATTTCAGGGGAAAAAACGGTCAACTTGCTATGAGGCACAACCAAAAACAGAACAGCAGTAAGTTAGGAAAAAAAAATAGCAAAAAAATAAACAGAACGCTATCCTTACCTAATATATGCACTGCCAAAAATAGACCAGTTCGATTTGCTTTATGGAACTAAAAATGTGTAAAAATCCAGACCCACAAAGAGATATAGTTCACATATCTTAGATACTATTTTTTCATCCAAACAAGAAATCTAAAATTGTGTTTTCTTTTTTCCTTAAAACATAAGGAAACACATATATCAGTTGTTAATAAGCCAAATTCCACCTAACAAGATCAATAAAAGCTATCACTCCTAGATGATTTACGGATCTACTATGAATTTCATGCTTAGTTTTATAATATAGTGGTCTTAACCTTGATGGTCTGAGAGGCAGTATTGTACCCCAATCCCATAGGAGAAAAAAATGGTGTCACAGTGGGACCCATGCAGAGACTACAGCCTCTCATCTATGCCAAAGCCTGTAAAAACTCTAGGTACATCCCTGGGAATGAGTCACATATGAAAACGCATCCACCATGTATGCTGACATATAAATGGGTTTAAAGAACTAATGATTATTTAAGTATTCAATTCTTAGCAGAACAAGAGGGCATCCTGCCAGAGAGGATCTCAAAGTACCTTGCACTATGCTTTTGTGCTTTGCTGCTTTCAGTGTCCTCATTTTTACTAGCTTGATTTCTGATAGTATCTTTTCCTCATGCCATTTCAACATACAAACAATATGCTCCAAACTGACATTAAGGAATTAAACTCAACTTAATTTGGCAAACTTAGCTTTGTATCACTACAGAAAATATCCCTACTTATGGAGATATGTCACCCATAGCTGCTTTGATATCTTCCAGGGGGAGCAAACTGCACAGAAGCTCTAATTTAATCTGCAAGGTTGACAGATTCGTATTTCTTAACCTCACTATATAAGGGTACTTCTAAAACCTTTCCGAATGCAATAGGCCAATTTTATTAGTACATTTCTAGGATTAAGACTATCTCTCTAAAGAATGGCTAAAGTGAACAGCAGAAATATTTGGTTTGTTCAATTGGCTGTGAATATTAACAAGCATCAATGTGTTTATTAGGGCCTTAAAATACCATTTCCAAAGTTTACATGTCCAAGGAAAATTATTTTCTACCCCAGTAACTATTCAGAAATAAAGCAATATTTCTTTTCTCATATAAATTGTGATATTATTAAATCTCTATTATAAAACAGAAACTGCACTGGACATGAGTAGTGCAGTCTCATCGTGGCTAGAATACTGAACATATAAAAACATATGACAAAAGACTTCTGAGTCGCACTTGATTTATCTGTACAAAACAGTGATTGCCTTAGTTTGCAGACCTTAAAGAGCCCATTTCAAACATTAAAACTTTCATGTCCTAATTAGACATTAAACAGCACTTTTTATTTCTCCTTTTGGAGCACAAACAAAACTAATGCTTGTTTTCGTCTGTATATTCTAGGAAAGAAGTACATCATAGCATACACTACTGCCCCACCACAATGCATGGAAAAGAGTGAGGCCTAACCTCACAAAAAAAGACAAGCAAGAAAATTAATTCAGTGAGGGACAAGCAGGTGCTACACAAGATATGTGACAGTAGCAGCTCTGCTCTTGGTACATTTACACTTGTTATAGGATCACTACAGCCTGGCAGTTAAGTGTTGATTATGAAAATATCACGGAAGGTAGAAACATTCCAATCAGAAGTCTGTCTCTCAATTTGTTAGGCATTTGAGACCAGCCTACTATATACCTAAGAACCTAAACTCAAAGCCAGGCACAGTGGTGTGCTTGTAGTCCCAGTTACTTGGGAGGCTAAGGCAGGAGGATCCCTTGAGCTCAGGAGTTTGAGGCTGCAGTGCACCAAGATCACACCTCTGAAGAGCCATTGCACTCCAGCATGGGATTTAGTGAGACTCTGTCTCAAAAAATAAAATAA
This sequence comes from Gorilla gorilla gorilla, assembly GCF_029281585.2. Classification (NCBI taxonomy): domain Eukaryota; kingdom Metazoa; phylum Chordata; class Mammalia; order Primates; family Hominidae; genus Gorilla; species Gorilla gorilla. Next base: position 97,746,434 of record NC_073247.2, read on the forward strand.
AATAAATAAATAAATAAGAAAAAAATCTGAATTCATATATTCACAACTTAACACAGTTTGGAAATTATTTTAACTAACAATGGCTTATATAGTGCTAATCATGTGCCAGATATTATTCTAAGAGCTTTGCAAATATCAATTTCCTAATCCTCATAATAACCCCATGATATAGGTACTATTCCTTCTTTATAAAGGAAGAAATTGTAAAACAGAGAGGTTAAACAGTAGGATTCTAACTCAGAAAGTCTGGCTTCAAAGTCTGTGCTCTTGACCACCACACTATGCCTATATACACTTTGCAGACTTTTATAATACAAGAAGTTAAAACACAAAGTTAGGATCAAAGCTAATTATTTGTTCAATAAATGTGTGCTATTTAAAAGGGTTATTTTAGAGTTAATTTCTCCTTTAAATACACCTGAAGAATAAGATTCTATGCAGATAGGACCACAATTAAAGACTGTGGGGATCGAGAAGGAATATTTTACATTCTAATAGAGTCAAAAGAGATTTACTTAAGAAAAACAGCCACACAGAATCATATTTTTCTTTTAAAAACTCCAGATGGAAAAGCAAAACATTTAATAGGTATGGCTGTTTACAAACACGTGTGTATCTGCATGGCAAAATTTAATTTCTATGAAATAAATGAAGGATGCATATTATAAAATATAGGTTTATTAAATTCAAGTGTTGTCACTCAGTACATGAATTCAAGATTGCAGGAGTCATTTACAAAATGGTTGAAACTAGTTTTTGTTTTTGTTTTTTCTTTGAGACGGAGTCTCGCTCTGTTGCCCAGGCTGGAGTGCAGTAGCGCAATCTCGGTTCACTGCAACCTCCGCCTCCTGGGTTCACGCCATTCTCCTGCCTCAGCTTCCTGAGTAGCTGGGACTACAAACGCCTGCCACTACACCAGTTTAATTTTTTGTATTTTTCGTAGAGACAGGGTTTCACTGTGTTATGCAGGATGGTCTCGATCTCCTGACCTTGTGATCTGCTCACCTCGGCCTCCCAAAGTGCTGGGATTACAGGCGTGAGCCACTGCGCTTGGCCTTTTTTTTTTTTTCTTTTTTTAGGGCACATGTGCACAATGTGCAGGTTTGTTACATATGTATACATGTGCCATGGTGGTGTGCTGCATCCATCAACTCATAATTTACATTAGGTATTTCTCCTAATGTTATCCCTCCCCCCTCCCCCCACCCCATGACAGGTCCTGGTGTGATGTTCCCCATCCTGTGTCCATCCTGTGTCCAAGTGTTCTCATTGTTCAATTCCCACCTATGAGTGAGAACATGTGGTGTTTGTTATCCCTCCCCCCTCCCCCCACCCCATGACAGGTCCTGGTGTGATGTTCCCCATCCTGTGTCCATCCTGTGTCCAAGTGTTCTCATTGTTCAATTCCCACCTATGAGTGAGAACATGTGGTGTTTGGTTTTCTGTCCTTGTGATAGTTTGCTCAGAATGATGGTTTCCAGCTTCATTGATGTACCTACAAAGGACATGAACTCATCCTTTTTTATGGCTGCATAGTATTCCACAGTGTATATGTGCCACATTTCCTTAATCCAGTCTATCACTGATTGACATTTGGGTTGGTTCCAAGTTTTGCTATTGTGAATAGTGCTGCAATAAACATACGTGTGTATGTGTCTTTATAGCAGCATGATTTATAATCCTTTGGGTATATACCCAGTAATGTTTGGTTTCTTGAGTAGGTATAGTAAGGTAATATACCTTCCTGTTCATGCTATTCATTTGTTCAGCAAACTGTTTACATACAGAGTAGGAGGTAAAAACATTAAAATTGTTATGAATGTTTTGTTATAAATTCTAATTTGGTGAGATTAAAATCAGAGAAGTTTTACCAAATAAAACTGTCTTAGTCTGTTTGCACTGATATAAAGGAATACCTCAGGCTGAGTAATTTATAAAGCAGTTTATTTGGCTCCCAGTTCCACAGGCTGTTCAAGAAACATGGTGCCAGCATCTGCTTCAGGTGAGAGCTTCAGGAAGTTTCCAATAATGGTGGAAGGCAAAGAGGGAGTAGATTTGTCACACAGTAAAAGAGGATGAAGCAAGGGAGGGAGGAGAGGAGGCCAGGTTCTTTAACACTTTCCATGTGAAATAGAGTGAGAACTCACTTACGACCTCAAGGATCGCACCAAGCCATTCATAAGGAATCCACCCCCACGTCCCTAACACTTCCCACTAGGTCCCAACTCCAACACTGGGGGATCAAATTTCAACATGAGATTTGGAGGGGATAAATATCTAAACCATGTCAACAGCCATCCATCGCTTAACAACACGTCTGAGAAATGCACCATTAGGCAATTTCATTGTTGTGTGACCATCATAGAGTGTACTTAACAAACCTAGCTGATATGACCTATGACATGCCTAGGCTATATGCTATATAGCCTATTGTTCCTAGGCTACAAACCTGTGCAATGTGTGACTGTACTGAATACCATAGACAAACGTAACACAATGGTATTTGTGTATCTCAACATATCTAAACAACATAGAAAAGGTACAGTCAAAATACAGTAATAGAATCTTATAGGAACACCATCATATATGTGGTCTGTTGTTGACTGAAATGTCACTATGCAGCACATGACTGTAAAAGTATTTGTCAAAACTTTCATACTATTTTATTATATTAAGCAAGCGTGAATCTACTGCCTAATTTGGAGGGAGGGCAGAGGATGGAGCATGAAGAGATCCAGAAATAAAAAGGAGGAAGAGTAAAAGCTACATTAATTATTTCAGTCCTAACAGAGTTCGTTTTACAAATTATTTCTCTAGTACATGAAAGGAAAAGTTTCTGTCCCATAATATTTAATTTCTTTTTATGGTAATTGCTAATTAAATTTTAAAAAGTCAATTTACTAAGCACCTACTATGTGCCTACCAAAGTTCTAGGCAATTAACTGTGTATGAGTAAAACACAGAATTTGATAAGAAAAAATTATGGAGTACCCATTTTGTAGAAGGCAATATGCTCAGAACTATGGGAGAGATGAAGATGACTTTTATAAAGCAAATACATCTATCAACAGACATAAATTATTAGCTAATTTAATTACATAATTAAATGTTAATACCAAATCTAGTTTGTATAAACTGAATCATCTATAATATATAAATTAATCTTTCAGTAATCACCAAAACATTCATTCTAAACATCAAGACCGCAAAGTCATGCAACTTTTATGTAATAATACTCTGCATTAGTGTGGGATAAAATTCAACACTCTTTTCTTTACATTATCACATACAAGTCTCAAAGTAGCCAAAGGTAGGAGGTAAGACTAGATTATGGCCTTTTCCATAATACAGGTAAGACAACTGAGGCTTTGCGAATTTAAATGACATGTTCAAGTCCACCTAAATAACAACATGACAAAGTTAGAATCAAAACCCATTTCTGAGATTGATACTTCTGTAGCACATGGAAAACCTTACAAAGTTCATAAGATGTAACAAAGATTTTATAAAAAGACTCAGTTTTTGAGTATTCCCTTCCAAAGTAGAAGGTAAACTGATGAAGAATCAGAAATAAATAGCTTTGCTACAATTTATACCAATCACATTAATTGGATTATTTTAATCCAGAACAAAAACAAATTTAAACTGGGGAATAGTAGAGAACACACGGAAACCCAGCAAGTAAAGCCTCAGATCTGGCTGCCTTTGTTTTGTTTGTTTTTGTTTTGTGTTATACTTTTTATTGAATGGCAATCTTAAATTTAGCTAGCAAATAAACACATTTCACCTACTATTTCTATCTCAACTGGGTAACAGTATACTGGTTCCAAAGAGATGGGTCAAGAATTATCTTGAACAATCTTTAAAAAATTAGTCTGTGCAGGCCGGGTGCAGTGGCTCACGCCTGTAATCCCAGCACTTTGGGAGGCTGAGGCAGGTGGATCACGAGGTCAAGAGATCAAGACCATCCTGCCTAACACAGTGAAACCCCGTCTCTACTAAAAATACAAAAAATTAGCCGGGTGTGGTTGCGGGCGCCTGTAGTCCCAGCTACTCAGGAGGCTGAGGCAGGAGAATCACTTGAACCCGGGAGGCAGAGGCTGCAGTGAGCCAAGATTGCACCACCACACTCCAGCCTGGTGACAGAGTGAGACTCCATCAAAAAAAAAAAAAAAACAGTCTGTGTAATAATACTATCTTTTAGTTTAATCAAACTAAGATTTCAGCTCCAAACACTTGCCTTAATTCAAATATCAGCCTTGCCCTATTATAAGTCAACCACCTTTTATTCTCATACAAACTATTAAAATTATTTTAAGAGCTGGAATAGTATACATATATAACATACAGAGAAAACTGGACTGGGTAAGTTTTGTATCTACCTATGAGGGTAATCTAGTATCTAAGTTAGTTAGCACTGAAGGGGGCTATTATTAAAATGGAAAATCAGGCTGGGCATGGTGGCTCACGTCTCAAGCCTGTAATCCCACCACTTTGGGAGGCTGAGGTGGGCAGACCACTTGAGGTCAGGAGTGCGAGACCAGCCTGGGCAACATGGTGAAACCCCACCTCCACTAAAAATACAAAAATTAGCATGGCGTGGTGGTGCACACCTGTAATCCCAGCTACTCAGGAAGCTGAGGCAGGAGAATCAGTTGAATCCCTGAGGCAGAGGTTGCAGTGAGTCGAGATCCTGCCACTGCACTGCAGCCTGGGAAACAGAGTAAGACTCTGTCTCAAAAAAAAAAAAAAAAAAAAAAAAAGGGAAATTAAACTGTATCCACACCATAGGAAAGGTTTAAAAAAGAAGGAAATCAAACTCTATAATCTATATAGCCAATGTAATTCCAATATACTCATGAGAGTCACAATAATTCCTCCACAAAATATACTTAAATGTAAGTTTTAAAAGACGTTATTCCCAAATGGGAAATATTTTTCTGTCAAAACGTAAGGAATAATGCAGGCAAGGACACAAAAGCATTCCATTGCTTTATTAACGACAATGTTCACTGATCTGTGAATAACCTGGAAAAAAATGAAGATTATTGAGTTACTTTACCAATATATCCATCCATCACCAGAGAACAGGTTTCAAAATGATGGATTATCTCACCACCCCTTCTGTTTATCCCAAGAAACACTCTTTCCTCAAGGGAAAAACAAATAAATGATCATACAAACATAATCATGTATCATCTCCATGCTAATATAAACTATCAACTAGAGAGGAAATTGTCTTTAAAATCATATACAAATTATTCTGAAAATAAAGTATGTTGCTGTGCTTCTTTTATCCTCCAAAATTCGATAGTTTATAAGAATTCTATTCAAATAGCAACCTTCAAACTTTTGGGATAGAAGCTTTTTGTCAATCTACTGCACACTACTCTTCTAATTTAGTAAAGACAGTTCTCAATTGAGATAGTATATCTCAGTGGTTCCTAATCTTTTTTTTTTTTTTTGGTGGTGGGGTTGCAGGAGGCAGTCACACACTCCTCTGAGACACTAATAGAGACACTATGAACTTCCTTCCTAGAAAAATGTAGCTATGCACATTATACGCACAATATTTGGCATGCAATTTCAGGGTATTTACCCCCTAAATTCCTGAAACCCAAGTAACTGATTACAAACATTGAATATCAGTTTAAGGCCTCCTGAATTTAAAGACCTCCTCTTAATCTAGCCAGCCTTCCGTTGCTATTTTAAGCTGATATATATGTGTGTGTGTGTGTGTGTTTTTAATGATGGCTGTGAGTTTGCTTATTCTATAGTTGAAGATGCCCAAATACAAAAAATATTGAGATTATAACCATGCGCCACATAACAATATTTCAGAGAATAATGGACCATATATATGAGGAAAGTCCCATAAGATTCTAATACTGTATTTTTACTGTACCTTTCCTATGTTTACGTATGTTTAGATACACAAATACTTATCATTATGTTACACAATTGCCTACAGTATTCAGTGCAGTCACACGCTGTACAGGTTTGTAGCCGAGAAGCAATAGGCTATATCATACAGTCTAGGCGTATAGTAGGTTGTATCATCTAGGTTTGTGTAAGAACACTTTATGATGTTTGCACAACTATGGAATCACCTAATGATGCATTTCTCAGAATGTATCCCTGTTGTTAAGTGATGCACGAAGCTATATACTTTTTTAAATGTGTGGACTAAAAAATGTAGAAGAAAATACACCAAAATATTCAGGGTGCTATTGTTAACAGGTGATGGGATTTCAGTTAATTCTTGTAACAAAAAATAATACTTATGTCATTTTCTAAAATTTCTAGATATGAGATATTTCTTCCATATCAAAGACATAATTTTAATGCTTACACCAACAAGGAAAGTGATTAAATTATGGCATATACATCCTCATACCAGACAATACAGCCATCTAAATTTCTTTAAAGTATGCATATATGTACTCATTTATATACAGTTACCTGTACAAGCATGTAAAATGTAGGAAGACATGCAACCAACTTAACAATGATTAAGGGTGGAATATGAAGGTGGGGAATGGTGCTTCTATTTCTTTATAAAATTGAGGAGGATATGCGTATGTGCACATTATTCCCCCCATATTCTTATTCTTTTTCTAACTACTAAGATATGGTATACAAGAATTTGCTCATCAATGGCTACTCAGTATCTCCTATATGCTTTGGCACCTTGCTAAATAACCCTCACAAATTAGCCCATTGGTTCAAATGCCAACACATCTAAAACTGTCCTGTTCCTTAAATAGATTTTACTTTGTGCCAGACTACAGAATCAAAACATGAGTAATAAGATTCAAAGAAAGGACTGCAAGAAAATTTTATTCCTTCTGCCTCTATTAGTCCATTTTCACACTACTATAAAGAACTACCTGAGACTGGGTAATTTATGAAGGAGGTTTAACTGTCTCACAGTTCTTCAGGCTATACAGGGAGCATGGCTGGGAGGCCTCAAGAAACTTTACAACCATGGCAGAAGGTGATGGGGAACAAGCACGTCTTACCATGACGAAGCAGGAAAGAGAGAGCAAAGGGGGAAGTGCTACACACTTTTAAACACCAGATGTCTTACAAACTCACTCACTATCACAAGAACAGCAAGGGGGAAATCTGCCCTCGTCCAATCACCCCCTACCAGGTTCCTCCCCCAACACTGGGAATTACAATTTGACATGAGATTTGAGTGGGGACACAGAGCCAAACCACATCACTGCCTTTCAACATTGAACTAGTTTGAGGTTACTTGTTAAAGAGAAAGAAAATCATATATTTATCATATTATTGTAAAGACTACAACAATTCAATATATACTGAGTTGGAGCAAACCAGTATTTTTCAAGCGGTTATGGTTTTGCCTCTATAGGGCATTTGGCAATGTTCAGAGACATTTTTGTCTGTCACAAGTGGGTTGGGTGAAGGTAGTGGCATCTAGTGGGTAGAATCCAGGTATGTTGCTAACATTTGACAATGCACAAGACAGCCCTTTCCCCAACACAGAGAAAATTATCCTGGCAAAAAAATGTAAATAGTGCTGAGATTGAGAAACTCTGGTCTAAACCATGAGTCTCTGAAACAATTAAGTATCTCAAACATATATGCACCATGTTAAAGATAGGTATGATCAGACTACTGATGGTTATTGGCTTAGAGTGGAGCCCAATCTTGTTGCTCTTTTCTGAGAATGGATGGGTTAACAGTAGTCTGAGATTCCTATAACTTCAGCAAAGTAGCCAGCCTACTTTGATTAGTTTCATGTCATAACTGTTTAGGCCCCTTCTGATCATGCATTCATACCTCTACTGAACATTTTGGAACCCGATAAAATACGTTTTCTAATTCTCTAATTGGTCCATAAGTGCATACCATCTGTCTTTAACTAGATGCTTCTTGACATTGATATCAAGGTCTATGTCATATTCTTTTTCATATACTGTACATCCACTATACCTAGAAGAGTATTATGCAGAGAATAGATGCTTTAAAAAGTCGTTGTTGAATTAAATGGAAAGAAATGAAAAAAATTACATTTACAATAAAGACACAGATGCTTCTTCAAAAGATTTTGGTCATTTTAACTAAACCCTTTCTTTCTTGTTCATTAGAATTAGGCCCAGAGAACAATTCTTGTGATTGCTTCTTCTACAGCAGTGTTCCCTAGACCAGCAGCATGAGCAACACCTGGGAATTTGTTAAAATTTCACATTCTCATGCTCCACCCAGATCTACAAGTAAGAAATGCTGGAGATGGAACTCAGTAATGTTAATTTCTGACACACCTGAAAGCTTGGAAAAACACTGCTCTATCGTTTCCTTAACATACAATTTCCTCAGTTATACATCATCTGCTATTCATTCATTAATCCATCAAATACTTGGTGCATGACTAATATACACTAGGCATTGCATTGAGACATTCCTGTATAATCTCTTAATACTGGGGTTTTTTTAAATTATCAATTTTTGGAAAAAAAGACTATTCAACTGAAGTTGGAAAAACCTGCCACCTATTTTTAGAAATAAATTTTTTAGAATACAGCCATATCCATTTGTTAACATATTGTCTATGGCTACAAAAGGTTTCAATGGAGACCACGCGGCCTGCAATACCTAAACTATGTACTATAATATTTGTCTATTTACGAAAAAAAAAATCGCTGATTCCTAACTTAGATTACTAAATCCAGCTAAGTCTCTAACTGCCTCATATTTTCCATGCTGGCATTCTGTAACAGCAGCAGCAGCAGCAGCAATGGTTAAAAACAACCACAGTAACAACAGTAATAGTAATAACAGCTAACACTTATGTAGTACTTGGGCAAGCAATATTAAAAGCACTTTCTTCTACATGTTAGCTCATTTTAATCCTCACAACCTATGAGATATGTACTATTATCCCACCAAAAATGATGAGCACAGAAAAGTTAAATAATTTTCCCAAGGATACACAGTTAATAAATAGCAGAATCAGGAGATGATCCCATTGGTCTGGCTCCAAAATATACTTTCTTATTCACTATTCTACACTTATTATAATATTTCTGTCCCATATGACTAAGGCATAGATATCATCTGCTTGCATGTTATATGAAGAGGTGCCTATATATCATAGTACTAACGGCAACATTTTCCAACTTTTCCCCTTCCCTTAGCCCCCAACCCCCAACCCCCAACCCCAAGTCTTTACATCCCAGAAGCACTCTTGTATTCACTCTTTAGGACCTCTTCCTTTTATAAGCTCTTAAGGAATGTTTATCTGAGTTTAAAAAAATAATAAAAATTCCTAACAACGGTTCTCAATCCTTGTTTTTAAGTCATGGATGCCTGTGAAATGTGATGAAACTATGGACTTCTTTTATGAAGAAACATAAAACATTTTGTAAATAAATTTCAAGGTCTTATGGACGCTAGATCAAGAACATTTCGCATATCTCAATGCAGTTCTCCTCAGCTGCAGTGCTGCAAAAGGATAGTATGTTGTGATTCAATAATCGAGCTTCACACACACACATCTGGACTAGTCAAATCTACCCATTTGACACAGGGTCAGTTTCTGCACCTAGATTTAGCTATATCACGTGGTTCTATGACACTGTGGGAGGAAACCAATGGGGATGGGGACATGAAACAGGTCAATTTTTTTTATATATATATATATACTTTAAGTTTTAGGGTACATGTGCACAACATGCAGGTTTGTTGCATATGTATACATGTGCCATGTTGGTGTGCTGCACCCATTAACTCATCATTTAACATTAGGTATATCTCTTAATGCTATCCCTCCCCCCTCCCCCCACCCCTCAACAGGCCCTGGTGTGTGATGTTCCCCTTCCTGTGTCCCTGTGTTCTCATTGTTCAATTCCCACCTATGAGTGAGAACATGCAGTGTTTGGTTTTTTGTCCTTGCGATAGTTTGCTGAGAACGATGGTTTCCAGCTTTATAAATTGACAAATGAGATCTAAGTAAACTAAAGAGCTTCTGCACAGCAAAAGAAACTACTATCAGAGTGAACAGGCAACCTACAGAATGGGAGAAAATTTTTGCAATCTACTCATCTGACAAAGGGCTAATATCCAGAATCTACAATGAACTCAAACTACAATGAACTCAAACAAATTTACAAGAAAAAAACAACCCCATCAAAAAGTGGGCGAAGGATATGAACAGACACTTCTCAAAAGAAGACATTTATGCAGCCAAAAGACACATGAAAAAATGCTAACTATTCTAATCGCTACTGGGCTCCTCAGCATTAATGCTTATCGAATGCACAAATTCAAGTTATAGGGGTAAGGAGGAGATAATTTGCTCATGGCTTGTTTTTCCTTTTACCTTTATCAATTAATTAAAATATAGAAAGTTGAAATAAATTCTTTATTTATCTAAACTGGCATTTTGTATTGGGCACAGAATTGGAACATGTTTCTAGAATACTGTAAGAATGCCCCGTATTCTCTCCAACTTTTTCTGGAAGCTGAATATGCACCATAATGAGAAAATAATTAAGTCATAGCAAATTACAAGTTGTTAAAAATTAAGAAATACCACAAATATAACAAGTTCCAGAAAATAACACAATATTTTTGCAAATTATATCTTAATTATTTTCAAAAAAGTTGTTTAAAAATATAATAGGTGAGTCAAGAAAAATGCATATTAGAAAATCTGGTTTCTAGCCTCAGCCTTTTTATCTTAACTTTGTTCATTTGTAAAAATTAGACAACCAGTCAAAACAATATAAAAGAGTTCTATCAACTTTAATTTTTTTTTGTACTGCTACCAGAATAGTAGGTAGATTTTTATAAGAAAAGAGGTTAAGGAGAATACTACAGAAGAAAAAAAAATAATGTACTGTTGAAGAATCTACATCTATAATCTAACTCCAACTTGTTAAGGTAGAGGAGCAACAACATCGGGGGCAGACACTAAAATTCCATCTCAATGTTGCTCTGACTTCACATGCAGTTGAATATATAAACTCTTTAAATTTTCCAACAGTATACTCCTTGGCCAATTTTAAGACTTCTCTTGGTTTTCTAATAGGTTGATCCAGGATAGGAAATGTTTCTTAGATTTCTGAAAACTCTCTGAAGAAAAACACAATGGTTATCATAGAATAAAATAAGGTAGTTTCTTTGGTCTAAGAGATGCTTTATCTTATGATTTATCCAAAGAGAACTAAAAAACACTCAGTAAAATGTATTGACTCTGCAATGAAGAAGGGGATTTTTAAAAGCAGGGGGAAAAGAGAAAACAATATAAAATATCTTACAGTCTATATAAATGCACAAATTCCATGATTATGACAAAATCACAGTAGCATGTTGTCCCATTTTGGGCATAGTCCTGTCATCACTGAATAAGTTCATTAAATGGGAGATTCCTTTTCCATTCCCTCCATGTTGCTCCTATAATTTTGAGCAAGCTGCTTAAAGATACATATATCCATTTATATATTTGTAACTTTTGGCCTTCTCTAAATCTCTTTTTAAAAGCTGTAAGTTAGACAGCTGCTGGTGAGGCTGCAGAGAAAAGGGAAGCTTATACACTGCTGGTGGGTATGTAAATTAGCTCAGCCACTAAGAAAAGCAGTTTGGTGATTTCTCAAAGAACTTAAAACAGAACTACCATATGACCTAGCAATCCCATTATTGGTTACATACACAAAGGAATACAAATCATTCTACCATAAAAACACATGCCCCAGTATGTTCACTGCAGGACTATTTACAATAGCAAAAATATGGAATCAACCCAAATGCTCATCAATGGAAGACCTGACAAGGAAAACGTGGTACATCTACACCATGGAATACTATGCAGCCATAAAAAGGAACAAGATCACGTCCTTTGCAGGAACATGGATGGAGTTGGAGGACATTATCCTTAGCAAACTAACGCAGGAAGAGAAAACCAAATGCCACATGTTCTCACTTATAAGTGGGAGCTAAATGACAGGAACACATGGACACATAGAGGGAAAAAATAGATGCTGGGACTTACCTGAATGTGCAGGATGGGAGAAGGGTGAAGACTGAAAAACTAGAAAAACTACCTATCAGGTACTATGCTTATTACCTGGCTAACAAAATAATATGTACACCAAAGCCCCGTGATATAGTTTACATATTTGTCCCTGTCGAAATCTCAAGTTGAATTGTAATCCCCAGTATTGGTGGTAGGGCCTGGTGGGAAGTGACTGAATCATGAGTGTGGATTTCTCATGAATGGTTTAGCATCATCCTCTTGGTGCTGTTCTCACTACAGTGAGTTCTCACAAGATCTGGTTGTATAAAAATGTGTGGCATCTCCCTCTCTCTCTCTCTCGTTCCTGCTCTTGCCATGTGATGTGCCTGCTCCACCTTCAGCTTCTGTCATAATTGTAAGCTTCCTGAGGCCTCCCCAGAAGCCAAGCAGATGACGGCACCATGCTTCCTATGGTGCTGCATCCTTCCTAAAGGCTGCAGAACTGTAAGCCAATTAAACCTCTTATTTTTATAAATAGCCCAGTGTCAGGTATTTCTTTATACGAGTGCAAGAACTGACTAATACAGAAAACTAGTACAGAGGAATGGGGCATTGCTATAAAGATACCTGAAAATACGGAAGCAACTTTGGAACTGCACAATGAGCAAAGGTTGGAAGAAATTATAGGACCCAGAAGAAGACAGTAAGATGAGGGAAAGTTTAAAATTTCTCAGAGACAGGATAAATGGCTCTGATCAAAATGCTGACAGTTACATGGGCAATGAAGTCCAGGCTGAGGAGGACTCAGATGGAAAGGAGGAACTTATTGGGAACTGGAGCAAAGGCCACCCATGTTATGCCTAAGCAAAGACCTTGGCTGTGTTCTGTTCATGTCCAGGGGATCTGTGGAAGCTTGACTTGAGAGTGATGATTTAGGGTATCTGGTTAAAGAAATTTCTAAGCAGCAAAGCATTCCAGATGTGACCTGGCTGCTTCTAATAGCCTATGCTCAATGAGGGAGCAAATAAATGACTTAAGTTGGAACTTATATTTAATGGGAAAGCAGAGTGTAAAAGTTTAGAAAACTTGTAGCCTGGCCGTGTGGTAGAAAAGAAAAGCCCATTTTTTAGGAGAAGAATCAAAGTGAGCTGCAAAGCAACCTCTTTCTAGAGAAATGTGCATAACTAAAAAGGAGCCAAGTACTAACAGCCAAGACAATAGGAAAAAGGCTTAGAAGGCATTTCAGAGAACTTCGAGGCAGCCCCTCCCATCACAGGCCCTGTGGGCTTGAAAGAAATGGTTTCAGGAGTCAGGCCCAGGGCCCTGCTTCCCTGCACAACATGCTCCCCATATCCAGGCCACTTCAGCTCCAGCCTCAGCTCAGATGACCTCAGGTTTGGCTCTGGTTGCTACTTCAGAGGGTGTAAGCCATAAGCCTTGGTGGCTTCCATATTGTGTTAAGACTCCAGGCACACAGAGTATAAGAGTGGAGGGGGCTTGGCAGCCTCCACCTGGATTTCAGAGAATATATGGGAAAGCTTGGGTGTCCAGGCAGAAACCTACTGCACAGATGGAACCACCACAGAGAACCTGTATTAGGACAGTACATAGGGAAAATGTGGGGTCGGAGGCCCCATGCAGAGTCCCTACTGAGGCACTGCATAATGGAGCTGTGGGAAGGGAGCCACAATACTCCAGGCCCCAGAATGGTAGAGGCACAGGCAGCTTGCACCCTGCACCTGAAAAAGCCACAGGCATTCAACAACCTGTGAGAGCAGCCACAGGGGCTTAACTCTACAAAGCCACAGGGGCAGAGCTGCCCAAGGCCTTGGGAGCCCACTCCTTACAGGACTTGAATGGGGCCTGTAGCCCTCCTTTTTTGGACAATCTCTCCCTTTTGGAATGGAAATGTTTACCCAATACTTAAACCCCCATTGTATCTTGGAAGTAAATAACTTGTTTTGATTTTATAGGCCCAGAGGTGGAAGGAACTCATTTCCAGAAAAGAATTTGAATTTGAGACTTGGGAATTTTGAGTTAATGCTGGAATGAGTTAAGATTTTGGTGGGGATTATTGAAAAGGGACGCTTGTATTTTGAAACGTGATAAGGAAATGAGATTTGGGAAGGGCCAGGGACAGAATAAGTTTGTACATTTGTCCCTACCCAAATATCATATTGAATTGTAGTTCCCAGTATTGGAGGTGTGAAGCCTGTTTGGAGGTGACTGTATCATGGAGGTGAATTTCTCATGAATGGTTTAGCACCATCACCTTGGTGCTGCCCTCATGATAATGAGTGAGTTCTCATGAGTTCTGGCTGTTAAAAAGTGTGTGGCACCTCCCTCTATCTTGCTCCTGCTCTGGTCACGTGACATGTCTGCTGCCCTTTCGCCTTCCATCATGATTGTAAGCTTCTTGAGGCCTTCCCAGAAGTTGAGCAGATGCCAGTACCATGCTCCCTGTAAATCCTGCAGAACCATGAGCCAATTACGCCTCTTTTCATTATAAATTACCCAGTCTCAGGTATTTCTTTATAGAAATGCAAGAATGGCCTACTACACACAGCAATTTATCTATAGAACAAAGAGCCTGCACATCTACCCCTGAAACTAAAAGTTAAAAATAAATAAATAAATGAAAGCTATAAGCTACAGATCAGCTTGTGTTACACAATTTCCTATAAATCTCACATCTTCAATTTTCCACATACAACAGTCAGGAAAATTTCATCTGAGGTTCAACAATTGGTAAAAAAGTGTTTGGTGGTGATAATTTACATGATTTATTTATATACATAAATTTATATCACAAGCTACAAGTGAAACATATTCATCCTTCATCTTTTAACAATTCTACCACATTAAAGGAAAAAATTAGATCAAATCTAGGCCACAGAATAATGAAAGGCTGAATTATCTAGAAGGTTGACAGTTAAATGCCCTCTTTTAACAAAATTAAGTAACAATTTCTGGGCAGTTCACATCTACACATAAAAAAAAATGTGAAGTTTGTTCCCACTGATACTGCTCCAATTAACAGGTTATAAATACCTGACGTAGTATATAAAACTTATTCCAAACTAGAATGTAGTTATAAAGGCTACTATGTTACCAACCACACAAATAAACAAATAGGTCAGTTAAGGCTTAAAAAGGACTTCTGTTTGGAAGATATATTGTGAGCGTTTTAAAGTCTATAAACTGCATATATATCCTGTGCAATGTGCCAGAAAATGTATCAACCAATTAATTTACATTAGGGAAAACTGTAAAGCTTGCTAGACTAGAAAAATATATAGGTTTTAATGACTTTTCTTCCAATATGTTCCAATTATTATATCTTGACATATTAATGGATACTAGGTAGCAACATAAATATGTTTCATTTTCTTTACCAAAAAAAAATCTACCTATTTAAATTGATAAAAGCCTCAAAGGACATTTATTCATGAAAGTTATCTCTAGTAGTTAAAATGTCACATGCAGAAATCATTTAGAATGCAAGGATATGACTTCCAAGTGTCTTTGAATCCTTCACATAAATATGCATGCATACCATTTATAATAGTAGCCTTGATGAGAACATGCTGTAACTGGCTGTGAGAAATGCTTAAGAGGCTTATATTAAAACAGAATATAGAATGGTGGTTAGAAATCACAGAACAGGTGACACCTTATTCTGATAACCTGGTGATAAAAAGTGTAGGCTATGATGTATAGATGGTAATAGTGTTACTACTTTAGGATAAAAATAAAACAATATTTATATGGAATTATAAAGCATTATGAAGAGAATCTAATATAAAATTAAAAGTTAATATCTGTAGGTCAAGGAAATGCATGTGTATTATAATTCACAGACAGACTCTTGTATATAAAATGTAAGAACTCAAGAGAATTACCCAGAAGTTTAATATATTTAATCCCAAAGTGCTGGGATTACAGGCATGAGCCACCGCACCCGGCAGGATGAGGTATAATTTTTATAAAAAACATTCAATCTGAGCCACATGTAGGCTCTGCAGAGAATAAAAATATATGTAAGGCTGACAAATCTCAGCCTTAAGGTTACAACCATCTTTGGAGAAAAATGTTTTCTTTGTCTAAGATTCAATACATAAGATCACATTCTGAAATTTTATATCTGTACATGACAAACAAAACTTGTAAATGTCTTTTCCCTTCAAAAGAAATAAACAAAAACAAAATGCATTTTTTAATGTATGAATTAGAAATAGAGGGATTTAGTGGAAAAAAGAGAAATAGGGCTAAACATTCCATTTTTGTAAAACACTAGTAAGGAGGCCAGTGAGCTTTAGATCACTTCCCAGTGATCTGTTCATTCTGTTTCTGTTCCTTACCCTAAGCTCCATAGGAGTGAGTAGCAAGTGGCAACATAAGAGGAAACATGGTGTGTCTCCTTTGAATCAGGCAATGACACAGGAAGAGGGAAAGAGTAACTAAGAAAACCATAGAACTCCCCCGCTTGTATTAAGTTGACAGAAGGACCTTTGGTTCCTGGGGGACATGGCACTCCCCATTTATTCCTACTTTGACAAGTAATCAGAAGAGGAAGAGCTTGTCTAGAAATACACAGATCCATCATATTCGGAAATAAGTTACTTCCAAATTTATAACGTTCCCACCTAAAGTCATAAAATCACATATTTAGGTAATGTAAATTTGAGAATACCTACTTCCAGTGGTAAACTGAACTAGATACTGTGAAGACACTTCCAGTTAATACCAAAACTAGGTCTTGGATGAAATAATTGTTATTGAACCAATGACACTGAAGGAAGGGGAATGTCCATGGGAAACACTGATCCCCATGTACATACAATACAAACCCTAACCTGAAATAAAAGCTTTGAGCAATAAACACTGAAATTTAAAAAAATATATATATATATCTTGTAATGGTATCACTATGTGGAGGTTGTATTGCATTATTAAGTGACGACCCCCAAAGGGAACTAAAATGATCCTAATTCTGTAGTGCCCTGAGGATGAAGCAAACACAAATAATCCCTGAAGAAAGGCACTCCCAATTTGGGTCCCCAGATTAAAATCAATCAAATATAAACTCTCAGCTAAGGACAAGCATTGCACACACACACACACACACACACACACAAATCACTGAGATGAATCAGCAGAAACAATACATGGCAATATTATATCGTTATGAAGTTTAAATATTAGAGTTATCAGAAAGAGAATGTAAAATATCTATATATGAAATGAATAGAATAAATAATTTCAAAAATGAACAAGTAAAAAAAAATCAAGAATGACAAAGAAGATGGTGAGTAGAGTTTCTAAAAATGAAAGATAATATTGAAGAAAGAAAATGAATGGGTTACAGGTGAAGAGAATCAATATGCTGGAATACAGATCTTAATTAGGTACCCAGAATGCAGCCAGAAAGACAAGAAGATAGCAAATATGAAAAAGATATTGAGAGATATAGAAGAGAGAATGCTAAGTTCTAAAACTTACCTACTTAGGGTTCCAAAAAGGCGAGAAGAGAAAAGGAAGAAAAAACAATACTTATAAAGATATTGGCTGATAAATTTCCAAAACAATAAACATAAATTTACAGACAGAAAAAGCACAATGTATTTAGTTGAACCACAGGATAATGTAGGTCTAAAATGGTTGAATAATGTTAATTTCATATGGTTCAACCTATACTAAGCAAGATAAATACAAAGAAATTAACACCTAAGATTCACTGTAGTAAAAATATAGAATACAAAAGACAAACTATATTAAAAACAATGTGAGAGAAAAAAAGATATCTTTGTAACTTGTCATAATAAAAAATGACAAAGTAGGCTGACACTGAACTTTTCAGTGGCAAAAATGGAACACAAATGACAATGGAATAAAATTTTAAAGTATTAACAAAAATTGTCAGCCTAGCATTGTTTACTCAGTAAACTTCCACTCAAGAGAAAAAAGAAGAAAAAGTTATTTTCAGATACACACAACTAGGAAGCATTTGCCACCAGTAGATGTAAACTAGAGGAACTATTCTTAAATGCTTATATTAAAAAATATTTAAAAGATGAATACTTAATTCACGGAACTTCAGCCTAATAATTGCCAAGGGCAGGGGAGGGGAGAGATGATCTAAATATAATCCAGAGAAAGCAAAACAAAGGAGATAATAAAGAGCAGAAAATAATGAATTAGGACACAAAGCTACAACTGAATAAAAAAATCCCAAATTTGATTCCTGAAAAACAGAGAGAGGTCGTAAAACTTGCCCAAAGTTACATGGATAATAAACAGAAAAGTCAGGACTTAAATCTAAGCAGTCTTGTCTCTATACTTCAGGTATACTAAATGACCTCCCAAAAAAAGCTAAGCATAAAAAAAAAAGATTGCTCTATTTGACTATATTAATCTTCATGACCTTTATGTATCATAAAAACCATAAGACAAAATACATCCAACACATATAACTGAAAAAAGATCACTAATCAGAATATATTTTAAAACTCCTACAAATCAATAAGAAAAAGACAACAACCCAATAGACAAATGGGCAAAAGTCAACAATGAGAGGGTGGAGCAAGATGGTCAAATAGATGCCTCTGGTGATCATCCCTCCCACAGGAATGCGGAATTTTAACAACTAACTACACACAAAAAAAGAACCATCATAAGAAGCAAAAATCAGGTAAGCAATCACAGTACCAGGCTGCAACTTCCTATCACTGAAGGAGGCACTGAAGACAGTCTTGAATCGTCAATGCCACCCCTCCCCAATTCCACGGCAGTGGCCACATGGTGTGGAAAGAGAAATCTATGCATTTGAGGGAGTGAGAGCATAGCAACTGGGGGATGTAGCATTGAACTCGGTGCTGCCCTGTCAGTGGAGAGCAAAGCTATGCTAGGCTCAGGTGGCACTGAGAGAACATTTGGACCAGCCCTATGAGAGAACATTTGGACCAGCCCTAGCAAGAAAGGAATGGCCCATCCCAGCAGCTGGAACTCGAGTGTCTCAGCAAGCCTTGTCACAATGGGCTAAAGTGCTCTGGAGTTCCAGGTAAACTTGAAAGGCAATCTAGGACACAAGGACTGTAATTCCCAGGCAAGTGCTAATGCTAGGCTGGCCTTAGAGCCCATGGACTAGGGCAGCACATGACCTAGGGAGAAACAGCCTGGGCAGCTAAGGGAGTGCTTGTGCCACCCCTCCCCAAACCCTAGGCCATGCAGCTCACAGCAACGAAGGTGACTAATTCCTTCTGCTTGAGAAGAGGAGAGCAAAGAGTAAAAGGACTTTGTCTTTCATCTTGGATAGCAGCTCAGCCACAATAAGATAGGACACCAGGCAGAGTCATGAGGCCACCATTCTAGACCCTAACTCCCAGAAAACATTTCTAGACATACCATGGACGATAAGGGAACCCACTGCCTTCAAAGGAAGGACCCAATCCTGGCAGGGCTCATCACTTGCTAGTTAAAAGCCCTTGGCTACAAAATAATCAACAGTAATACCCAGGTAGTATGCCGTGAGCCTTGGGTGAGATTCTGAGACATGCTGGCTTCAGGTGAGACCCAGTACATTCCCAGCTGTGGTATCTATGGCAAAAGACTTCTGTTTGAGAAAAGCAGAGAGAAAAGTAAACGGGACTTTGTGTTGTGTGTTAAACACCAATTCAGACACAGGGGTGCAGAGCACCAAGCAGACTCTTGGGAACTCAAGTCGAGGCCTAGGCTCTTAGAAAGCCTTTCTGGACCTACCCTCGGCCAGAGGGGAGCCCACTGCCATGAAGGGTAAGGCCCAGGCCTGGAAGCATTCAACACAAGCTTACTGAAGGGTACTTGGGGTTTAAGTGAACATCAGGGGTGGGCTGGCAGAACTCCCAGTTGACCAGTGGCTGTGGTGGCCACTGGGAGAGGCTGAGAGAAGTCAAATTATCCTTGTTTGCAGATGATATAATTTTATATTTGGAGAATCCTAAAGACCCCATCAAAAAACTATTAGACTGACAAATTCAGTAAAGTTGCAGGGTATAAAATCAACATACAAAATTAATAGCATTTCTATATGTCAACACTGAAGAATCCAAAAAAGAAATTTTAAAAAGTAATCTCAATTAGAATACCCACAAATGAAATTAAATACCTAGGAATTAGCTTAATCAAAGAAGTGTACGATTCCTACAATGAAATCTATAAAACACTGATGAAAGATATTGAAGAGGACACAAAGAAATGGAAAACTATTCCATGTTCATGAACTGGAAGAATCAATATTGTTAAAATGTCCATACTATGCTAAGCAATCTACAGATTTAATGCAATCTATATCAAAATATCTATGGCATTCTTCAGAGAAATAAAAAAAATCCTAAAATGTATATGGAGACACAAAGACCCAGAATAGCCAAAGCTATCCTGAGCAAAAATAATAAAACTGGAGGAATCACATTACCTTACTTCAAATTATACTACAGAACTATAGTCACCAAAACAGCATGGTACTGGCATAAAAGCAGACACATAAACCAAAAAAACAGAATAGAGAACCCAGAAACAAATCCACACACCTACAGTGAACTCATTTTTGACAAAGGTGCCATGAATATACACTGGGTAAAAGACAGTCTTTTCCATAAAGGGTGTTGGGGTAACTGGATATCTGTATGCAGAAAAATGAAACTAGACCCCTATCTTTTGCAGTATATAAAAAGCAAATCAAAATGGATTAAAGAATTAAATCTAATGCCTCAAACTATGAAACTACTACAAGAAAACATTGGAGAAAACCTCCAAGACACTGGTCTGGGCAAAGATTTCTTAAGCAATGCCCCACAAGCACAGGCGACTAAAGCAAAAATGGACAAACGAGAACACATGAAGTTAAAAAGTTTCTGCACAGCAAAAGAAACCATAAACAAAGTGAAAAGACAACCCACAGAATGAAAGAGAATATTTGCAAACTACCCATCTAACAAGGAATTAATGACCAGAATATATAAGTAGCTCAAACAACTCTACAGGAAAAAAATCTAATGATATGACTAAAAAATGGGCAAAAGATCTGAATAGACATTTTTCAAAAGAAGACACACAAATGACAAGGAGACATATAAAAAGGTGTTCAACATCACTGATCATCAGAGAAATGCACATCAAAACTACAATGAGATATTTTATTACCCCAGTTAAAATAACTTTCATTCAAAAGAAAGACACTAGCAAATGCTGGCAAAGATATGGAGAAAAGGGAACCCTTGAACACTGTGGGTGGGAGTGTTAATTAGTACAACCACTGTGGAGAACAGTTTGGAAGTTCCTCAGAAAAGTAAAAATAGAGCTACCATACGATCCAGCAATCCCACTGCGAGGTATATACCCAAAAGAAAGGAAATCAGTGTATCAAAGGGATATCTACATACCACATTTGTTGCAGCACTGTTCACAATAACCAAGATTTGGAAGCAACCTAAGTGCCCAGCAACAGATAAATGGATAAAGAAAATGTAGTACAGTTACACCGTGGAGTAATATTCAGCCATAAAAAGAACGAGATCCTGGCTGGGCACGGTGGCTCACGCCTGTAATACCAGCACTTTGGGAGGCTGAGATGGGGGGATCACAAAGTCGGGAGTTCAAGACTAGCCTGGCCAAGATGCTGAAACTCCATCTCTACTAAATATACAAAAATTAGCCAGGTGTGGTGGCACGTGCCTGTAATCCCAGCTACTCAGGAGGCTGAGGCAGGAGAATCACTTGAACCTGGGTGGCAGAGGTTGCAGTGAGCCGAGATCGCACCACTGCACTCCACCCTGGGTGACAGAGCAAGACTCCATCTCCCAAAAAAAAAAAAAAAAAAAAAGAATGAGACCCTGACATTTGCAACAACATGACAACATGGATGAAACTGGAGGTCATTATATTAAGTGAAATAAGCCAGCCACAGAAAGACAAACAATGCATATCCTCACTTACTTGTGGGAGCTAAAAATTAAAACAATTAAACATATGGAGACAGAGAGTAAAAGGATGGTTATCAGAGCCTGGGGCGGGTTTTGAGGGGGCAGCGGATAAGTAGGAATGGTTAATAGGTACAAAACGTAGTTAGAAAGAATGAATAAAATCTAGTATTTGATATTACAACAGAGTGACTACAGTCAATAATGATTTAATTGTACATGTTAAAATGAAGAGTATAATTGGATTGTTTTCAACACAAAGGATAAATGCGTGAAGGGATGGATACTCCATTTACCATGATGGATTACACTTTGCATGCCTGTATTAAACTATCTCATGTACCCCACAAACACATATGCCTCCTATGTACCCACAAAAAATAAAAATTTTTAAAAATGTGTAAAACAAACAAAAAAAGACACAAACAAGTATTCCCTGAAGATAAAACATGAATGGCCAGTAAACATATGAGAAAAGGTTCAACTTCATAGGAAATTAGGGAAATGAAAAATAAAAATCCAATGCAATGATAATTTATGTGAGTTAGATTGACAAAAAAATTTTAAATGTTGGCAAACATGTAAAGCTTTGGGTATTCTTATGTACTGCTAAAAGGTTATAACTGGTACAGCCCTCTAGAGAAATAACTGAACATGATGTTGTAAAGTGTTAACATTCATGTATCTCAGCACTGGGGAATTCCACCCCTAGATATGTTTCCGAGAGAAATTCTTGAACATATACAACTTGAAACATACACAAGGGTGTTAACCTCAAAAAACTGGAAACATCCTGTGTTCATCAACAGAAAAATGAACAAACAGATTGTGGTGTATTCACAATAACATACTATATAGTAATAAAAAATTAACTAAAATTATATGCAATGACAATACTTTCCATCATGCTATTGAGTGGAAAAAGGAATTTATAGTATTTTTATCAAGCTCAAAAACAGGCCACAGTGAATATATCACTTAGGTGGGTAGATAGGTAGGTAAATAGATTATAAAAAATAAATAGAATAAAGTATATATTTGCATATACTAAATCTTGAATAAATCTCATTTTTGTCTGCCTAATTTTCATCTGTTATTCAAGTATCACCTTTAGAAGGGACAAGAAAATCAATGGCAAACTTACCTGCAGAAACACTGGGGGAGTTCTCCTTGGCCATATAAAGGAAACAAAAATGGAGTGTTGCCATACCGCCCAAGACAGTGAAGAAAGTTTTTGGTAGCTTTGAGACCATCTATGGTGCTGCTGGCTGTCTCTGATGTCATTGCAATTGAATGCATGACAATATATTGGAGGTTGGGGGTTAATTTTTGAGTCTTTAAATATTCATAAAATGTGATCTCTTCATATCCTATGAAAAGATGAAATTTTATCACTTAAAATCAGAACTAAACTTCTATTTAAAACCACCCCACAAAAAGGAGATGAAGTGTGTTTCACAGACCTCACAAAGGACATAGGTGGTATTACATTTTGGACACTGATGGTTGATCTTAGAAAAAAATGGAAACAATCTCTCTCTCTTACTTGGAGTAATGGCACAATTTTTAGCTTTAAATGATGAATTATGATTGAGCATTTCATGGATTTAAAAAAAACTAGAAAATATTAAATAACTCAATGGGTTGTCATAGTTGGCAATAATCTCACTTTATTATCATGAAACCTGCAGGATAATGCCAATAATGGTACTGAAAATATTAAACAACTATGACAACATGGGAATGTATTGATTTAAAATGATAAATATGTGAGTTTTGTAAAACGTATACTTCTCACTGATACTCAGAAAATAAACTAAAAAATAATGAAATGAATTTCCATGTGGCTACTAGAATCAGTCTTATGGCCACATAATCACATCAAAACATACGGGACCCCCAGAAGTTACTCCTTTAAACCAAGAACAGAATATAATGTAATTGGACTGTTAGTGGTGGGAAATAAATCCCATGATAAATGACATAAACTTTACAGAAATAATTTACATAAATAAAAATTATGAAAATTTACTGAGAGAATTCAATTTTACACAGCCACTGTGGATAACAACATGACAGTACCTAGTAGACTTGAAGCTTTAAGAGCAAGGATTAGACTTTCATTATTTCACAGAGGAAAAAAAATATCGCTACACTTCTCATTGTAACTTTATAAATAAATTATCAATAGTATATTCCAATTTTGGATAACATTTTCAGACCAATGGACTTAAAGTATATAGCTCTGACACTAAAATGGCATATTCAATTTTTAACAGACAGTGAAGTAACTGGCCCCAGATCACATAATGAAATAGGTCAAAGCCAAGAATAGAAACCATGCCTTTTCTGAATCCAGTATTTTTCCCCATATACCATCTAGCCTTTTTTTTTCAAACGAAATAGTTCAAGATTCTATGCAAAAGCAACCCTGGAAAATGATAAAGTATATAGTATTTTTACTTATGAGAAAAAAAATGGAATCATAAAAATAGATTATCATCTATGAAGAGCCAGTTGACAGTAGTATTTAAATAATAAGAATAAAAATTAAAATCTAGCATGCCACTTCAGCAATAATGAAAATATCTGCACTGTAGCCACATGGGGCTATGGAGCCCTTGAAATACAGCTAATAAGACTGAGAAACTGAATTTTTTATTTCACTTTAACTAATTTAAATTTAAATAGCTAAATGTTACTAATGGCTAACCTATTGATAGTGCAGAGTTAGAATGCATTTTAAAACAGTAATAAGTGGCTCACTAAATCAGAGCAAGCATATTAAAATAGTAAGAAATATCAAATAATTGGAGAACACTACTTAATGAAAAAAATACCTTTATATTCATCAGGATATTTCTCATATTCCATACAAAATGTAAGAAATTTCATTAGCATTCGCTTTTCTACCATAGTAAGTTGTTTGCTATTAAAGACATCTGCTCTGGAACACGGAACCTGAAAAATATTATGATTTTAAGTTAAGAAACTGCTTCCTAATGATATAACTATTCCAAATTACACTTTTTTCCCCTCTACATATAACAGGATTATCGTTTCCACTCTAGCCAGGCTTTTTCACATCACCGTCCATCAGTACTAATGGCATCTCTGCTAACTTCAGAGCTAATTGTGAGCTTTCTTACTTAATTCTGCCAAGTTACTCCTCATGCCATTAAAAGGCCAACGGCATGTCATCCTAACAGAGAAAAATTTAGCAGTGCTATCTAAAACAAACACTGTGGTTCTCCCTATGTACATGTTAGTACGTTTTTATGCCTTTTCTCCAATTAATCTGCCTTTTGTGAGTTGATTTTTCAGTGAAACTTCAGAGGCTTAAGAGGGAGTGTTTCCCTTGGCCCCTACAGTTTTGGTGCTGTGAGCAGGATAGCAAAGCTCTGCTCTTCTGGAAGCTGCAGTGAAGAACCCAGGATCTGATCAGCTGTCATAAGGGTAAGAATTTTTTCCCAACCAGGCTCCGGGCCTCCTCCTCTGTGTGGAATCTGATCAAGTGGACAGCAAAAATCACTGTTTCTTTCTTTTCCCTCTCCAAAATCTTGATTAATGGGAGAAAAGGATTTGTGTGACTAGTCTTGGGTATAGTAACTCTGGTGTGCTTTTTGGTTTTTTGTGTGCTGCTTGGTACCAACACCAAGCTGCAGAGTAAGCCATGAGAAAATTAGCACTAGAAATTTTAATTAAGCATTTACATTTGTAAATCACCACGGAGGACTGGAATTTACTGCTTTATGAGGAAAATAACAATCTTATTTGCTTATCTTTCCAAAACAAACCATAATAACTTAAGCTGATGCCCAGTTACAATTCTTGATCAGCACAGTACCTGTTCCACTCGTCCTTCTCGAAATGCAAGAATCCTGGTAATATTTTTAAACTCTGCATATCGACTAACATTAGATTTGATTAGAAGATCAATTAGTAATCCTCGAGAATACAGCAGCTGTACAAAGAAAATATTTTACAAGATAAAAGTTGAAATAGTAGAAAAATTGGAAAACAATAAAGATACATAATTTTTCTATATTTTTTATTATTTGTAGAAACAATCATACCTATAAATATTATAATACATAACACAATCTATTACAGGTTCAGAATTGATTAGGTGAAATTCAAAATTCAAAAAACTTTGCAATCCATAAGATTTTACAAAACATGTTTAGCAGCAAAACCTGATCCATACTGATAAGGCACTCTGGCTTTATTTGTCCAAATTAACATAAATATTCATATATTTCACTGCAGAAATAATGTGTTTAGTTAGAGTTCCTCCTCAGACCCTGCTAATAATTTAACCTAACATATATCAGCATATGTACTTCATTACTTTCTAAAATTTTTTTTTTAATCTTAATGATAGAACACACCAGGCCCTGAGGGTTTTGGATAAGAATCTATAGTCTTACACAAAGCCAGGTAGTTATAAGAAGAAATCAGTCCAGTGAACCTCCCTACCCCATCAAAAAAAGAAAAAAATATTTGTGATGCATTTACACTGAAAGAGTCAAATTATAAGGTACTTCTGTAATTCTAGAAGTCTGGGTTTATATGAGATATGTCTTTCTCAAAAAGTGAAGATGATGATTATTGCTGGCATGTATGGGAGAAATTGATTTAATCTTTCAACATCTCATAAGTAATATCAGAGAGATAAAATCAATAATGTAAACAGTATTATCTAGCATGTTAACCGTATGGTTAAATGCAACAGATTTGACTATTTCCTGTATTAAGATACTCTTAATGCCTATAACTCAATAAATATTAAAAATGAATCTTACATCTATAATAAATAAATGGGAAAATTAGCTTTACTATACAAAGAAAAAGGAATCTCAAAAATCAATCTAAACCACTAGTCTGAGCAACTAATAAGTCAGTAAAGACTATCAGTAAATCAATACCATTCAAGTAAAATTTTATAAACTAATAGTTCAGCATTCTGCAAAACAAAATTCACATCACTTTTTTAAAGCTAATCTGATCATCGTGATTAAATATGGCACGTTACTTCATTACCCTCTTCCTAACACACTACATTACTGAAAGAGACCATGTTTTAAAGAATATATTGCCAATTCTTAACTCTATAATAATGATAAAAAATAGTTACTTCAAAAATCACTTGTTTAAAAAGATACACATTTGAGACTCAAGGATCCCTGCATAGCCATAATAATGTCACAAACATTAAGATATAAAATATGAAACTGCATTTTTATTTAATAAGATCCAATAAACCTTAAGGTTTAATGCCAGCTTGAAAAATAATGCATTTAAGACATCACAAGAACAAAAACAAATTTCAATTAAAATTATACTAGATTTTTGTTTCTGAAGCTCACAAATAATAAATGTGTACATATCAGAATCTAAGCCTCTTTCTCTTTTTTTTTTTTATTGAGACAGAGTCTCTCTCTGCTGCTCAGGCTGGAGTGCAGTGGCTCAACCTCAGCTCACTGCAACCTCTGTCTCCTAGGTTCAAGCGATTCTCCTGCCTCAGCCTCCCGAGTAGCTGGGATTACAGGAATGCAATGCCACGCCCAGCTAATTTTTTGTATTTTTAGTAGCACACAGGGTTTCACCATGTTGGTCAGGCTGGTCTCGAACTCCTGACCTTAGGCGATCCGCCCGCTTCAGCCTCCGAAAGTGCTGGGATTACAGGACTGAGCCACCACGCTCAGCCTAAGCCTCTTTTTCACTACCCTCTAAGTGACCTACCACAGTGATGAGGGGCTAAAGAGCAGTGCAATTTGATTACAATAATGGAAATTAGATTTAATAATTAACAATTTTTCCTTCACTTAGCATGTTGGTTCCATAATTATTAAGAGTATGGACTTACTTAGAAATGAGCTTTCATTTTAAGAATTTCATCTTTGATCTTCTCTATTAGTCTGAGCAGTATGACACTATACGTATTTAACTAACCTACCTTGAGCTATTACTTTTTAAAAGGCTATATACATGAATGTGTATTGTCAACTGTAAAGCCCCACAGTATTTGTTAATTATATCATGATGTCTTTGAGGTTGAACGCATATAGAAATGTCAACTAGTTTGGAGATACTGAGTTGGACTTTAGAAAAGAGGTAGGTCTTTGGACGAGCACGGTGGTTCACGCCTGTAATCCCAGTACTTTGGAGGGCCAAGGCAGGCAGGTCACGGGGTCAAGAGATCGAGACCATCCTCGCCAACATGGTGAAACCCCATCTCTACTAAAAATACAAAAATTAGCCAGGCATAGTGGCACGCGCCTGTAGTCCTAGCTACTCAGGGGGCTGAGGCAGGAGAATCACTTGAATCCAGGAGACGGAGGTTGCAGTGAGCTGAGATGGCGCCACTGCACTCCAGCCTGGCAACAGAGCAAGACTCCGTCTCAAAAAAAAAAAAAAAAAAAAAAAAGAGGTAGGGCTTTAGGGCTTTAAGATAGATATTTGGCAATCATCCTAAACTTAGACATTTATTAACTGCAATTATTAGAACAGATGAAATTTCTAAGGAGTGACCAATTGCCCCAATAACATGGAATACATTGCTTTCCATCTAGCATGCACTGAATATGTATTAAATGACTTACATTTTAAAAACGGAAAATTAATCTCCTGTATTACTATGGTTATATGTGATTAAGATACTTCTGGTTTTGAAAATGAGTACATTAAATGTTTATTAGTTATTTTGTAGAACGTATGAACCCATGAAACTCTGCAGGACGCAGTCCCAACTGCCTAGTCCACTGCCTCTAGACATGTTTGGTTTTTACTTACCATAAGAGAACTGGTTATTACTAACCATTCAAACCGATGAAAATACCCAGAAGTCTCCTTCAGGGTATCTTCAAATGTGTCAACTTATAATTCAATTGTCTTTTTCCTCCCACAACTAGCATTCATTTTCTTATACAACTGAATAATTTTCTACATCAATTCCTACAATTGAAACAGCACCGTCTTCTACCATTTCCCTTTGCAAGATATATACTAAATTTCAGCTAACATAAAAGTTACAGACTTTTATGAAATAGCCTTGATTCTTAACCACATTTATATCATCATTTATTTAGGTAAAACATTCCAAATTCCAAGTAATTACTTCAAAATGGAATTGTCACACAAAGCCCATTTGTTATTTGACTTGTTCAGTTTTTATGTTTTGTTTAACCTATTTCATAGCGTACTGCTCATGGGACCAGGAAGGTTATCAGTGAGCTAGGATTAAACTTCCATCCACAGATGAACAGCCAAGGTAATGTGGAAAAAATGCTAGATTTCAAATCATGACAGGGTCAAAGTAGATGGAGGTGGGAGAGATAGTACGGAAGTATGAAGTAGAACCAATGCAATAGCCAACTATGCAAAATCAGACACAGAGTGCTACATGACAGACAGAAAGAAAAATGGGTAGTAAAAAGATATTTATATTTTCAGGCATCAAGTTCAAAGGGAGCAAGAGTATGAGGATATGGGATTTGCAGAAACAACTTGTCAAGGGAAATGTTTTGGTCCCTCTCTGTCCCCTGTCACTTGGAACTTGAAGAAAGTACATTAAATTGAAAAGCCTAGTTCTGTGCTAGTTCTGTGGCAAGTCTTGTGCTATTCACTATCCTCTCCTACTTCTTTTCAATTACTTATTGTCAGCTCTCAACTTACAGGATTTAGTCTGTTTTTCTCTACTTTTACCCTGTCTTGTATCATGACCCTTTAAGGCCATAATCCTTTATCTTACTGATTTTCTATTCTTTTGCACTAAAAATAGTCTTGCTTCCTATAAACCAAATGCAATATTGTACCCTTCTAAGATGGAGGGACCTCCTGTGAAGTTACAGTGAACTAACGTTCAAGTTAGTTATGTTCAGGAACATAGCTGAAGACAATAGCTTTCTTCCCAGCCTTCCTGCCTCCATCACTATTAAATTTTCCTCTGAAGCTTTCAAACCTGAACACATGATTTTTTTGAGACTTTTTTCTTAAATTATACTTTAAGTTCTGGGATACATGTGCAGAAAGTGCAGATTTGTTACATAGGTATACACACGCCATGGTGTTTTGCTGCACCCATCAACCCGTCATCTACATACCCATCATCTACATAGGTATTTCTCCTAATGCTATCCCTTCCCTAACCCCCAACCCCGACAGGCCCTGGTGTGTGATGTTCCCCTCGCTGTGTCCATGTGAACACGATTTGTAAAAATTCATTAGTTTATTCTGAGTATTCATCATCATACAGTCGTGAAAATAGTTACTATACATAAAGGCTAAAAGAATCGATGGAAATTGACTGTAAATAACATGGATTTCTAAACAGGTTCATCAGAATTTTTCTTTTGATAGAATTCATAGTGTCCAGAGAATATTAGGTTGTAGTATGTGCTCAAGCACAAAAGTATTCTTCAGGTATAGATTAAAAACATAATTAAAGCATTTTAATGTGAGCACTTTAAATGTGTTTTTAATTTGTACTTAAGGAATATTTTAAATGAATTACAAACATCTGGCTACTATCTCTTTACAAAAAATGTTCTGCATCTCAGAGAATTACAAAAACTGGGTTTATGGGCCCAGATACTGTTTTCAGTGCAAAGATGGGTAAAATTAGTACTTACCTTTGATACTAAATCAATATTAAATCTCCTGCCTTCTTTAATAATTTGTGAGTAAGTAATTCTGTTTTTCTTTGGTTGCTCTGTGGTATCTTCTGCTATAGGCACATTTTCACTCATGTCTTCTGCTGAAGTTGATGGCACACAAGTTTTATCATCACAATGGTTTTCTTTTTCCCCTGTCACTTCAGCACCATTTACTTCTAGCGCATTCTCTGGATTGCTGCTTGGAGTTTGTTCTGTGAGCATTTCACAGCTCATAGTGCTTAATGACTCATCCTCCGTAGGCAGGAAGGCAGAATCTGCAGCTTCTGTGGAGTTTGCAGATGTCACAAGAGCATGATTTTTCTGCAGTGCACCAGCTTCTTCGACATCTTCATGCAAATCCTGACTAATAAGAAATATAATAATAAACACCAGGCTTTTGATAATTCTACCCTGCTACATTTTTATATTGCTTTAACTTTTCACAGCAACTTTTATTCCCTTACCCCTTTTATCAAGTTCAGTGTACGTTTTGCTTATGTGACTCAGACATTAAACATTGATCTATTAACGTTTCAGTAAAATATGAAACAAAATTAAGATTTGAAAGATATAAAGATTTCATGTCACATGCACATTTTTGAGAATTTAAGGCGGACAGGGGAACTGTATTGGAAGCAAATTATCACAGTGATGAAGAACACAGTCTTCAGAATAACAGATCTTGGTTCAAACCCTGACCATATGACTAGTAAGCTCTGCGAACTTAGATACTTATGTATCCTCTCTGAGACCACCTAAATTACCCTAAATTTAGGTAATTACCTAAATTACCCTAAATTTAGGTAATTACCTAAATTACCCTCTCTGAGACCACCTAAATTACCCATCTATGACACAGAGATAATACCACCTACCACAAGGTTGTTTTGAAGATTAAATTAAGTACTGCATGCAAAGAGCCTGACACAGTGCCTGGGACATAGTAAATACTCAACAGTGGTAGTTATCAAAGATGATTATTACTGAGGAATTCCTGACTTGGTGATACGACAGAAGACCTTCAATAAAGGGAAAAATATCTGCCTTGAAAAGATTAAGTTGGCCTATCACAATGTGGTATCTAATAGGACCTTTCTGTATAATTTCCTGCCTATTTTAGTACTCATGTCTATTACTCTAGTCGAAGCCCCATTTCCAAATTTATTATTGGAGTTAACATTCTCAGTCCACCATTGTCTTGATTTATAGAACAGGGTCCCATTCAGTCTGCCTGCTTTATGAATTTCTGTATGATATTTTATCCTCCACAGAACCCACTATTTTCACTGAGTTGCCACACTGCTCAGTACCTGGCACAATGCCTTGTATGTGATTGGTCTTGGCAAGTAAAAATCTGCTAGTTGACTAACAGTAGCCCTAACAGTAGCCCTTCCTTATATCAAATACCCCACAAAAAAATCTTCCTCTTCCTGTTTCTAAACCAAACCACCTTCCTTATTTACTAATCTTCTGGTTTCATCTCCACCTACTTTCCAACATGGCATCTCTAACTCCGAATTTATCAATTCTAATTGTCAAATCATGACAGTTTGGTTCATATCATTTGTTTCTTCTGTCCTTTTCTTCCCACTCTGCATAATATCACAATTCTTCCATTCTCAAACATAATCACATACTTTAACAAACTACTTTAAGAAAAAGTTTAAATTTAACTTCCAATTAGTCTTCCTTAGTCCAATTACACTCATCACTCTATTATACCATGCTCCCATAATACACATATGCAGTTTACCTTGCATGTATTTATCCATTCCTTTTTAATAGTCCTTTGGTTTTCCAGTATATCCTTTATCTTCTGAATCAGACTGTAATTCCTTGAGGGAATACCTTAGCACCGCTCCTTCTGTGCCCCTCACGACACCTACCACACTGCTCTATAGATGTGGTATCCAGTAAATGCTTGATTAATAATGGTTTATACGTGCAAAGACTATTTTTGTTTCAAATGCGAAACAAACTTGTTGCAAAAAACACAAAAAATAAGGCCAAGAAAAAAACACGGTATTGTAAATTAGAAAGTCTGAGTTAAGTGAAAAAAATAAGTGCCTTATTAAAAATAACACAATGAACACTACAAAAAAAAAAGAGGGACAATGAAAGAATAACACTCAAATGTCAAGAAATAAAATGCCATATTTACTGTTATAGTAATTCTAATAAAATCTAATGAAAAAACAAATTGATATCATTAATGTTACATGAATATTTTTGAGATCTAGGAAACCAAAGTGAGGAAAACACCCACGTTCTATCCTAGATTTATCACTTAGGAAATACTTGGCAAGTCATTTAATCTCTCTGATTCACCACATATAAAATGGGGATCAGTCCATTTGCCTTACCTTTTATGAAACTGTTGTGAGATAAGAAAGCTAACATATATGAAAAGTAGTTTATAAACTCTAAAAGGTTAATCAAAGATAAGATACTAATCAGGCCGGGCACGGTGGCTCACACCTGTAATCCCAGCACTGTGGTAGGCCGAGGTGGGTGGATCACTTGAGGTCAAGAGTTCAAGACTAGCCTGACCAACATGGTGAAACCTAGTCTCTACTAAAATACAAAAATTAGCTGGGCGTGGTGGTGGGCACCTGTAATCTCAGCTACTTGGGAGGCTGAGGCCAGAGAATCGCTTGAACCCGGGAGGCGGAGGTAGCAGTGAGCCAAGATCGTCCCATTGCACTCCAGCCTGGGCAACAAGAGCAAAACTCCGTATTAAAAAAAAAAAAAAAAAAAAAAAAAAAACTACTCAAAAATAAGATATTGTTAAACTGCCCACAGCTGAACAGTCAACTCAAAACCTGTATACCTAGGTTTTCTGCATTCACATGACAAAAGCCCATTGGCCATATAAGCACATAATAGCATCGCTATTAACAGCATTAAGAATGAAGAGTCATAATATGAAAGGTGATTTATATATTTTCTACAGAATTGTTCACACTCTGTATTCACTTTTATTATTTTGAAAACCAACAAAACTAAAGTGTGTTCCATGAGGGATCTAAGGGGACAATTTTCAGCAAAAGTTCCACGCCTAATTTTTTGTTTTTCAGTAAAAGTTCCATGCCTAACTCTTAAAGCAAAAGTTCCATGCCTTTAATTTTACGAAATGAAAGGATAATTAATTACACTTTACAGATAAGAAAAATATGGCAACTTCTCTTATTACAGACTATGACGATGACACTGTGAAAACTGAGCATAGCAAATGATCTAGTCAGTGGTTCTCTATTACATTCTGTGATGAGGGCCCTATAGAGTGAATGAAATACATTAACCAGTATTGGACAACCTGGAAGATATAAGTCAAAATACTTAATTAAAGGTATAAGCGAAGAGAAGAAATTATTCTTCGGAAATTTTTTCTACATCAATAAACTATCGTTTTACTGTTCTCAACATTATAATTTGGTGAGATTCCTAGCACTACGGAAAACACAAGCAATAAAAACACGACACTGTCCTCACTTTCCATTAAAAACAACCACAGTATTTTTGGAGTTCTGCCAAGGTTGAAGTTAATACCTAATGAGAAAATATAAAGACACCCAAAAGCTCCTAAAACTCCACTTACATCCTCAGAAAGCAAAATTCTGTTCATCTAAAAGGGTTATCTTTCCCCAAATTTAAAACTTTATACTGTGGTAAAAGACATTTTCTTAAAAAGATATTCAACCTTTCAGAGAAAACCTCAGAATCCAGTAATAGTTCAATTCTACTAATTTAAAAGTGTTTGAAAACTATAAAAACACATTTACCAATTACAAAACAATGCAGCTGCATTATAAGCCTTCAAATGAACCTTGGAGTTCTAAGATATTACAATGATTTTAACATACACAGGTGCTCCTCGACTTATGATGGGGTTACGTCCTGATAAACCCAATATAGTAAGACAAAGTGCATTTAGTACCCCAATAAAATCATTACAAAGTTGAAAAATCATTAAGTCGAACCATCTTAAGCTGCAGACTGTTTATCTAAAGGAAAACAATCTGCATCATTAGTTCTTATAAAAATGTTCACTATCAAAATTGATTTCACAAATTAAATTTAGTGTCATTTACATTGCTAGCTTTAATTCCAAAGGTCATTTATAATACAACAATATTTTTTAGATAATTTTTCTTAATAAAAACTGCTTAACACTGCTTTTTGTAAATGCATTTTTCACTAATTGCCAAAATTCATATATTACTCTGAGAGTTTGGAGGTATAAATTCTGATATCACCTAGTACTGCTTCCCAATTAATAGTAATAACAAAGAAACACCTCAAAGTAAATGTGTCTTATGAATACCTTGTAACAGCCTTTTAGAGGAATCAAATGAAAAACTGAGGAACAGGTGTTTAATTTATTCAGCACAGGTGTTCACCATTTATTTTTCAGCCATTTGCACCTTTTCTTACCCAATACGACTTGCTGCACACATTGTATTCTTTTACTTTGATGTTTATACTTTGTTCTAAGGCCATTTATTTCTGATTTTCACAGTATATATTATACTGCTACCCAGCTGTTTATTCCTAAAATAAATGTTTAATGGCTATTCATAAGAATTACAAAAATCAGACTATTCAGAAATTGTTGTTCTACAAAATAGCAATATAAAAAGTGAAATCAATTTTGAATTGCTGCAATATGATACATTGGTAGATATATATTTCCCAGTTTGTTACCAACCTAAAACATTAACACATACTATAGAATACAGGTGAAATATCAACCTCTTGTCATGTTTACCCAAGAACAAAACTTCATAAAATGGTGTACAGCAGGACTGTTGGTTGTCTACTCAACAACAAATACCCTTTTTCTCCTTGCTTTAAGAGCTCCAATTTTGTTCCAATATTAGAGAGAAGCTGCTCAGTCCTTGGGGATGGATCATGACAGATCAAAACCAATTATGATAATTTTACCTCCCTTTGCTGGTGATTGATTTAGAAGTGAGTACATTATCCAGTTTTAGCCAATAAGATAATGATGAGTCTGATGGGGGCCCTTGTTGAAGATTTTCCAGTAAAATAAAAAAGCATAAACATGTTAAGAAAACCTCTTCCCCTTTTCCTCATGTTTAGAGGTTTTTTTCTTATGTGAGAACCTCTTTGAAATCCTGGCAAACATCTTGTAACTCCAAATGGAAGGCTAAGAGAAGCGTGGAGTGCTGCCCCAGGGTTCTGATGGGCTGAAGCAGCACAATTACAAATCCTCTACCTACCCACCCACCCACTTACCTATGGACTTGTTTAAACCACATTTAGTTGGGCAGTGTTTCAATTCTGGCCTAAAACACACTTAACTGTAGACAGTGATGAGTAATTTCCTCTAAACTGTAAAAATTACAGGTGATTTTACATTTTATTTGTATTCGTTTCATCTAAATTAGAAGTATTCGTGTTCAAGAAGCTCCTGTTGCTTGTATAATTTTTAAGTGGAAATTTAAGAATTCAAAATAAATCAGTAGAATTTTAGATTCCTATTACAAAAAAATCTTTATTTTTGGTATGAATACATTAGAGTTGGTTCATTTGAAGGTAACAAATAAGTTTCCATCCTGCTTTAATATTATACCAGAAAAAGGGAAACAATGTTCAGTAAAATGCAGAAAATAGGACAGAAAATGTATAAAGCTATTGTTAATATTTTAGAAAGATAAAATCTCTTCTCACTAAAGAAACTAGATGACTTTATGCAATTAACAAGCAACGATATTTTACCTAAGAATAACTTGAGTTTGTGTGACTTAAGTGTGAATTAATATATTGCACCTTTTTATAGTCTGTTCAAGATCTAAAACTAGAAACAATAGCTACTTTTATTTCCCCACATAAACTATGAAACTATTACATGGTAAGAAAGAAGAACTCTCTCACACACTGTTGGTAGGAATGCAAATCAGTACAGCCATCATGGAAAACAGTACAGAAGTTCCTCAAAAAATTAAAAATAAATCTATCATATGATCCAGCAATCTTCACCCTCACTACTGGGTATACAGCCAAAGGAAATGAAATCAGTAGGTTGAAGAGACATCTGCACTCCCATGTTTATTGGAGCACTATTCACAATTGCCAAAATATGGAATCAACTTAAATGCCCATCAACAAATGAATTAATAACGAAAATGTGGCATATATACACAATAGAATACTACACAGCCATAAAAAATTAAATCCTGTCATTTGTGACAACATGGATGAGCCTGGAGAACATTATATTAAGTGAAATAAGCTGAGAACAGAAAGAAAAATACTGAATGATCTCACTCATATGTGAAATCTAAAAAACTTGATAGTGGTTACCAGAGACTGGGGAGAACAGGAAGGAGGGGAAGATGAGGAGAGGTTGGTCAATGGGTATAATGTTACAGTTAGGTAGGAGGAATACATTCTGGTACTCTATCACACAGTAAGGTGAGTATAGCTAACAATAATGCATTGTATACTTCAAATAGCTAGAAGAGATGATTCTGAATGTTCTCACAAAAAATAATAAAGGTTTAAGGTGATGGATATGCTAATTAGCCTAATTTGATCATTTGATCATTCCACAATGTTTATATGTATCAAAACATATTGTATCCCATGAATATATACATTATGTATCAATTTAAAAAATCCCATGGCATATAAACTGGTCTCAACAACTAAAGAATATTGGATTCTTCCCATAGCTTCCTAACGCTGGGAGTTAGGCACTTTAATTTCTCATTACAGATATAACTACATTACAATACTATATAGTATTCCAGTAAATTAAAGAAGTAAATGCACTTTCTTAGGTGCTAGTCTTCACAAAGGAAATACTTTATTCACTTGGTGGAACGGTTGGTTCCCTTGATGTGCATACATGTGTTTACCTGATGACTGAAATACAACATGATACAATGGAAATAGTACAGGTTTTTGAGTTAGAAAAACACAAGTTCAAATTTGGCTCTGCTATCTCTAGCATTCCTTGAGCTTCTGTTTGTCAGTAAGATGTACCTATAGCTCATGCACATGACTGCTGCACAGAATAAATGAAATTAATATGTAAAGCAATAGGTTACAGCAGTTGCCACAAAGATAATATCCAATACACACTAGTCCTTTTTCATCTCCCTTCCATAACTCGATTGTGTAATCAATTCAATGAAAAACAATCTTTGTGTAGCAAAAATATTTTAGGTCCAAAATATTAAGTAGCCCACTTATTGTAAGGAAGAATCAGGAAAACAAAGCTCTGATAAAACAATCTGGATAGTTCTTTACAGTCTATGATGCTTGAACCTAGCCTATGATAGAATAATTACTACAATTTACATTTTAGTCTTTAGCCTGTTTTGCAATACCCAACGTATTAATGTTGAAATGATCATGAAAACCTTTAAGTTGAATAATACTTCAGAATATTTTTTAAATAAGTCATGGTAATCAAAAAATAACTATCCTATATATTTATATTAGAATACATAATATATAAATACACCCTATATATTTATATTAGAATACACATATTAGAATTATATTGCCCAAATACTTTGACGTATTTTCCAAGCAGTGGTAATGGGTTTGCACTAATCCATTTGAATTTTCACCCAGTCCTCCTTGCAATCAAAGATAAAATATTAGAAGGCTATCGGTGTGTCCGGAATTGGTGGGTTCTTGGTCTCACTGACTTCAAGAATGAAGCCGCGGACCCTCGCGGTGAGTGTTACAGCTCTTAAGGTGGCGCGTCTGAAGTTTGTTCCTTCTGATGTTCAGATGTGTTCGGAGTTTCTTCCTTCTGGTGGGTTCGTGGTCTCGCTGGCTTAGGAGTGAAGCTGCAGACCTTCGCGGTGAATGTTACAGCTCTTAAGGCAGAGCGTCTGGAGTTGTTCGTTCCTCCCGGT
This sequence comes from Gorilla gorilla gorilla, assembly GCF_029281585.2. Classification (NCBI taxonomy): domain Eukaryota; kingdom Metazoa; phylum Chordata; class Mammalia; order Primates; family Hominidae; genus Gorilla; species Gorilla gorilla. The sequence continues at coordinate 97,784,931 of NC_073247.2, forward strand.
GGGCTCGTGGTCTCGCTGGGCTCAGGAGTGAAGCTGCATATCTTCGTGGTGAGTGTTACAGCTCATAAAAGCAGCGTGGACCCAAAGACTGAACAGCAGCAAGATTTATTGCAAAAAGCGAAAGAACAAAGCTTCCACAGTGTGGAAGGGGACCCGAGCGGGTTGCCACTGCTGGCTGGGCAGCCTGCTTTTATTCTCTTATCTGGCCCCACCCACATCCCGCTGATTGGTAGAGCCAAGTGGTCTGTTTTGACAGGGTGCTGATTGGTGCTTTACAATCCCTGAGCTAGATATAAAGGTTCTCCACATCCCCATCAGATTAGTTAGATACAGACTATAGATACAAAGGTTCTCCAAGGCCCCACCAGAGCAGCTAGATAGAGTGTCGATTGGTGCATTCACAAACCTTGAGCTAAACACAGGGTGCTGATTGGTGTGTTTACAAACCTTGAGCTAGATACAGAGTGCCGATTGGTGTATTTACAAACCCTGAGCTAGACATAAAGGTTCTCCAAGGCCCCACCAGAGCAGCTAGATACAGAGTGTCGATTGGTGCACTCACAAACCCTGAGCTAGACACAGGGTGCTGATTGGTGTGTTTACAATCCCTGAGCTAGACATAAAGGTTCTCCAAGGCCCCACCAGAGCAGCTAGATACAGAGTGTCGATTGGTGCACTCACAAACCCTGAGCTAGACACAGGGTGCTGATTGGTGTATTTAGAATCCCTGAGCTAGATATAAAGACTCTCCACGTCCCCACCAGACTCAGGAGCCCAGCTGGCTTCACCCAGTGGATCCCGCACCAGGGCTGCAGGTGGAGCTGCCTGCCAGTCCCGCACCATGCGCTGGCACTCCTCAGCCCTTGGGCGGTCGATGGGACTGGGCGCCCGATGGGACTGGGCGCCGTGGAGCAGGGGGCGGCATTCGTTGGGGAGGCTCGGGCTGCACAGGAACCCACGGAGGCAGGGGAAGGCTCAGGCATGGCGGGCTGCAGTCCCGAGGCCTGCCCCGTGGGAAGGCAGCTAAGGCCCGGTGAGAAATTGAGCACAGCGCAGGTGGGCTGGCACTGCTGGGGGACCCAGTACACCCTCCGCAGCCGCTGGCCCGGGTGCTAAGCCCCTCACTGCCCGGGGCCGGCAGGGCCGGCCGGCAGCTCCAAGTGCGGGACCGCCAAGCCCACGCCCACCCAGAACTCCAGCTGGGTCTCAAGTGCCGCGCGCAGCCCCGGTTCCCCCTCGTGCCTCTCCCTCGACACCTCCCTGCAAGCTGAGGGAGCCGGCTCTGGCCTTGCCAGCCCAGAAAGGGGCTCCCACATGCAGCGGCGGGCCGAAGGGCTCCTCAAGTGCCGCCAAAGTGGGAACCCAGGCAGAGGAGGCGCCAAGAGCAAGCGAGGGCTCTGAGGACTGCCAGCACGCTGTCACCTCTCATCGGTATGGCTATAACATTGTTTATAACCAAGAAATACACATTTTACTCTTCCTTAATGTTAAAAAATCAAGTGGCATATATGAAAATCAAACCATAGGCCGGGCATGGTGGCTCATGCCTGTAATCCCAGCACTTTGGGAGGCTAAGGCGGGCAGATCATGAGGTCAAGAGATCGAAAACATCTTGGCCAACATGGTGAAACCCCGTCTGAACTAAAAATACAAAAATTAGCTGCACATGGTGGCACGTGCCTGTAGTCCCAGCTACGCGGGAGGCTGAGGCAGGAGAATCACCTGAACCCGGGAGGCAGAGGTTGCAATGAACTGAGATCGCGCCACTGCACTCCAGTGTGGTGACAGAGTGAGACTCTGTCTCGACAAAAAAAAAAAAAAAGAAAGAAAGAAAGAAATCAAACCATAGATTCTACCCTAATATACACCAACTCTATAAATAAGCTAAGTCATCTGGTCTAAAGTGACAAGACATGTCATAATATTTTAGCCTTCATATCATTATAAGTAAAGTAATTTTTACATGATGTTTTGGAAATTTACAAAAACATTTAAAACAATATCCCACATATATAGTGCACCAATGATTCAAGTTTGACTTATATCTATTTACTTGCTTGATACAAGCAAATACAGTAAACTCTTGGCATGAATGATCATTTAAGGGTAGTACTTTTGGTAATTTGTCATTTGGCCAGATTATGGATTTGAATTGCATATGCTGAGACACCATGTGCAAGAACAATATATTCAGCAAATGAGAGACATGATTGCCCAGCATTAGCATATAATTAAAATGCCCTCAGGAAGTGATGAGAACTTCCTTTCTGGGAAAAAAGAACAAAGTAGGGCTTATTAAGTGAGCCTAAGGATAAGTAGAAAACACAATTAACCTGTTGCCATATGGCTGTGGATGGAAAACACATGACTCACAAGAGAAAATAGATTCTTAAAAACAAAACAAAACCAACAAGCAAAAAAGCAGCCAGTGAAAAGAAAGGCATAAAACTTTTCCTCTTTACTGTACACATAATTATCTAGGTAGAAAATCCCAAGCAATCTACAAAAAAGCTTCCAGAACTGGGAAGTAAATTCAGCAAGATTTCAAGAAATATCCAAAATCAAAACATAAAAGGCAAGTGCATTGCTAGATAGTAGCAATGAATATGTGAAAACCAAAATTAAAAAGACAATACCATTTATAATTGTTCCAAAGAAAATTAAATATTTAGGTATGCAATTAGTAAAACAGGTACAGGATCAGTATGCTGAAAATTACAAAATTCTATTGAAGAAAATCAAAGATGAGCTTCATAAGTAGAGAGACATACCATGTTCATAGATTGGAAGACTCAAAATAATAAAGAGGTCAATCCTCCCAAACTATATTATCAAAGTAATTGTTATCAAAATCTCAGCAAGATTTTTCTTTAGACATAGACAAGCTTATTTAAACATTTATATGGAAAGGCACAAACTCTAGAATATCTAAAACAATCTTGACAAGGAAAAATAAATTGGGAGGAATTTATCTGATAGTAAAGCCTATCACATAGCTTCAGTAATAAAGATAATGTGGTATTGGTGTAGGAAAAAACATATAGATCGAACAGAATAAAGAACCTCAAAATAGACCCATCCAAGTACAATCAACTGATTTTTGACCAAGGTATAAAAGTAATTCAATGGAGGAAGAATAGCCTTTTCAATAAATGGTATTGAAGCAATTGGATATCCTTAGATCAAAAAACAAAAAAGAACACTGATCTAAACATACAACATAAAACTATAATTAAAAAAAAAAGAGAAAATCTATACCTATAGGTAGGCAAAAAGTTCTTAGACTTCACACCAAAATAATCAAAATAATCAAAATAATAATAATTGATAAATTAGACCTCATCAAGATTAAAAATATTTGCTCTGCAAAATATCCTATTTAAAGAGGATGAAAAGACAAGCTAGAGACATGGGGAAAATATTCTCCAACCACATATCTGACAAAGGACACATATTTAGAATGGATTTTTTTTAACTCTGAAAACTCAACAGTAAAAAACTACTCCAATTTTAAAAACAAGAAAAAGACATGAACAGACACTTCACCAAAAATGGTATATGGATGGCAAATAAGAGAACATGAAAAAATATTCAAAATGAGCCATCAAAATGGCTAAAATAAGAAAGTGACAACACCAAATTAAGGTAAGTATGTGGAGAAATTGGATTACTTACACATTTCTGGTGGGAATGTAAAATAGTACAGCTCCTCTGAAACAGCTCTGCAGTTTCTTTTAAAACTAAATATGCAATTACCATATGACCCAGCAATTATACACTTGGGTATTTATCCCAGAGAAATGAAAACTTTTATCCCAGAGAAAGTCACATGAAAACCAATGCACAAAATTGCATAACAGCTTTATTTATAATAGCAAAAACTAGAAACAGTCAGATGTTTCTCAATGGGTGAATGATTAAACAAACTGTGGTAAACCCATTACTGTGGAATACTATTCAGTGATGAAAAATGAACAAACTACTAATGTACACAACAACCTGGATGAATCTCCAGGGAATTATGCTGAGTAAAAAAAAAGCCCATGCCAAAACATTACATACTATACAGTTCCATTTACATAATATTCTTAAAATGACAAGATTATAGAGCTGGAAAACAGATTAGTGATTGTCAGGAGTTATGAATGGCAGGGGTGAGTAAGAAGTTGATCAGATGTGCTTACAGAAAAATAATAGTAGGGGTCCTTGTGGTGATAGAACTGTTCTGCTCTGTAACTTGACTGTGATAGTGAATACATGAACCCACAAATGTGATAAAATTGTATGGAACTAAATACACACAAACTCCATATCTGCAAAATGTAACATTAGCATCACTAACACGTTTCAAAAAACAATGACAAAAAGCCAGAAACCTGTACCATATTTTTCATTATTCACAAAAGGGAATCCATGAAGATTTTGCAATGTATCCTTTAAGAATGTTAAAGATCTACTATATAGTGATACTCTTACTTACTCAAGAGGAAATAAGAGAATTTTCTAGATAACAAAACCTCGTCTCTTAAAAGGCTACAATTTTTATTCTAATCATTTTTAATACTCATCTTTCTAAAACGTACTTCAAATCCTCTACTTTTTCAAGTGGAGGATAAAGAACATTATTTAACTTTTGCCTGAAGACACTGGAATACAACTGTGATCATCAACTGTTATACTGTACTATAATATAGTGACGGCCTTGAGGGATCTTCTGATATGAAAAGCCACTTACCCATACACTAAATGGCCCAAAGTCTGCTTTCAGCTTGCCGATGCTGTCTTCTCCTTTATTATTCTACCAAGCAGCACTTAAAATAGTAGCATGTTAGAGCCGAGCGCAGTGGCTCACGCCTGTAATCCCAGCACTTTGGGAGGCCGAGGCAGGTGGATCACGAGGTCAGGAGATCGAGACCATCCTGCCTAACACGGTGAAACCCCGTCTCTACTGAAAATACAAAAAATTAGCCGGATGTGGTGGCAGGCGCCTGCAGTCCCAGCTACTCGGGAGGCTGAGGCAGGAGAATGGCGTGAACATGGGAGGCGGAGCTTGCGGTGAGCAGAGACCACGCACCACTGCACTCCAGCTTGGGTAGCAGCAGAGTAAGACTCCGTCTCAAAAAAAAAAAAAAAAAAAAAAATAGTAGCATGTTAGAGCCCAGAGAGACTTCTGAGATCGCCTAGTCCAAACCCTTCCAAATACGTTTTATTAATGGCAAAACATAGACTCAAAATAGAGACATCTCTTGCTCAGTATCACATAGCAAGTTAAGGACTATAACCCTAGTCTCCATGTGGTTCTCAGTTTGCTTGCCTCTAGCAGATACCCCTTTCCTATTTGCTGCTTTAAACTACAATGCTAGGGGGAAAACACACACACACACACACACACACACACACACACACACACACACACACACACACACACACACACACACACACACACACACACACAGAGAGAGAGAGAGAGGAAGAAAATGAGGTTGTCAGAAATATGTATTAAATAAATTAAGGCTTTCAAGTCAGTGAGTGCTGATGATAACCTCCTGTATAATGTAAAACTTTGTGACAACTATTTTGGCCCTAGCCCCTTTCATATAATTTCAAGTTTGTGAACATGATCCAAAAGATTAAGGATGCCAGTCTTGCTGGGGCTAAGTGAGATATTGTTAGTCCTATTTACCCATGTTGCCAGCACTTACTATAGATAGCCCTTACAAATGGATTTTCTGTACTTTCTCTACTTTCCTGACGTTCTCAAGGTTTTTCCTGCTTACTACTATGACATTAATAACCAGCTAACTTTTCCAACTGAATTAAGACATATAAAACATTATCCCAGTTCACTTTATGCTCCACGCTCTGACTGGCAAGAGGAACATATAACAGAGTTCTATTTCGTTGTCTTCAAACAAACCTTCCACCAACAACCATTTAGTTTCTACTTTGAGAAGTTACACAAATGAAACTGAAGAGATCAGGAAATGAAAATTAGATAATTTTCTTTGCACTCAAAATGTATCAACTCGGCCATTAGAAACTATTAACCTCAATTATCATAAAAAGTAATCAGTGGCCTTGAAGTAACAAAAGTATAATACCTCTCAGAAGGCCAGTGTGACTGTCACTATATTGTAGTCAAGTAATATTCATGGGCACACAAAAGCACACAAGAAAGTTACCAAATATTTATTCCTCATTTCGTTAAAGCATATGTCTTTTCAGTTGAAATCATCTTCTGTTTTAAATCTTTCAGCACTGGCTCTGAAGAATATCTAGTGAGCTGTACCTTTTCATACCAAATGACATTTAGCATTATACAAATTATAATCTATACCAGACATTTCAAAGGCTGTGCTTTTACAGAAAATCACAGAACACAAACAGTATATTATGGGGAAAGAATGCTACTTACATGAAAGATATGAACATAGGTTAAGAAGTCAAGCACGTTACCAAACTTTTCACAGGCTCATGCTTAACACTCTGCCACAACAATGATATGTAAGATGACAAAGTGTATCCTGAAGAATCTCTGGTGTATTGAATTTTAAGTTTTAATTACTATTAAAGTGCCTGACAGACTGATGTTCTAAACCTCTGGACTCTATAACTACTTGAATGGCTTCACTATGTGATTATTACCTTTCAACCTGTCAATCATATATCATTTGAAAAAGTAAACTAATCCAATTGTTTTTAAACAGTGAATCTCTCACTCAGAGGTAGATACTTAAAACATTATTACTTCCCACTGTTCTATCCTAATTTACCAAAATATGTACCCAAATATTATGCCCACAAAATGTATTTATTCAAAAATTATAATCTTCCATTTTGCTACACTGAGTATTATCTAAGAAAGATGATATAGTTGGAAGAACACTGGAGCAGTAGGAAAAACTCTGGAATTTAATCTTGAGCTCTACCACCCTGGAGCTTAAGTGTGGCCCTGCCATTTACCAAGCCACATGACCTTCTGCAACTACTTAATCTCCTTAAGTTCCATTGAGGATTCTATAAAAAAAATCCAACTATTAATACTACTATCTGCCCTACCCTAGCACAGAATTGTTTTAATGATCAAATGAGATAATATATTTAAAACAGCTTGGTAAATTCGGAGGCATTAAGGTAAGATGTTATCATTATTACCTATACAGAGAAAACTGAAAGTTACATTTAAAAACAGGCAAAACCAGCATATTAATGTGACTTGTAGCAACCAATGCCACATAAATCTTTATTGTTGGCTTCTTCTGAAGAAAAGTGAAAAAGTCATTAACTTAGTTTACCTGCAGTAAATACTTTTCATACCTGGCATAACAAAATACTTCCACATGTTGAATAGTTTTGTCCTTCCTGCTAAGAGCAATGGCTTCTTCATTTTCAAGGATCTGGTCTTGCCACACTGGACTGTCACTTACAATGTCACTGTTTTCCTAAACAAAACACAGATAAGAAGTTTTAATCAAAATGGGCAGTGTGAAACATGTAATTTTCTGAGAAAATTTACCTCTTGTCTAAATTCATGCTTATTTCATCTTACCAAAACTCAAAGGATATCACCTCAGAGTCACCAAAGAAAGTCCAACAAGTGTTTCAACTTCAAAGGAAGGAGAGAAAAACAATGTGTAAAATCTATACTATCAAAAACTAGATCTGATTTACAGATTTCTATCAGGGTATATGAAATTTTGAAAAAGTCATTCAGACATGGCTGTTTAGACATTGCTTAAGAACTAGGACAACTAACCCTCTATCTGCTGAGAATCAAGTATATCTGTTATATACATTACTTACTAATAAAAACAGGGCTTTTTTTTTTACATTTTTTGGTCAAAACAGCAGAGTCAAAATAACTTCATTCTATTTATTTTCAGATCTTTGAAGGTTGGTCGCTAGTCATATCAAATTTTGATTACATATAAAAGTACTTCTGAAAAATATTCAGCCCAGTATAACTAAGGGCTGTATAATAAGTCCCTGAATACCTTATAAAACAAGAAAGACAATAAAAAACAAGAATGTCTACTAAAGCACGTAAACTCTCACTAAGGGTTGAAAGTGGTCCATTAAAATGTTCAGTAATTCCTAATTATATTTTATGGAGTATTTGAATACAGAGTATTTTTGAAGGTGTCAAGATATACCTTTTTCAAATGTCAAGGATCAATTTTTAATCTGTTTAAAATCTTAAGCTGTTTAATACACATCTTTCTCAGAGAAAAGTTTTTGACACTGTATTATACATACTGAAGGAACTAGTAGGAAAATAGAATTACAATATCTTTTAAGTAAATTCATCTCAGAAAACTTTTAAACTTACAAATGTCATAAAGGCAATAAATATTTTTAAAAGGCTTTGTTGTCCTGAGTTTAACATCTTAAACTGAAGAAAAGTAGTGACATACAGCTCTTATTATCAAGTATAATATTAGATAGTACTAAACATCCAAACATAAGTAGAAGAGAAGGTGAAATACAAGATTTTTGAATGTGTAGACATGAGGTTACCAGCCTAAGAAAAGAACTGTGGACCAGGGAAAGGGAGTGGAGAGACAAAGACAGTGGCAGGGTCAAGATTCTGGAGTAAAACTATCATTAAAATAAACTAAACTTCAAGAAAAACATTTTTATTTGAATAAATATTAAACATTACCAAATTTATTTTTTTTTAATTTCCATTCAGACTATTGGGGTATATTTTGTTGTTGTTTTGAGAATCTACACTACATTTTCTCATGGAAGTACTAAATATGCCTAAATATAAGGTGACCCTCACATACACTTCCCAAAAATAAGGTGCAAAAAAGAGTTTCTGATCAAAGTAAATACATGAATATTTAAGCACAGACTAAACAGTTAAATATCTACTTATTTACTCTCTTGACTTACACAGTTTGAATTATTATATGAAATGCTACTTTACAAATACTGCTTGTTTCTCTATACTCATTTCATGCAACAATATTCAAACTGAATTTTCACTGCATCTTCAATATCAGTGTCTTTGTCATCATGAGAGGCACTTTTTGAGTCATGTATACTGATTAAGTCATGTACATTGATTAAATCAATCAATCAATGCAATGGTGCTTGGCACATAATAAATGCTTAACAAGTCTTAGCTAACTGAATACAATTTTCTGGACTACATCATCCTCCTTTCCAAACATCTAAATTCTTTTACGATACAGCAGTTTCTGATCTTCTGTATGATGCTCTCAGCAGAAATTTCATTTCAAGTCACATGTACCAATCTGCATAAGAGTAGGACAGTTTTTTTTAAATCTGTCTTATAAAAGTTGGCAAACTCCATAACTGACTCTCCATATTATGCTATACGTGATCCCTAAACAGTTTCTTTATAATGGTATTCAACAGCTTAGTATTGAGATCCTACTCTTAGAAAAAAAATTACTGAATTCATACTAAATTTCTTTGATTTTTCTTTTGGCTGATTCTGTCAGGTGACCTCTATAAAATACAAAATCACCACTGAGATCATTTCAAATTAATGTATATTCCCCAAATTGTTAGGTTTTTTTTTTCAAAAAAGGTTTTTGTTCAAAATATACTGACTCTAAGAGCAACCAGTAAATGTGAGATTTTATAAGGACTAGCATATTTTTTCTAAAGATGATTTTGGGGAAAAAATTGTTATCTTATATTTGGGCATATAAATAATTAGGAAATAGTTATTAAGTACAAACAGTTTACTCTTCAACCAACATTTCTATTTCTGTTTATATATACATGTATATATATATATATATATATATATATATATATATATATTTTTTTTTTTTTTTTTTTTGAGACAGAGTCTCACTCTGTTGCCCAGGCTGGAGAGCAAAGGTGCAGTCTCGGCTCACTGCAACCTCCACCTCCCAGGTTCAAGTGATTCTCCTGCCTCAGCCTCCTGAGTAGCTGGGACCACAGGCACGTGCCACCATGCCCAGCTAATTTTTCTGTTTTTAGTAGAAATGGGATTTCACCATGTCGGCCAGGCTGGTCTCGAACTCCTGACCTCAGGTGATCCGCCCACCGTGGCCTCCTAAAGCGCTGGAATTACAGGCATGAGCCATCGCACCCGACCTCTATTTATATTTAAAAAGGGATAAAGACATTGGGAAAATATTAGCTGAAAAGGTGACTTTACATATTTTTTTGTAAAATAAGTGAATAAAAATAAAGAATCAATCCTGTATTCCAGGTGAAGCTTAGGGTTTTCTTCAGTGCAGGGTTACTATGTAACATACAATAAAACAAAGCAAATTAAAAGGTCAGATACAAACTTTACCTGGTATTCCTTTAGCCAGGACAATAGTCCTGAAAAGCTAAAACTGGCCCAGTTTCCTCCATAGTAGCTTCTTCTGTAACAATTAAAAAAAAAAAAAAAAAGAGTAAAGAAAATGGTATAAAAATCAATTCACTGATCTTCATCAACAAACCATCTTTAACCCTTAAACTTACTTCACTTTTTAATATTATTGCCTCAAGAGTTCAAAAGTACACATAATTGGAAGGCTCACATAAGTGGAAGTGGTAGGCTAAAAGTGGGCCTCTCAGATCCCAAAAGAAATTTTTCATCACATAAGGAGTTAAAAAACATCTTTGGCTCCCTTAAAGCTTTCTCCACTGATTATGTGAACCGCCTGACATGGGCATTTAGCAGGTAACATGAATATATATGACTCTTGGGTTAACAAATGTGGCAAGGAAGAAAACCTTGATAGATCTCAAAGAAAGCTACTGAAAAACTGCTAAGTTTTCTGTAAGTACTTAAATCTCCTCCTCCTCCTCCACGACCACCTCCGCCACCTCCACCACCACCACCACCAAACCCATCTCCAACACAAAACATACACATACACACAGACACACAATTGGCTACTCTAGATAAAGTGGAAGACCCTGTGCTATTCTTAGCCTTTAGGGCCAAAAATAAAAGGAGATCCTGGGAAACAGTTATTCACATCACATCAAGATATTTGCAATAAGTATAATAGAAACAAAATTATCACTAATAACCGGGCGAGCTATTATTCTTCATTACTCAGTCCTGTGAAGATCGCTGTTTTGGACAACCCAGAGGTCTCCTAAATAGGATCAGGTAAACCTTGTAGACATTAGACCATTAAGTTGGGATTTTTTGCAACCAGAACTCTTTAATTCTTCACTGCATATTGGGCCTCCGGATCCTTGTAAAATGATTGCACTTACTGACTCTGTATGATGAGCCCCCAAGTACACTTGATCCCACCTACAACACCCATTCTGGTTCTGTTTGGGAGGGATTCTTGGTTTTGTTTCCATTTTCATTTTTGCTTCTCTGTTTCTCTAATAAAATAAAAATCCATGAAAGGTTTTTAAACAATTAAACAAAAAATAAAACCTATAATGTGATATCTAAAATTACTCTTCCAGCCAGGCACAGTGGCACACACCTGTAATCCCAGCTACTTGGGAGGCTGAAGAGAGAGGAGTCCTTGAGCCCAGGAGTTCAATACCAGCCTGTGCAAAATAGCAAGACCCTATCATAAAATAAAATAATGAAATGAAATAAAATAAAATATAAAATAACTCTTCCATAATGCTACTGGAGATCATCTCCCAATTCTGATTCATGTTTCCTAAATCAACTGTCGACATAGGTCTGAAAAGTAAGCAGATTTTAGGCTCAAGCATTTTACCAAACAAGTACTGCTTTTCTCTAACAGAGAAAAGGGTTAAATAAAATGCCTGTGAAAGTAGCTTTATTAATATAGATCATATCGTACTTATATCTGACGGTCTCTTCGGAAATAATGTAAATTCATACACTGTCCAGAATCTCCAATGGTCTTTAAAATTTAGCTAGAATTTCAGCTATAGTAGCAATTCTAGATGGTCACCCTTTACCAAAATGTTGGAATCAGGAAACCTACAAGCAGTGACCCCTTGCATCAGAGAGAACAGCGAAAGGAAGGAGAAGGTGGGTGATGGCAGGTATAGAGAAGACAGAGGAATGTTAGAATTTGAGGTTTTCCCATAGCAATTTATACTTCCATCCCTTTTGCCTGAGAAGAATACAATTCTGCTATCTCTTCCCATCCTCCAAATATAATACTCAACAAAACTAGAAAATATCCTAGGTTTTGAAGGAGGGGAAAAAAACCTGAAACTACTGACACTATATTTATTTGTTGAGATATTTAGATTTATTTGCAATCAACATAAAGTCTTAAGTGAGCAGCACTGGCTAATGGGTGAAAGCTTCAAGATCAAAGTAAAATTTATTTGAATGGATATACCAATATATAAGTAATAAATATATATCAAAAATCTAACATTGGGGACAGACAAAAGTTTCTTCGGACACAAAAAGCAATTACAACTATTGATAAATTAGGTTTCCTCAAAATGAAAAACTTCCCTACAAAATAAATTATTTTAATAAATGAATGGGCCAGACACAAATATTCACAAAACATATCTAATAAAGGCTTGGTATTGATCGGGCACGGTGGTTCACGCCTGTAATCCTAGCACTTTGGGAGGCCGAGGTGGGCGGATCACCTGAGGTGAGGAGGTCAAGACTAGACTTGCCAAAATGGTGAAACCCCGTCTCTACTAAACAGAAAAAAATTAGCCAGGCATAGTGGCACACACCTGTAGTCCCAGCTACTCAGGAAGCTGAGGTAGAAGAATTGCTTGAACCCAGGATGCAGAGGCTGTAGTGAGCCGAGATCGTGCCACTGCACTCCAGCCTGGGTGACAAGAGCAAAACTCCGTCTCAAAAAAAAATAAAAAATAAAAATAAAACTTGTTATCCAGGATATATAAAGAACTCTTTCAACTTAATAAGACAGATATTAAAAGGTAAAAATGGGCAAAGGGTTTGAAGAGACACTTCACAAAAGAACATGGTTAATGAGCACATGAAAAAGTATGCAATATCATTAGGTAAGTGCATATTATAATAGTATTACAAATGAGCATATGAGATACCAGTACGTAGCCACCAAAATAATTAAAAAGATTGTCAATACCTGGTATTGACGTGGATGGCCAGAATGCTCATATATTTTGGTGAACATATAAAATGGTACAAGCACTTTCTAATATCTGGTAGTTTTTTAATAGATAAACATATACCCACCTTATGATCGAGTAATTTCAATTTCTAGGCAATTACACATGAGAAAAGCATATACTGATAAAAATACTTGTACAAGTCTTTCCACAGCAGCTTTATTAATAGCCCCAAACTGATAATAACCCAAGTATCCATCAACAGGAGAACGAATAAACAAACTGTCGTATATCCATAAAATGGGATACTATTCACCAATAGAAAGGAATAATCACCTGCTATATACAACATAAATGCTTCTCAAAAGCATTATGCTGAGTGAAAGCCTTAGCCAAAGAGTATATACTATATGATACCATTTATATAAAATTATGGAAAAAGTTAATCTATGATGAAAAATATCACAAGACTGGGAGTGGGGTCAGGACTTGACTGTGACTTTCCAGGCAACCTGGCTAAAGAAGCTGCGACTCCAAAGAAGTGGGAGGTTAGACCCCCATACATACCCCTAGGAAAGGGGCTGAATTCAGAGGACTGGGCAGCAACAATCTGCAGGCCCCACTTCCATGGCACCTCACAGGATAAGAACCACTGGCTTGGAAGTCTAGCCAGCCAAAGGGAGCATCATTGCACACCTCTCTGAGACAGAGCTCCCAGCGGGAGAGGCGGGCTGCCATTTTTGCTATTTGAGCAACTTAGTCTTTCCAGCCTTTGGACTTTGGAGAGTCCAAGCCATCGCAGGTCAGACCCAGTCCCCCAAGCCCAGCACAGCGGCTCTACAAAAACGTGACTAGACTGCTTTTATAAGTGGTCCCCGATTCCATTCCTCCTCACTGGGTGGGATGTCCCAACTGGGACCAGCAGCCCCTGCCAGTGTTCTCTGGCCAAAAGAGATCTGAAACCTCCCTGGAAGGAAGCTCCCAGAGAGAGGGGTGGGCCACCATCTTTGCTCTTTGGATGACATAGCCATTCCAGCCTTCAGGCTTCGGAGAGTCCAAGCCAACCAGGGACGGAAGCGGTCCGCCAGCACATCACAGCTACTCTACAAAAAGATGGCCAGACAGCATTTCTTAAGTGGAACCTCAATCCCATTCCTCCTCATGAGGCAGGACCTCCCAACCAAAGTCTCCAGCCATATTCTACAGGTGCCTTAAGGCTGGCAACAAGTCCACATCTTCCTCGGATGGATCTCCCAGAGGGAGGGGCAGGCCACCATCTTTGCTGCTTCACAGCCTTCAATGTTGATACTTTGAGGTACTGGAAAATCCAAGGTCATTAGCAACTGGAGCAGGCACCCAGTATACCATAGCAGCCCTACAGAAAAGCAGCCAGACTGTTACATGGGAGCCCGTTCCCATAACTCCACACCAGGCAGGTCCTCCAGGCCTGGGTCACCAGCTACCCTCACCAGAGCTATTTAAGCCAGTAGCAGCTCAGCAACTCCCTGGACAGAGCCCCCAGGAGCAACTGAAAGCCTCCCTGCCACTGCCTCTGCAGCAGACTTCCCTTGCTACCCTTGGACTAACGAAGAAGCAAAGACCCTAAGTGCCTTACCCAAACCTCCAACTAACTGTAGTCAACAGAAAAAGGGGTCAGTCCATTTCCCATAGGTCACACCCACCCCCGACTGCTCACCACTAGAGAACACCCAGGTTGGGCCCAGAGCACAGATCCTGAATCCTGGACTGCTCTCACTGAGCAACTGCTGACCTGCATCTCTCTGGGGTGGAGCCCCCAGGATACAAGTAAAAGACCCTTGGCCAAAATCACTACTAAGGTCCGTTACTCTGCTGCCTCCAAGTTGTGGAAAAAACATAAATGCTGAGATCACCCCAGAGTTTCCGTGGGCAGCCCAGGAGCACCAAGCTATGGTCTACAGCCAGCACTCAAGGGGGAGAGGAACCCACACTTTCAGAGCATTGATAGGGAACATGGCTGCAACTGTGAGGAAACATAGCAGAGGCACACAACCAAGCAAGAATCTATCAACTAACCAGTACACTTAAGTGCCACCTACTGGGTGACACGCCAAAGCTTCAAGACCAAAAATACTCACTAACATACGTACCTCTCTTAAACCAAAGACAAGAAGTCAGCTTCCAATAAAGACCCTGCACAAAGCCTCGGTCCTGTGAAAATAACCAGAAAAGAAGTCTACTGACTGTACTCACTGTACACTTTAGTTAAAGGAATACCCACAGGCAGATATGAGAAAGAATCAATGCACGAACTCGGGTAACTCAAATGGTCAGTGTTGTATGTCCTTCAAACAACCACACCAGTTCTCCAACAAGAGTTCTTGACCAGGCTAAGCCGCCTGAAATGACAGAAATGCAATTCAGAATATGGAAAGAAATGAAAATCTTTGAGATTCAAGAGGATGGAGAAACCCAACCCAAAGAAGCTAAGAATCACAATAAAATAATACAAGAGCTGAAGGATGAAACAGCTGGAAAAAAAAAAAAACTAACAAATCTGACAAAGCGGAATAACACAATACAAGGATATCACAATGCAATCACAAGTATTAATAGCAGAATAAACCAACCTGAAGGAAGAATCTCAGAACTTGAAAACTGGTTCTCTAAAATAAGACAGACAAAAATAAAAAAGAATAAAAAGATATAAACAATATGACTGAGAGGTATGGGATTCTGTAAACAGGCAAAATCTATAAATCACTGGCATCCCTGAAAGAGACAGGGGAAAAGCAAACAACTTGGAAAACATATTTCAGGATATCTTCCATGATAATTTTCCCAACCTTGCTAGAGAGGCCAACAGTCAAATACAGAAAATACATAAAACCCCTGCAAGATTCTACACAAGAAGATCACCCCCAAAACACATAATCTTCAGACGTTCCAAGGGCAAAATGAAAGAAACAACATTAAGGGCAGCTAGAGAGAAAGGGCACCTCATCAGGCTAAAAGTGGTCCTCTCAGCTGAAACCACCCAAGCAACAAAAGATTGGGAACCCATATTCAACATTCTTAAAGAAAAAGATTTGCAACCAAGAATGTCAATGAAGACAGGAAAAACTATTCAAAAGATCCATGAATCCAGGAGTTGGCTTTTTGAAAAAATTAATAAGATAGATAGGATGTTAGCTAGACTTAAAGAAGAGAAGAAAGAAGACACAAATAAACACAATTACAAATGACGAAGGGAATGTTGCCACTGACCCCACAGAAATATAAATAACCATCAGAAGCTACTATTAACACCACTATGCATACAAACTAGAAAACATAAAAGAAATGGATAAATTCCTGGACACATACACCCTCCCAAGACTGAACTAGGAATAAACTGATTCTCTGAACAGACCAATAACAAGCTTTGAAATGGAATCAGAAATAAATAGCCTATCAACCAAAAAGGCCCAGGACCAGATGGATTCACAGCCGAATTCTACCAGATGCACAAAAGAAGAGCTGGTACCATTCCTACTGAAACTATTCCAAAAAAATGAGGGACTCCTCCCCAACTCATTCTATGAGGCCAGCATCATCCTGAAACAAAAACCTCGCAGGGATATAACAGAAAAAGAAAACTTCGGGCCAGTATCCTTGATTGAATATTGATGCAAAAATCCTCAACAAAATACTTGCAAATGGAATCCAGCAGCAAATCAAAAGGCTAATTCACCACGATCAAGAAGGCTTCATCCCCGGGATGCAAGGTTACTTCAACATACATAAATCAATAAATGTGATTCATCACATAAACGGAACTGAAGACAAAAACCATGTTTATCTCAATAGATGCAGAAAAGACTTTTGATAAAATTCAACACTCATTCATGTTAAAAACTCTCAGCACACTAAGTATTAAAGGAATACATCTCAAAATAATAAGAACCATCTATGACAAACCCACAGACAACATCATGCTGAATGGGCTAAAGCTAGGATTCACCTTGAAAACTGGCACAAGACAAGAATGCCCTCTCTCACCACTCCTATTCAACATAGTATTGGAAGTCCTAGCCAGATCAATTAGGCAAGAGAAAGAGATAATGGGCATCCAAAAGAAAAAGAGGAAGTCAAACCGTCTTGGTTTGCAGACTACATGATTCTATATCTAGAAAACCCCAGTCTCGGCCCAAAAGCTCCTTCAGCTGATAAACAACTTCAGCAAAGTTTCAGGATACAAAACCAATGTTCAAAAATCCCTACCATTCCCATGCATCGATAATAGGCAAGCTAAGAGCCAAATCAGAAAGCCAATCTCATTCACAATTGCCACAAAAAGAATAAAACACCTAGGAATACAGCTAACCAGGGAAGTAAAAGTTCTCTACAATAAGAATTAGAAACCACTGCTCAGAGAAATCAAAAGACACAAACAAATGTAAAAACATCCCATGCTCATGAATAGGAAGAATCAAAATTATTAAAATGGCCATACTGCCCAAAGCGATTTACAGATTAAATGCAATCCCTATCAAACTACCAACAACACTGTTCACAGAACTAGAAAAGACTACTTTAAAATTTATATGTAACCAAAAAATACCCAAATAGCCAAGGCAATCCTAAGCAAAAAGAACAAAGCTGGAGGCATCACGTTACCAGATTTCAAACTATACTACAAGGCTACAGTGACCAAAACAGTACGGTACTGGTACAAAACCAGGTACATAGACCAATGGAACTGAATAGAGAGCCCAGAAATAAGGTTGCCCACCTATGACCACCTGATCTTCGACAAAGCTGACAAAAACAAGCAATGGGGAAAAGACTCCCTAGTCAATAAATGGTGCTGGGATAACAGGCTAGCCATATGTAGAAGACTGTATCTGGAGCCCTTCCTTATACCATATACAAAAATCAACTCAAGATGGATTAAAGACTTAAATGCAAAACCCAAAACTATTAAATTGTTGGAAGACTACCTAGGCAATACCATCCTGGACATAGGAATGGGCAAAGATTTCATAACAAAGATACCAAAAGCAATCACAACAAAAGCAAAAATTGACAAGTGGAATCTAATTAAACTTGAGAGTTTCTGCACAGCAAAAGAAACTGTCAACAGAGTAAACACACAACCTACAGAATGGGAGAAAATTTTTGCAAACCATGCATCTGACAAGGGTCTAATATCCAACATCTAAAAAGAACTTCAACAAATTTACAAGAGAAAAACAATCCCATTAAAAAGTGGACAAAGTACATGAACACTTTTCAAAAGAAAACATACATGTAGTCAATAGCATATGGAAAAAAAACTCAATATTACTAATCATTAGAGAAATGAAAATCAAAACCACAATGAGATACCATCTCACACTAGTCAAAATGGCCATTACTAAAAAGTGAAAAAATAACAGATGCTGGCAAGGTTGCGGAGAAAAGGGAACACTTGTACACTGTTGGTGGGAGTGTAAATTTAACCACTGTGGAAAGCATTATGGCAATTCTTCAAAGAGCTAAAAGCAGAGCTACCATCCAATCCAGCAATCCCAGTAGTGGGTATATACCCAAAGGAATATAAATAATTCTACCATAAAGACACATGCATGCAAATGTTCACTGTAGCACTATTCCCAATAGCTAAGACATAGAATCAACTTAAATGTGCATCAATGACGAACTGGATAAAGAAAATGTGGTACATATACACCATGGAATACTATGCAGCCATAAAAAAGAACAAGATTGTGTCTTCTGTGGGAACACAGATGGAGCTGGAGGTTATTATCCTTAGCAAACTAATGCAGGAACAGAAAACCAAATACCAAGTGTTTTCACTTATAAGTGGGAGCTAAATCATGAGAACTTATGAACACAAAGAAGGCAAGAGCAAACACTGGAGTCTACTTGAGGGTGAGAGGAGGAAGAGAAGCAGAAAATATAACTTTTGGATACTGTGCTTAATACCTGGTTGCTGAGATAATGAGTACAACGAACCCCCATCACACGAGTTTACCTATGTAACAAACCTTCACATGTACCTGCAGACATAAAAGTTTTAAAAAAATTGTAGAAAACATGGTTGTAATCTTTTGAAAGCTTCGCATAGCTTATTCAGAGTGCCACCTAAGGTTTTCCAGAAACAATAAGCAAATAAGTTATACAACCCTCCCTTAACACTAATCAAGAAGATAATAGAAAAAAATAGTACTGAAACTAAATCAAGATCTTTCTCATCCTTCATATGGTGTTTAATGTTAAAGCAATATCAGTTTGCTTAACATCTCTTAACAGAAAAGCAATACTACAGGTAGACTCAAAGAAAGTTGAACTATATGAGAAGGCTGAGCATTAAACCCATTAACTGGAGCTTATTAATTAAATCCTAACAATCTTCTTTTCCATTGTGCATCATAATTACAATTCAGTGTTGAATATTCAGCAGCAGGCATAGCTAAATGCTACTAAACTACATATTGTATTGTGAAATGGCTTCTGTAAGCAAGTCCAAGAACAATAACAAAAGATGAAGCTACTGACATTCAAGCATATTCATCTGGGAACCATTCTAATTATTAAGAAATTAGGAGTTGAAAATGTTTTCAGGCAGGTAGCTAATGGGATCCAAGGTTGCTCGATGGGAACAAGAGCAGCATAGCTCAACCTCAGACTGTCCTATTATTCATTCACTGCTCTTACAATTCCTTTTCCTAGAGTAGTAGTAATACCATCTTCCACTGACAGCAGTTTTAATTTCCAAACTTGTTTTTACAACTATTCTCTCATAGATTCTTCTGGCAATCTTGTGAAGCAGATAGAAAGGGTGTTGTTTCATAGATGAGGACACTATGACTTGTCTGGGTAGAGTTTAGTCACTAGTCAGGGCCACACAGTTACAATTTGCAGAACTGCAATTGAAACTCAGTTCTCCTGAACTCTAATCCTGTCCATTACAACATACAAATTCCCAAACTTTTAAGCTGGCTAGCACCATTTAGTCCACAAGATATAATGGTAGCTGTGGTTCAATGAAGTCAAACACTTAATTGAGTAGTGCCTGGTCCTGATTACTAAATTAACCTTTTCTAAAATGTACCCCATCAAAATGAGCTATTATTAATAGGTCTCCCAAGAAAAAAAAATGCACAGTGACAAAATAAACTTGGAAAATGCTAGGTTGAAAAATTTAAACAACACCAACAAAAAAAGATTTGTTTATATGATGGCTTCTCAGCACGATTAAATATGTTAATGTCTGTTATAGCTCTCCAAGAGGGAATTATAGCAGTAGGCAGAATTTCTCAAATTCAGTTAACCAACAAACATGTTTTTTTTTTAAAGTATATTAAAGGATTAGGGCTTAATACAGCATCTGTTGAGAAACGCTGGCTTAATCCATGTTAAGTAGAACAATAAAAATAGGTTACTAAATACGTTGAGTTTGGCATTTTATATTCACTATTCTCACAAGAATCCAGAGATTGGTGCTACAATTATCCCTGTTTTACAATTAGGGAGAAAACAACAACAACTGTGAAGCTGAATATTGTCTAACTCTCTCAGCTAGGAAATGGCAAAACCCAGATTTAAGACCAGGGACAATCAGGCACCAAAGCCTCTGCTCTTTCCACTAAATACACTGTCTCCTATAATTTACAAGATTAGAATATTTAAATTACAAACATAAGCATATAATACAAATCCTGGAATCTGACTTAGTATAAGTAAAGACAGTGGCATCTATTCACAAACAGCACATGTAATGAAATCTAGTTTTTATTTTGTTACCCCAATTCATCTGGATAATAATTCCATGGCTATGATTACTCTAATGTCAGAGCTAGGGAAACTATTCATTTCTAGGACCTAAAATACAACCAATTTTATTGCTTATCTCACATTTAATGTGCACAAATATCTTCACACATATGATAAGAATAGGAAAATAATAGTCTGGCATGTCTACTAGTATTGATTTGCCAGATATTATTGAGTACAATATACTATGGACATTAAAAGAGGCTCTATTTCATTTAAATTTGGTTGAAGTACTACAAAGAGTCATGACATCTCCCTGATGACAAATAATAGAATAGGCTAGAAAATATACTGGACTTACTCCCTACACAAATCCTCATTTACTGTAAGTTCCACATACTTGCTACACAAGAAAGCTGAGCTCCTTTCACCATCTCCTCATTCCAAGACCAAGGAAAGTGGGCCTCTATGATAAGGTATGCAGAAGCAATTCTAATGTCAGAGAGGAAGACCAGGATCTTATTTGCTTTTATTAATTGACAAGCAAAAAGTGTATATATATTTCTCACGTACAACATGTTGTTTTGAAATGTTACTTGGTTTTAAGAGAGCCCTATGAATCTACAAGAAGTTGCTTTGGCAATCAGATCAGCCTGCCAGAAAGAAATACCAGATCGTGTTCGCAGTCGTTAGGGCTGGAGAGAGATTTTCCTGTGTTTGAGTTATTAGTCATTCCACATTATTCCACCCATTCAAATCCATTTATAGACAACCAAGGTAGGTAGATGAACAAATAATACACAAAGGTTGCCCTCAATTTTTGTTTCCCTCTGTGATCTCATCTATTTTCACTGATTCAATTATCATTTCTCTGTTGATGACTCACTAATTGGTATCTCCAATCTGGGCCCCTCTGGTGAGCTCCAAACTCAAATCTACTTCTAGTTGGTTGAAAACACAGATCATGAGTCATGAGCTTATTGGACACCTCCTTTCACTAAAAGTCCCAGATGTACTTTAATCTCTACATGTCCAAAAGACAAATTTATTATCTGTCCCACACCCCCAATTTGGTCATCCATTCAGTTTCCCTATCTCAATAAATGGCAACACCATCCTTACAGCCTCCTATGCTGAAAAAAAAAAATCTTAAACTCATTCATCATTCCTTCCTCACATATCCATTCTAGTTAATTTCTTAAGCCCCTTCTATCCTTGCTATCCCTACCACTGCTGCATTATTTCAGGCCCTCACTCCCTCTTATCTGTCTATTGCATTAGCCTTATCAAAGATTTCCCTGCCTGTAGTTTCTTCCCCTTCCAATTCAATCTTCACACTACTGCCATTGTGATCAGGTGTTGGCAAACCGTATTATGCCATATTCCTGGCTTAAAGATGTTTAATGGCTCACTAATGTTTCTACAGTAGAGTCCAAAATTCTTAGCATTGCTATAAGACCCTTCAAAACTTAGTGCCAATCTAACTCCCCAGTCTTATCTCTGGACATTGCCTTTCTCTGCCATGCATCAGCCACAACTGCACACTCAACATTGCTTGAGTGAGCCAAGTGCCTGCATATCTCTCTGCTTTTATTAGTGCTATTGCCTATGCCCCAAATGCTATTCCACCATAAAACTAATGATGGAACTAGTAAAAAAAGACAGAACTACTCAAATTCAGTATCATCTCTTCTGTGAAGCCTTCAACTCTTCAAAAAGAACCGATCCCTGTGCTTCCATAGCTTTGCACATACTTCCATTAGAGTTTTGTCATGCTGTCTTATAATCAGATTACATGAATGCTTCCTGTGACTAGACTGAGAGCAACTTAAGGGCAAGGACAGTAGCTTAGTCATCTCTGAATCCTTAATGCATAATAATTATAGTTAACTAAGGGAATTATTATGATTAATGCAATGATATTAATCAAGCCTTTGGCACCAGACAAATCTGGATTCAAATTGTAGTTGTGCCTTTTACTAGCAGCATGACCTCAGTCAGTAATTTTACAGAAGTTACGCTAAAACTCATTTTCTTTACCTGTAACATAGAAAGTATTCGAAGCAATGCCTAGCACATAGTAAGTTATCAACAGCATCATCACCATCCTCCGCTCCTTGCAAAATGTGAACACAGAAGAACGTACCCACAGCCAGCACACTTCTGCAAGCAATTAACACAGTCCAGTGCCAGTCAGGCATTGATTGCTACATTCACTGACAACCCTGGGAAGGAAGAAGACAAACAGAAACAAGAATGGGGACACAGATGAGAGGACAGAAATGACAGATCAAAGGGTTAAGGACTGCTGATTCCCTCTTCCTTTCTCCCTATCCTCTACTTCAGAATATTCATGGTTCCTTAAATTTAACCCTTCCTTTGTCTTGGAAGGGAAAATTAAACTCTATTTTCATTAATAGGAAAAATAGCAAAATTAGAATGTCAGAAAAAAGCTTAAAGCTTTATTGCTGCAGAGCACACTTTCAGCTGTGAAACTGACTGACATTCTTCAACTACCACCCCCACCCAATGGTTGTAGGGATAGTTGCCATTTCAAAGTCAAAGCAAGCCAACAAAACAATAAAACTAAAACCAAACAAAAAAATAAGGAGGAAAAATATAAGAGAAAAAGCTTTCTCTTTATTTTCTAAAGAGGAAGGATAGTAAAGAAATTGCTCAAGGGGAGAAGAGAGTTGCATGTAGAAGCAGTACATTTCAATTATCTTTGCTTGTATTTTTCTAGTCATATGAAAGCTGTCCTAATTCAAATCCACTGAATAAACAAGTCAAAGTAGTATGTAGAGAGAAGCTGATGTTTCACAATTTCTACATTAAGAGCTGTCTCAATCTAGCCTCTGTTTGAGCTCTATGGGAAAAAAATTCTCTCCTCATGTAAAAACTATAATATCATTTGCAAATGAAGCTCCCGAAATTTGCAAATGTCAATACGGATTTCAGTGACCTAAAAATATAATGACATTTGGTTTAAGACCATACAAATACATAAATTACTTTTAAATATTTTTCCCATTCTGCCCTCCAAAGTGAAGGGTGAAAACATTCCTTATTATTTTAAAAAAAAAAAAAAAACGTTTTTGTGGAACCTGATACATTTTATTATCAGGCCTTGGCAGCCACACCTCAACTTTTTACAGGTAACTCGCTGGACCCTCACAGTGACTCTTCAAATGAGGTTTTGCACTAGACCCATTTCACAGTTGAGGAAAACAAGACAAGTCACATAACTCATCAGTGAGAGTCATAACTTGAACCAGATCTCCTGACCATCAAACCCAGTATTTGTGTCTTTTCCAACCCTACAGCTTATCTTAGAGAAAAGAGCACAAGCTTTGTTGTCAAATGGACCTAGATTTAAAACCTGGTTCTTTCCCTTAATATGCATATGACATTGGACAAGTTATTTCAATTCTCTGAGTTTGTTTCCTCATCTGCAAAAGGAGGGAGATCATACTTATTTTAGAGAAATGTAATAATTAAATGTTAAGACACTTGTAAAATACCTAGTAGAGCACCAAGTAACTGTTCAGTAAATGGTAGCTATTATTACGTGTTGGCTTCAACAGCTTACATCTTGAATACTAGATTAGTTTGAACAAATGACAATCACTTTCATTCATAAATTAGTTCCACAGACATCATAAAATCTGTCTTCAACATGGGGGAGAAAGGAAAGGAGAAAACTAGGGTAACACTGATTCTTTGATACTTGTTCATTTTTCTCACTCTTACAGGGTTGCACTGTTTTATTTATCTAAAGAGATAATTTCTTCTAAGTGAAGTTACGTTTACTTTATTCTCCTAACCCTTTATGGTAGTCTTGAATCTAAAACCTTTAAAATACTTATCTCTGAGTTACCTTATTCACATATATATGATTATTTTGGTAGAAGAGAAAGAGCCATTTTATTTTACTTTTGCTGTAAAGAAAATATAAACTAACCAACCTTAATTTCCAAACAAGCCACTAAAAAGAAACCTCACATGAATAGCTGTTGAATCAATATTGTTTTCTTAAGAGCAAATAATAATTGAGCATCTATACAAAGTATTTTTGTCCTTTCATTACTGAAGCAGAGCATCACAACTAAATTTCTCACCTAATTCTACATATGTACAGTTAATTTCCAAGGCAGAAAAAATAGCATAAAATTGACTTGACGAATATAGATGCAATTTCTGAAATAAGTCAATGAGGTAGAGCTTTTTCAAGCCACAAAAATCCGGCTCTACTAAAAAATCAACTATTTCTATAAAAGGATTACAGAGGAAAATAATGCTGGCTCCCTGTGAAAGGAAAATAAATCTTGGGACCCCAAACTCACTAAGCCCAAGGGAAAAGTCAAGCTGGGAACTGGGTCATGCAGATCTGCTTCCCATTTGGTTGCTAAATAAGATGGCTATGAAGATAAAAAGCAACATACCTCCCTCACAATTTGCCCACAAGGAAATTCCTTATATATATAGCTTATCTTCACAGGTGCTGGACAAAGGAAAGAGAACTCAAAGTCACCCTTCTGCTCACCTAAGACAAATGAGTATCTGATTGCTTCCTCCCCCTATCGTCTACACTATCTTATGTAAAAATGCAGATTCACTGAGCCAGATGAAGGTATGAGTGGCTATTTCCTCTGTCTACCTGGACTCACATGAAAATTGTGTATTCAGTGAAGGCTGATCAAAGATTCAAAAGGATGCAACCCTTTTGTCTTTTTATCTATCGACACAGTTTTTAAAGATTTTTCTTCCCTCAACATCTGCCCTTTCCCTTTCAAATACTGAAGCCCTCAAAAGCATCTTTGGAGAAAGGCATAGACCTGCCTCCCAGGCACATGTCCTTAATGTTAGCAAATAAACCTAATACGATTAAGACTTGCCTCTGTCATTTTCTTTCATTTATATTTCAAACATTTTCAGAGTGTCATATCCACAGTGAGAAGTCAATAAGGGATTATTGCATTGCGGCCACTCCAATTCACTCCAACCTCCTACCACCAAATCTAAATGATGCCCCTACTATTCTTTAGTAGTACTCCCCTTTTGCCTTTCATAGTACAGTTTATAATATAAAATTTGAGCATGTTTAATGTCTATATCCCCTAGGGTCCAAGGTCTATCACAAGGGCAGGGGTCATAGTCTGTTTTATTGTTCACCTCGATACCCAGGAACTAGAAAAGAACATAACCTCAATCAGTTTTACAACTGCTTTCTAATTATATTATAATTTCTATACTTCTTGAGAAGTGACAATTATTGACAAGTTTTAGGGTATCCCACTTGAGTGCCACAACATAGCCAACAATGACATGTAGGAAAACGGATGCCAATACAATGTCAAGTCAATGCTAAAGAAAAAGTGAGCACAAAAAGCCCCTACTCCACTTTCCCCACCACTACTACCTACCCTACCTTACAAAGCCCTGAAGGAAGAAATTCTAACTCTCCGTTAAAAGTGAAGAAGCTGGCTGGGGGCCGTGGCGGTGGCTCACACCTGTAATCCCAGCACTTTGGCCGATGGGTAAATCACTTGAGATCAGGAGTTTGAGACCAGGCTGGCCAACATGGTGAAATCCCGTCTGTACTAAAAATACAAATTTTAGCCAGGCGTGGTGGCACATGCTTGTAATCCTAGCTACTGGGGAGGCTGAGGCAGGAGAATTGCTTGAACCCAAGAGACAGAGGTTGCAGTGAGCTGAGATGGCGCCACTGCACTCCAGCTTGGGCCATAGAGCGAGACTCCGTCTAAAAAAAAAAGTGAAGAAGCTACAAGAAATCCTGATAATCTTCAGTAGCACAATAGAGAGTTCAAGCTACACTTTGAAATGACTGTTGGCCATAGCTCTACAGCTCCCAAGAAATCTATTGGGATGAATTTTCTCTATACATTCCTATATGGTCTCATTTTGTTTTGTAGCTTTTGTCAAATATTTATTTGTAAAAAAAAAATTAATTTTTTATTGTTCTTTCACTGTTAGTACTACAGCATATTACTAAATAATATTCTCAAATGTGAAAAGAATGAGTAAATACACAGAGGTGATGGTAAGATACTATCATGGCATATTTTCACTACATCAATTCACTTCATTTTATCCTTTCACTCATACTCTCCTTCATCTGTCATGAAACTTTCTCTCTTAAGTCCCCCAGACAGAACATAAAAAACTATAATGAGTCTCTTGGGAGTGGTATGTGGGAAGGATAACGCGTATTTTTCATTTTTCATGTATACAGATGTGCCTTGACTTATGATATAACATCCTGATGAACCCACAATAAGTTAAAAATATCATAAATCAAAAATGCATTTAATATACTTAGCCTACCTAACACCATAGCTTAGCCTAGCCTACCTTAAACATGTAAGCATACCTTACATTGGACTACAGTTGGACAAAATCATCAGGCAACACTGTAGAGTATCAGCTATTTACCCTCAAGATCACATGGCTGCCTGGAAGCTGTGACTGGCTGTCACTACCCAGCATCACAGGAGAGTATCCTATCGCATACTGTTTGCCCAAGATCAAATTTTAAAATTTGAGATATGAGTTCTACTGAATGAGTATGGCTTCTGTACCATCATAAAGTTGAAAAACTGTAAGTTAAACCATCAGAAGTTGGGGACAATCTATATTGATGGTCTATTGGGAGTGGTATATGGGAAGGATGACATGTATATCTTTCATGCATGCATGCATATATGCTTGTAATATATAGATATATACGTTGCTTGAATTCTTATGACAAGCATATGTATATTTTTATAATTACAGAAAAAAAGGTTTTTTTCAAACCAAGAAACAAAAAACAACTACAGAGACAAAGATAATTGGTCATTTTTCTTTATCACAATTCCTAAATAGTCACAACTCCTACCTAGAAAAAAAAAAATTCATTTGTCAGGCCAAAGAGAAATCTAGTCCAGGGACTGACAGACATATAACAATGACATCATCAATTCTTAATCTAAGATAATACTATTTAGATGAATATGCTTACTTGGTGAAATTATTAAAACATACCAATGTTTTCAACTTTTAGGAATAATATGGTTATTATATAAGATTTAAAAATCAACAACTGTATTTATGACAATTATTTGGACCCATGACATAAATTCACCAAACACTTAGTATAATGAGATTTAAAGACCCCAAATATTAAGTATTCTCTTTTTAATAATGACTAAGAAAAACTGAATCTAAATGAATTCAGTTGGCATATATATGAACATAGTATATAACAGAACATGAAGACTGATATGAAAAAAATATAAAGCCAAATGACATAAATGATCAGAAAAAAGGATCAATTGAGGTCATGTAAATGAACAATTATTGGTAGAAGTAGATTTTGTTCAAGTATAAACTTCTGTGCTTACTACACCTCCCTTTAACAACTTCGAGTTTAAAGTAAATGCCAATCTCTACATTTAAGAATTGCAAATTGCTCTTTTAAATCACATCTATTCTTTAAATTTCACGTGTCCACAGCTCATTAATATTTACAGTAATTGTAGGCCTCTGAAAAAAACTAGAGATTTTACATTTACTGAGACAGATAGCTGGCACACAAAAATAGAGCTCCCTCAATTACAATATAGCAGAAGTTAACTTTAGTTTAAAATATGTCTACAGAAATTTATGGCAACACAATAATGAAGTGACTATTTTGAATAAGATTAGCTGCTCTTGATAATGACAGACACTGTTTATAAATCAACAGAGGTTGTACTTGATATTTATAGTGGGGCACTTCAGAATCATCAACCAATATCACTTGAATGGAATACACATGCAACAATAGCAAAAGATTACAAGTACTAAGATGATCTTCACAAAGTCATGAATGTAATACACGCACATAAAAAAGTCAAAGTGTATTTTTGTTTGCTGTTAGTCTTAGTTGTCTCATTTAATATTCAATGTTTCCAAGTAAGAAATATTTAATGAAAATAAGGAAGATAACCCTACTCAGCAGTTTTATCAGGATGAAATTACATTTCTTGAGTTCAGGTTACTATTCTACTAGCTACCTAACTAAGTAAGTCTTCCTGAAAAAAAAAAAAAAAAGTAAATTTCACCTAATTCCTTACTGTAACATTCAGTTTTATTGAGGCACAGAAGTTATACAAGTTCAATAAGTCAAACTGACTTTGTGACAGTTGTTTAAATTAGAGAAAAAGAAAAAGATCAGTAAAATAGTATAGCCATTATGGAAAACAGTATGGAGGGTCCTCAAAAAACTACAAGTACAACTAGCATATGATCCAGCAATCCCACTACTGGGAATATATTCAAAAAAAAAAAAAAGAGGAAATCAGTATATCAAAGAACTGCAGCACTACTCACAACAGCGAAGATATGGAATCAACTTTAATGTCCATTAATGGTTAAATGGATAAAGAAATATTGTATATATACACAATGGAATATTATTCAGCCTGAAAAAGAATTAAGTCCTGTCATTTTCAGCAACATGGATGGAACTGGAGGTCATTATGTTTAGTGAAATAAGCCAAGCACAAAAAGACAAATATCTCATGTTCTCACTCATATGTCGGAGCTAAAACAGTGGATGTCATGGTGGTAGAGAGTAGAATGATAGTTAACAGAGGCTGGGAAGGAAAGGGGAGCAGAGGGCATGAAGTAAAGTTGGTAAATGGGTATAAAAATACAGGTAGATATAATAAGTTCTGGTATTTGATAGCATAGTAGGGAAATTACAGTTTAAAATAATTATGTATTTCAAAATAGCTAAAAGAGAAGAATTTTAATGTTTCCAACAAAAAGACAAATGTTTAGGATGATATATTTCCCAATTAGCTTGACTTGATCATTACACATTATATATATGTACGAAAATATCACATATACCCCAAAAATATATACAACTATGGTGTATCAATTGTTTAAAAATACAAATAAATAAGAAAAATATCATAAGTCCATTTTACAAACACAAAAATGTGATAAAGATGCGGGACAATGCCCTTTTTTTAAATATTGGACAGTTATAAATAGAAACGACATGCATATATGAATGTTTACATTTTGTTCATAACAAGAAATCAGGAACAGCTTAATATGCAACAGTAGAGAAATGGCTAAATAAATCATGACATGTTCATCTGCATAAAAAAATACTATACTGCCAGTATTAGGGAGTTCTTGCATTGCTATACAGAAATATCTGAGGCTGGGTAATTTATAAAGAAAAGAGGTTTAGTTGGCTCAAGGTTCTGCAGACAGGACAAAAAGTGAGGTGCCAACATCCGCTTCTGGAAAGGGTCTTAGTTAGGAAGCTAACAACCACGGCAGAAGGTGAAGGGAAAGCAGGCACCACGCATGATGAGAGTGGAAGCAAAAGAACAAGGGGGAGGTGCCACACACTTTTAAACAACCAGAACTCACGTGAACTGAGTGAGAACTAACTTATCACCAAGGGGATGGTGCTAAACCATTCACGAGGGATGCACTCCCATGATCCAAACATCTCCCACCAGGCCCCACCTACTAAACTAGGGATTACATTTCAACATGAAATTTGGAGGGGACAAATATCCGAGCCATATCACAGCCCATTACAATCAATTGAAAAACAATTTTTTCAAAAAAAAAAAAAGTTGTTGTTAAAGTGTTGTTTAAAAAAACAACAACAAGTACATCTTCTGTAAGAAAATTGCATGCAATTAAGCCAGCCCCATGGAGTAATGGTCAACACCCTGGACTCTGAAAATTGCATGCAATTACAAGCAAAGACCACTACCTCTCTACCGAATCTCCTATCTCCCACAGGTGGATGTAGACATATAGCAATCAAGCTAGCGATGAGTTTTATAACTCCATAAAACTGTATGTAGATTATGACTAGTTTTTGTCCAGGAACTATGAGCAAAGATGATATATGCCACTCCAGGTCCAGGACTTAAAAGAACAAAGGTCTATCCACTCTCTATCTCCTCTCTGAAAGCTGGAACCTGGGCAAACCTGTGACCCATTTTAGACTGTGCTAACAAAGAAAACCCTAGGGGGTGGTAAAGAAAATGAGATAAAAGGAACCAGAGTGCTCATGGACTCTTCACATTTGTTTTAACCACAAAATATTTTCAGTTATTGTTTTCAAGCCATTGTGTCTGGGTCTTTTTATTACAGCTTCTTATTCTTTCATTCTAACTAATGTAGTACAACATAGAAAAACGCCATAACTGTTCCAAGATGGCTGAATAGGAACAGCTCTGGTCTGCAGCTCCCAGTGTGATCAACACAGAACACAGGTGATTTCTGCATTTCCAACTGAGGTACCTGGTTAATCTCACTGGGATGGGTTGGACAGCGGGTGCAGCCCACGGAGGGCGAGCTGAACCAGGGCGGGGTGTCACATCACCTGGGAAGCACAAGGGGTCGGGGTATTTCCCTTTCCTAACCAAGGGAGAACTGCGAGGAGGCAGCCTGGCTGGGGGTGGGGCGTCGCCATTGCCGAAGCATTAGTAGGTAAACAAAGTGGCCAGGAAGCTTAAACTGGGCGGAGCTGACCTCAGCTCAGCAAGGCCTACTGCCTCTAGACTCCAACTCTGTGGGAAGGGCTTAGCTGAACAAAAGGCAGCAGACAACTTCTGCAGACTTAAACGTCCCTGTCTGACAGCTCTGACGAGAGCAGTGGTTCTCCCAACATGGGGTTTGAGCTCTGAGAACGAACAGACTGCCTCCTTAAGTGGGTCCCTGACCCCCGTGTAGCCTAACTGGGAGACACCTCCCAGTAGGGGCCAACAGACACCTCATATAGGCAGGTGCTCCTCTGGGACAAACCTTACAGAGGAAAGACCAGGCAGCAATATTTGTTCTACAATAATTGCTGTTCTGCAGTCTCCGCTGGTGATACCCAGGCAAACAGGGTCTGGAGTGGACCTCCAGCAAACTCCAACAGACCTGCAGCTGAGGGACCTGACTGTTAGAAGGAAAACTGACAAACAGAAAGGAATAGCATCAACATCAACAAAAAGGACATTTACACCAAAACTCCATCTGTAGGTCACCAACATCTAAGACCAAAGGTAGATAAAACCACAAAGATGGGGAGAAAGCAGAGGAGAAAAGCTGAAAATTCTAAAAATAACAGTGCCTCTTATCCTCCAAAGGATTGCAGCTCCTCGCCAGCAATGGAACAAAGCTGGACGGAGAACGACTTTGACGAGTTGACAGAAGTAGGCTTCAGAAGGTCGGTAATAACAAACTAAAGGAGCTAAAGGAGCATGTTCGAACCCATCGCAAAGAAGCTAAAAACCTTGAAAACAGGTTAGACGAATGGCTAACTAGAATAAACAGTGTAGAGAAGACCTTAAATGACCTGATGGAGCTGCAAACCATGACACGAGAACTTCATGACGCATGCACGAGCTTCAACAACCGATTTGATCAAATGGAAGAAAGGGTATCAGTGACTGAAGATCAAATTAATAAAGCAAGAAGACAAGGTTAGAGAAAAAAGAGTAAAAAGAAACGAACAAAGCCTCCAAGAAATATGGGGCTATGTGAAAAGACCAAATCTACGTTTGACTGCTGTATCTGAAAGTGATGGGGAGAATGGAAACAAGTTGGAAAACGCTCTTGAGGATATTATCCAGAACTTCCCCAACCTAGAAAGACAGGCCAACATTCAAATTCAGGAAATACAGAGAATGCCACAAAGATAATCCTCAAGAAGAGCAACCCCAAGACATACAATTGTCAGATTCACCAAGGTTGAAATGAAAGAAAAAATGTTAAGGGCAGCCAGAGAGAAAGGTCAAGTTACCCACAAAGGGAAGCCCATCAGACTAACAGCGGATCTCTCGGCAGAACCTTACAAGCCAGAAGAGAGTGGGGGCCAATATTCAACATTCTTAAACGAAAGAATTTTCAACCCAGAATTTCATATCCAGCCAAAGTAAGCTTCATAAGTGAAGGAGAAATAAAATCCTTTACAGACAAGCAAATGCTGAGAGATTTTGTCACCACCAGGCCTGCCTTACAAGAGCTCCTGAAAGAAGCACTAAACATGGAAAGAAACAACCGGTACCAGCCACTGCAAAAACATGCCAAATTGTAAAGACCATCGATACTATAAAGAAACTGCATCAATTAACGGGCAAAATAACCAGCGAACATCATAATGACAGGATCAAATTCACACATAACAATATTAACCTCAAATGTAAATGGGCTAAATGCCCCAATTAAAAGACACAGACTGGCAAATTGGATAGAGTCAAGACCCATCAGTGTGCTGTATTCAGAAGACCAATCTCACATGCAAAGATGCACTAGACTCGAAATAAAAGGATGGAGGAAGATCTACCAAGCAAATGGAAAGCATAAAAAAAAGCAGGGGTTGCAATCCTAGTCTCTGATAAAACAGACTTTGAACCAACAGAGATCAAAAGAGACAAAGAAGGCCATTACATTATGGTAAAGGGATCAATTCAACAAGAAGAGCTAGCTATCCTAAATATATATGCACCCAATACAGGAGCACCCAGATTCATAAAGCAAGTCCTTAGAGACCTACAAAGAGACTTAGACTCCCACACAATAATAATGGGAGACTTTAACACCCCACTGTCAACATTAGACAGATCAACGAGACAGAAGGTTAACAAGGATATCCAGGAATTGAACTCAGCTCTGCATCAAGGAGACCTAATAGACATCTAAAGAACTCTCCACTCAAAGTCAACAGAATATACATTCTTCTCAGCACCACATCGCACTTATTCCAAAATTGACCACATAATTGGAAGTAAAGCACTCCTCAGCAAATGTAAAAGAACAGAAATCACAACAAACTGTCTCTCAGACCACAGTGCAATCAAACTAGGACTCAGGATTTAAAAACTCACTCAAAACTGCATAACCACATGGAAACTGAACAACTTGCTCCTGAATGACTACTGGGTACATAACAAAATGAAGGCAGAAACAAACATGTTCTTTGAAACCAATGAGAACAAAGACACAACATACCAGAATCTCTGAGACACATTCAAAGCAGTGTGCAGAAGGAAATTTATAGCACTAAATGCCCACAAGAGAAAGCAGGAAAGATCTAAAATTGACACCCTAACATCACAATTAAAAGAACTAGAGAAGCAAGAGCAAACATGTTCGAAAGCTAGCAGAAGGCAAGAAATAACTGAGATCAGAGCAGAACTGAAAGAGACAGAGACGCAAAAAACCCTTCAAAAAAATCAATGAATCCAGGGGCTGGTTTTTTGAAAAGATCAACAAAATTGATAGAGAGCTAGAAAGACTAATAAAGAAGAAGAGAGAAGAATCAAATAGACGCAATAAAAACTGATAAAGGGGATATCACCACCAATCCCAGAGAAATACAAACTACCTTCAGAGAATACTATAAACACCTCTACGCAAATAAATTAGAAAATCTAGAAGAAATGGATAAATTCCTCGACACATACACTCTCTCAAGACTAAACCAGGAAGAAGTTGAATCTCTGAATAGACCAATAACAGCCTCTGAAATTGAGGCAATAATTAATAGCCTACCAACCAAAAAAAGTCCAGGACCAGATGGATTCACAGCCAAATTCTACCAGAGGTACAAAGAGGAGCTGGTAGCAATCCTTCTGAAACTATTCCAATCAATAGAAAAAGAGGGAATCCTCCCTAACTCATTTTGTGAGGCCAACATCATCCTGATACCAAAGCCTGGCAGAGACACAACAAGAAAAGAGAATATTAAACCTATATCCCTGATGAACATCGATGAAAAAATCCTCAATAAAATACTGGGAAACCGAATCCAGCAGCACATCAAAAAGCTTATCCACCACGATCAGGTTGGCTTCATTCCTGGGACGCAAGGCCGGTTCAACATACGCAAATCAATAAACGTAATCCAGCATATAAACAGGACCAACGACAAAAACCACATGATTATCTCAATAGATGCAGAAAAGGCCTTTGACAAAATTTAACAGCTCTTCATGCTAAAAACTCTCAATAAACTAGGTATTGATGGAACGTATCTCAAAATAATAAGAGCTATTTATGACAAACCCACAGCCAGTGTCATACTGAACGGGCACAAACTGGAAGCATTCCCTTTGAAAACAGGCACAAGACAAAGATGCCCTCTCTCACCATGCCTATTCAACACAGTGCTGGATATTCTGGTCAGGGCAATCAGGTAAGTGAAAGAAATAAAGGGTATTCAATTAGGAAAAGAAGAAGTCAAATTGTCCCTGTTTGCAGATGATGTGATTGTATATTTAGAAAACCCCATCTTCTCAGCCCAAAATCTCCTTAAGCTGATAAGCAACTTCAGCAAAGTCTCAGGATAGAAAATCAATGTGCAAAAATCACAAGCATTCCTATACACCAATAACAGACAAACAGAGAACCAAATCATGAGTGAACTCCCATTCATAATTGCTACAAAGAGAATAAAACACCTAGGAATACAACTTACAAGGGATGTGAAAGACCTCTTCAAAGAGAACAACAAACCACTGCTCAAGGAAATAAAAGAGGACACAAACAAATGGAAGAACATTCCATTCTCATGGATAGGAATAATCAATATCATAAAAATGGCCATACTGCCCAAGGTAATTTACAGATTCAATGCCATCCCCATCAAGCTACCAATGACTTTCTTCACAGAATTGGAAAAAACTACTTTAAAGTTCATAGGGAACCAAAACAGAGCCCACTTTGCCAAGTCAATCCTAAGCCAAAAGAACAAAGCTGGAGGCATCACGCTACCTGACTTCAAACTATACTACAAGGCTACAGTAACCAAAACAGCATGGTACTGGTACCAAAACTGAGATATAGACCAATGGAACAGAACAGAGCCCTCAGAAATAATGCCACATATCTACAACTATCTGATCTTTGATAAACCTGACAAAAACAAGAAATGGGGAAAGCATTCCCTATTTAATAAATGATGCTGGGAAAACTGGCTAGCCAGATGTAGAAAGCTGAAACTGGATCCCTTCCTTACGCCTTATACAAAAATTAATTCAAGATGGATTAAAGACTTACCTGTTAGACCTAAAACCATAAAAACCCTAGAAGAAAACCTAGGCAATACCATTCAGGACATAGGCATGGGCAAGGACTTCATGTGTAAAACACCAAAAGCAATGGCAACAAAAGCCAAAATTGACAAATGGGATCTAATTAAACTAAAGAGCTTCTGCACAGCAAGAGAAACTGCCATCACAGTGAACAGGCAACCTATAGAATGGGAGAAAATTTTTGCAATCTACCCATCTGACAAAGGGCTAATATCCAGAATCTACAAAGAACTCAAACAGATTTACAAGAAAAAAACAACCCCATCAAAAAGTGGGCAAAGGATACTAATAGACACTTCTCAAAAGAAGACATCTATGCAGCCAATAGATACATGAAAAAATGCTCATCATCACTGGTCATCTGAGAAATACAAATCAAAACCACAATGAGGTACCACCTCATACCAGTTAGAATGGCAATCATTAAAAAGTCAGGAAACAACAGGTGCTGGAGAGGATGTGGAGAAACAGGAACGCTTTTACACAGTTGATGGGAGTATAAACTAGTTCAACCATTGTGGAAGTCAGTGTGGCAATTCCTCAGGGATCTAGAACTAGAAATACCATTTGACCCAGCCATCCCATTACTGGGTATATACCCAAAGGATTATAAATCATGCTACTATAAAGACACATGCACACGTATGTTTATTGTGGCACTATTCACAATAGCAAAGACTTGGAACCAACCCAAATGTCCAACAATGACAGACTGGATTAAGAAAATGTGGCACATATACACCATGGAATACTATGGAGCCATAAAAAAGGATGAGTTCATGTCCTTTGTAGGGACATGGATGAAGCTGGAAACCATCATTCTCAGCAAACTATCACAAGGACAGAAAACCAAACACCACATGTTCTCACTCATAGGTGGGAACTGAACAATGAGATCACTTGGACACAGGGCGAGGAACATCACACACCGGGGCCTGTCGGCAGGTGGGGGGCTGAATAGCATTAGGAGAAATACCTAATGTAAATGATGAGTTGATGGGGGCAGCACAGCAACATGGCACATGTATACCTATGTATCAAACCTGCACGTTGTGTACATGTACCCTAGAACTTAAAGTATAATTAAAAAAACTGCCATGACTCATGTTCATGGCACCTATATTTTAAAAAGTGATAGCAGTATGCTTTTTATTGTTGTCTTCATGATCTTGTATACATGTATTATTTTGCAATAAACTTTAAAAGTAGTATTTTAATAAATTTTAAAATATGAATCATTAATTATTCTCTGATCCTTACTTCGCTGTCTTCCCTTAATAAACAGCTACTGTACAGTTAAATATACAATATATACGTTTATATGGGCTAAAAAAATTTTCTAGTGGAGGGTCAGCAAACATTTTCCGTAAAGTATCAGATAGTAAATATTTTAAGCCATATGGTCTCTGTTGGAACTACTCAACACTGCCATTGTCTAACAAAAGCAGACACAGGCAATACAAAAATGAATGGACATGTCTGTTTTCCGAAAAACTTTATTCACAAAAGCAACTGTACTGTGGGCCACAGTTTGCCAACCCTTTCAGAACATAGTCCTTATTGTATTATTTGTATAGTTTAGATTATTTTAAAATATTAAAGAAAATATCAAGTAGCATTCATTTTCCATGAATGGAAAAATCTTAAAAAATTGAAAAGGTGAAAAGCAAATCAAACGAGTTCTGTGAAAACTTTCGTATACTAATCCTCATAGAAATGAACAGTAAGCTTTCTTCAACACTACCCTATTACCAAATAGCATTTGTGAAGTGTCTACCCTCAGATGGTGCTCTGCCAAGTAACAAAGATAAGGAAGGTCCTTCATATGACAAGATGATGCCAGGATATGTGCTAACTGCTGTTGTTCTAGCTGTGATGGTTAATTGAAAGGGTTAATTTATTTATTGAATCTCCCATATGGTCAATGATACACATCTGGCAAGATGGCCAGGGTTACAAATTCTGACCATGATCATGGAACAATGTAAGTTTCTGGTCCCACCAGTCATATACTATTATATTGAGTCATACATCCAGAAAGTATTTACTGAGTACCTACTATGTGCTAACCATCTCAGAGCAGACAAAGTGTACACTAACACAAGGCTTCCAACATTTCCTTCAAAGCAGCTCTCATGGCTTAAGGGAAAGCTTATGCTAGGGGAAGCCAGGAGAGAGCTTACAGTCATCCTACATAAACACAAAATGTTTAATTTTCATGGGTCATCCTGACAAAAAAATCTGGTATATTTTGCATCTTATTCCACTATATATCCATGTTTTAAATAATATTCTTAAATGTATTCTATTTAATTGAAAGTATCAACACAGATTTATGGTTTTTAGTGTTTCAGATCTTGGTTTCTAAATATCACTCTCAAACACATAGAGGCAAGGCTCTTGTAGAAATACCTAATGTAAACCTCTTTCATAGAGGTAAGTGGTTGATTCTATAGCAAGAGCAAGAAAAATAACAAATGAACATGGAGCATCTTGTGGTATCAGAAAGTACTCAAACAACGATGGGACGTTCAAAAGTATATAGGAATCAAAAGGAAAGAACTCAGGGTGACCAAAGCTAGAACAATTTGAGCAACAAACTAAACAATGGTAGTATTGGATGATAAACAGTAGAATAATATAAATATCCATGAGCCCATATTGATATAAATAAGTAAATAAATAAATGGGGCAGAAGGCTCAGCTCTTCTTTACAAAATAATTGCAATAAATATATGAAGCTGAGAAAGGAAAAATTGAAAATCAGCACAGGAAAACACCACAGTGTATCATGGGGAAGATGATCTGAGACTATTAACAACTAAATGCAAGGTAGTATCCTGGACCAGATCCTGGAACAGAATAATATTTTTTAAAAAATCCATCAATAATAATAATTTTAAAGTCCATCAATGATAGACTGGATAAAGAAAATGTGGCACATATACACCATGGAATACTATGCAGCCATAAAAAGGATGAGTTCATTTCCTTTGCAGGGGCATGGATGAAGCTGGAAACCATTATTCTCAGCAAACTATTATAAGGACAGAAAACCAAACACTGCATGTTCTCACTCATAAGTGGGAGTTGAACAATGAGAACACATGGACACAGGGAGGGGAACATCACACACCGGGGCCTGTAGGGGGGTGGGGGGGGTGGGGGGTGGGGGGCTGGAGGAGGGATAGCGTTACGAGAAATACCTAATGTAAATGATGAGTTGATGGGTGCAGCAAACCAACATGGCACATGTATACCTATGTAACAAACCTGCACGTTGCGCACATGTACCCTAGAACTTAAAGGATAATTAAAAAAAAAAAAAAAAGAAAGAAAAAAAATTGGTGAAATTCAAATAAGGTCTGTAGTTAATAGTATTCTACCAATATTAATTCCTGAGTTTTTATAATTATACTACGGATATATAAGATATTAGCATTAGGGAAAGTAAAATTAAATATATTCAAAAACTATACCAATTTCACAACTTTTCTGTAAGTCTAAACTTAGACCAATAAAAACTTTAATGTTTTCAATTTAATAAAACGTATATACCAGGCAGATGCTCCAGTGTTTATCCTGTGGCTTTATATTCCACCACCACCCCACCAAGTGCCAGAATACGACTACAGTTTCTTAGAAGCATGCTTCTAGCCTATTCAAAAGCAGAACTTAATTGAGGAATATCCAAAAATATAAGGTAATGATGTTGTATTTTTGTCTATAAATTATAATTAGAGTAATACAAATCATCAACAGCAAAGTCAGTGTGGTATATTTCAAAGAATGCTGGAATAGGAACAAGAAGATCTTAGTTTTGGCACCAGTCCTGCTGTGATCTGTCCATTTGACACTGGGCTCACCTCAACTTTCTCATCAACAGATGACTTCCATCTGAACTACCATAAATTTATAAATCTACAGATGATCAGCAAGGGATCAATGCTTCCCTTATACTAGGCAACTGTACTAAGCAATTGTAAATTACTACCAACAGCACAGTGGCTTGGCACATATACATATTCTTAAACTTTATTCATTTATCAAAGGTTTATTGAGGGATTGTTATATTCCAGACACTCTTAGGCACTGAGGATATATAGACATATAAGACATGATCCCCCATCTTTAAGAGCCTAATAGGGCCAACAGATCTATAAACAATAATACAGTATGAAAAATGTTACATTACAAAAACATGCATGGTACTTGAAAGCACAAAGACAAAAATTGATACTACTGGGATTATCAAATAAGCCATCACTAGAAAGCAGTATTTTAGATGGGTCCTGAAGGAGGAGAAAGAATTGTTCACGTACAATGGGGACCAGCATAAAAAAGGCATAAAGGTATGAGAGAATATATATTCAGACAGCAAGGTGCATGGTGTCATGCTGCTGAAGCATGACTGTAGAGGGAGGGGAAATTTTCCTGAGAAGCATATATAACTGTAAACTTGGAGCACAAGTAAATATAGTGCTCTAATTTATACTACTCACATACAACAGGAACCCTCAATTCTAGAAATAAACACAAACATTGCTTTGGCCCAAGGTGGTAGACAATGGCTCCCCAAAGATGCTCAAGTCCTAATACCCAGAAGCTATGAATATATTATCTTATATGGCAAAAATGATTTTGTTAATGCAATTAAGGATCTTCACATGGGAAGATTATCCTGGATCATCCAGGTAGGCCCTAATGTAATCACAAAGTTCCTTAAAATGGGGAGGCAAAAAATTCAAAGGCAGAAGAAGGAGATGGAATGAGAAGCAGAGTCTGAAGTGATGCACTCTGAAGTTGGAGGAAGGGCCATGAGCCAAAGGATTCAGGTGACCTCTAGAAACTGGAAAAGATAAGGAAACCGATTTTCCCCTGGAACCTCCAAAACTAATGCAGCACTGCCTACACCTTGACTTCGTCCCCGTAAGACTCATTTTGAACTTCTGACCTACAGAACTGTAAAAGAATAAGTCTGTATTGGTTTTAGCCACTACAACTGTGGTAATTTATAACAGCAGTAATAGGAAACTAAGACCACTAGTAATAGCAGTAAGTGATGAGGCAAAAGGAAATGCAAAACCACTCAGCAGAAACATAGGGATCCTCCAGGCAAAGTGCCACTTAAGAGAAATTCAAAATTCAACATTTCAGGGGGAAAAGGAAGGAAAAATACTGACCCTAAAGCTGGAGAGAAAATAACAAATCATATTAAACCCTCCAAAAACATTATATATGAGGAAAGTGAAAATCACCTGGTGGCAATTGAACAGGCCCTGGAGACAAAAACTCCTTATCTGAGGAATTTAAAAGGGAGCAAAGACCACCTGGTGGCCATCAAACAGGCCATTTGGAGGATAAACTCCTTATCTAGGGAATTTAGAAATAATTAAACTTCCCTGGTATATAAAGTTGACATCTGATTCCAGGCCTCTTTCAACTTTTATAAGTAACTAAAATTTCTATACATCTCTGGAATGCCATGTTGAAACTCATTTTACAACCCTAAGCTCCCACTTTAAGGTCCATAAATACCCCTAAGCCAAGGCTGAATGCTCAGTCCTCTCATTGAGGCACCCCGCTGAAACCTTTTGCAGAGTTCTTTCTAATAAACTCCTTTTTCAAACCTATACTGTTGTTGGCAAATTCTTTTTACCAACCCAGAAGTTGACCACTTCCCAGTGCCAGGGCTCTGATACCTCACCTGGCAATATAATAGAAATATGTGAAAGAGGCTACTGATAGTGGCAGGAGGCAGACAAAGGCCTAGGCAGACAGCGGCAGGTCTACAGTGAAACCCCACCTCCAAGCTGAAGACAGTTTAAAGCCTGAAAGCCAAGCTAGAAGTCAAATCCACAGATCAGATTGAAAACCTGTCTTCCTGTCTGGCGTGCTTTCTCTGACTGATCCCCACCCTTCACCTATTTTACTTATATCTACCCTTTCCTAATTGCTTTTCTACACTGCTATGCCCAACTTTGAGTGGTGCCTTTGCTTTAGCCTTTCTTTGCATACTCAGCAATCAGCACACACTCCCCTATTCTGAGCCCATAAAAAACCCCGGACACAGCCATACTGAGAGAGAGAGAGAAACCACCCGGAGTCCCCTCTCCTCTTCCATTGCTCAATAAAATTCTTCTCTGCCCATCCAGGCCCTTCTAATTGTCAGTGTATCCTCATTTTTCCTGAACACGGGAAAAGAGCTCGGGGAACCACCAAACTCGAGTACAATCTACAACACAGGCTGAGTGGGCGGGTCACCTCCAGTGGAAGGCCCAGGACCAGGTGAGGTCCAGGCATGGGGATGTTGCTGGCTGTGGAGGTCTCTGGTTGGCAAAGTGGCCAAGAAAAATCCTGCGTCACTATAAAACAAGTATGCTTTACATGTTTTAAAACAATGAAATAGGCCAGGGACGGTGGCTCATGCCTGTAATCCCAGCAATTTGGGTGGCCGAGACGGGCGGATCAGGAGGTCAAGAGTTTGAGACCATCCTGGCCAAGATGTTTTGAAACCCCGTCTCTACTAAAAATACAAAAATTAGCTAGGCATGGTGGCACGTGCCTGTAGTCCCAGCTACTCGGGAGGCTGAGGCAGGAGAACTGCTTGAACCCGGGAGGCAGAGGTTGCAGTGAGCCGAGATTGTGCCACTGCACTCCAGCCTGGCAATGGAACAAGACTTCGTCTCAAAAAAAAAAAAAAAAAGAAAAAAAAAACAATTTAATAAATTGAAACACAAAGAACATGACAGCTTTAAAAAACATAACCAAACAGAACTTCTAGAAGCCATTGAGATAAAAATGATAGCTAAGTTAAAATCAGATACATCTTAAGGAAGAATTGAAGAACCGGCAAAGAGGTCTGCAAGCAATGTTTATAAAGGGCCAGAGAGTAAATATTTTAGGCTTTGCAGGCCACACAGCCTCTGTTGCAGTTACTTAATTCTGCCTTTGTAGTGTGAAACCTGCCATAGTTAATGTGTAAATATGCGTTCCAATAAGATTTTACTTACAAAACCAAGTGGCCAGTGGGCCATAGTTTGCAAACTCAAAACCAGAAGATAAAGCTGAGGAAATTACTCAGAATACAGCATCAAAAATAAAAAGACAAGAAATGGGAAAGAGATGTTATGAGGAGTAAAAGAATGAGAAGATCCAATATATTTCTAAGAATTTCCAAAAGGAAGAATAAGAGACAGGCAACATTAAAAAAAATATATCGGCACTTTCCTACCAATAAAAGGCATAAAATAT
This sequence comes from Gorilla gorilla gorilla, assembly GCF_029281585.2. Classification (NCBI taxonomy): domain Eukaryota; kingdom Metazoa; phylum Chordata; class Mammalia; order Primates; family Hominidae; genus Gorilla; species Gorilla gorilla. Next base: position 97,828,052 of record NC_073247.2, read on the forward strand.
CTGATTTCAAGTGGCAAAACAAGTCCTGAGCAGGATAAATAAAAACAAAGCCCAAATCTAGACAGCTAAGAGCAAGACTGCCTGACTATAAACACAAACAAGAGAATGTTAAAGTTATCAGAAGGAAAAGAGAATTCATCTACAAAAGAATGACAGACTAACAGCAGACTTCTCAAAAGCAATAAAAGAAGCCAGAGGACAAAGTGCTGATGGAAAACACTATGAATTACAGAACTAACTAAACTGTAATTTGAGACTGAAGGTGAAATCAAGACACTGCCAGGACCGGGCGAGGCCCAGGCAGTGGGGGTGTCGCCGGCTGTGGAGGTCTCTGGTTGGCAAAGTGGCCAAGAAAAATCCTGCATCACTATATAACAAGTATGCTTTACATGTTTTAAAACAATGAAATAGGCCAGGCGCGGTGGCTCACACCTGTAATCCCAGCACTTTGTGTGGCCAAGGCGGGCGGATCACAAAGACAGAGTGTGAAACAACAGACTCAGGGTGAAAGAACTTCAGGAAGCAGGACATTAGTGCCAGAATGAAGAGCAAGCAAAGAAACTGGTACAAAAAGGCAAATCTAGATAAGCATTGACTTACAAAATCAAACATAATAACAATAAGGATTAAAAGAGGTATAAAGTCAAAGTGTCACCAAAATGCTACATAACAAAAAACATGAGAGGGGTGGGCCTTGCATTGCTTGAGAAAACACTTTGATTAGCTTAGAAGTTTAGTTTCAATATATACATGAAAAAGTTATTTTTTTTTATTCTAAAGGAATAGAAACTTCTTCACGTATCACTCTGATGTGGTTTGACAGTGTCCCCACTCAAATCTCATCTTGAATTCCCGTGTGTTGTGGGAGGGACCCGGTGGGAGGTAACTGAATCATGGGGGCGGGTTTTACCCGTGCTGTACTTGTGATAGTGAATAATCTCACAAGATCTGATGGTTTTATCAGGGGTTTCCGCTTTTGTATCTTCCTCATTTTCTCTTGCTGCTGCCATGTAAGAAGTGCCTTTCACCTTCCACCATGATTTTGAGGCCTCCCCAGCCATGTGGAACTGTAAGTCCAATTAAACATCTTTTTCATCTCAATCTCGGTTATGACTTTATCAGTAGCGTGAAAACAGACCGATACAGTAAATTGGTACCAGTAGAGTGGGGTGTTGCTGAAAGATACTCGAAAATGTGGAAGTGACTTTGGAACAGGGTAACAGGCAGAGGTTGGAACAGTTTGGAGGGCTCAGAAAAAGTCAGGAAAATGTGGGAACGTTTGGAACTTCTTAGAGACTTGTTGAATGACTTTGATCAAAAGCCTGATAGTGATATGGACAATAAGGTCTGGGCGGAGGTGGCCTCAGATTGAGATGAGGAACTTGTTGGGAACTGGAACAAAAGTGACTCTTGTCATGTTTTAGCAAAGAGACTGGTGGCATTTTGCCCATGCCCTAGAGATCTGTGCAACTTTGAACTTGAGAAACATGATTTAGGGTATCTGGAAGAAGAAATGTCTAAGTGGCAAAGCATTCAAGAGGTGACTTGGGGCCGGGTGGGGTGGCTCACGCCTGTAATTCCAGCACTTTGGGAGGCCAAGGCGGGTGGATCACCTCAGGTCAGGAGTTTGAGACCAGCCTGGCCAACATGGTGAAACCCCGTCTCTACTGAAAATACAAAAATTGGCCAGGCATGGTGGCGGGCACCTGTAATCCTATCTACTCAGGAGGCTGAGGCACAAGAATCACTTGAACCCGAGAGGCAGAGTTTGCAGTGAGCCGAGATCGCACCACTGCACTCTGGCCTAGGAGACACAGTGAGCCTTTGTCTCAAAAAATAAAAATTAAAAAAAAGGTGACTCACGTGCCGTTAAAGGCATTCAGTTTTATAAGGGAAGCAGGGCATAAAAGTTCAGAAAATTTACAGCCTGACAATGTGGTAGAAAAAAAAAAATTCTGAAGAAAAACTCAAGCCAGCTGCAGGAATTTGCATAAGTAACTAGGAGCCCAATGTTAATCCCCAAGACGATGGGGAAAATGTCTCCAGGGCATGTAGGAAGTCTTCACAGCAGCCCCACACATCACAGGCCTGCAGGCCTAGGAGAAAATGGTTTCTTGGGCCAAGCCGGGGATCCCCCAGCTGTATGCAGCCTAGGGGCTTGGTGCCCTGAGCCCCAGCAGCTCCAGCCTTGGCTGAAAGGGGCCAATGTAAAGCTCAGGCCATGGCTTCAGAGGGTGCAAGCCCAAAGCCTTGGCAGCTTCCACATGTTGCTGAGCCTGCAAGTGTACAGAAGTCAAAAACTGGGGTTTAGGAACCTCCACCTATATTTCAGAGGATGTATGGAAATGCTGGGATACCCAGATAGAAGTTTTCCGCGGGGGCGGGGTGCTCATGGAGAACCTATGCTAGGGCAGTGCAGAGGGGAAATGTGGGGTCAGAGCCCCCACACAGAGTCCCTACTGGGGTACTGCCTATTGGAGCTGTGAGAAGAGGGCCACTGTCCTCCAGACCCTAGAATGGTAGATCCACGGACAGCTTGCACGTTCACCTGGAAAAGCTGCAGACACTCAACACCAGCTCATAAAAGCAGCCAGGAGGGAGGCTGTACCCTGCAGAGTTACAGGGGCGGAGCTGCCCAAGACCATGGAAACCCACCTCTTGCATCAGGGTGACCTGGGTGTGAGACCTGGAGTCAAAGGAGATCATTCTGGAGCTTTAAAATTTGACTGCTCCACTAGATTTCAGACTTGCATGGGCCCTATAGCCATTTTGCTATGGCACATTTGTCCCATTTGGAATGGCTTTATTTACACAATACCTGTACCCCTATTGTATCTAGGAAGTAACTAGCTTGCTTTTGATTTTACAGGCTCATAGGTAGAAGGGACTTGCCTTGTCTCAGATGAGACTTTGCACTGTGGACTTTTGGATTAATGCTGAAATGAGTTAAGACTTTGGGAGACTGTTGGGAAGGCATGACTGCTTTTGAAATGGGAAGACATGAGATTTGGAGGGGCCAAGGGCGGAATGATGTGGTTTGGCTCTGTGTCCCCACCCAAATCTCATCTTGAATTGTACTCCCATAATTCCTATATGTTGTGGGAGGGACCCAGTGGGAGATAATTTGAATTATGGGGATGGTTTCCCCCATACTGTTCTCATGGTAGTGAATAAGTCTCACGAGATCTGATGGTTTTAGCAGGCGTTTCCACTTTTGCATCTTCCTCATTTTCTCCTGCTGCTACCATATAAGAAGTACCTTTTGCCTCCCGCCATGATTCTGAGGCTTCCCCTGCCATGTGGAACTGTAAGTCCAATTAAACCTCTTTTTCTTCCCAGTCTCAGGTATGTCTTTATCAGCAGTGTGAAAACAGACTAATACAACAAGGAAACCTAATGTCATTACATTAACATCACACAAAATAGTCTTTAAAGAAAAAAGCTACGAAAAAGCTAGAAAAAAGAAAAAATCTAGGCAAATGGAGTAATTACACAAGGATATCACAATTCTAAACCTGTATGCCCCTATCTATATTCAGAATACATAAAGCAAAGATTGGAATTGCAAGGAAAAATAAGAATTCCACAATCAGGATAGGAGATTTTAATATACTCTTCAATTAATAGATAACATAAATTTCAAACAATAACATTAACAAATTTGATCTAACATATAAAGCTCTAACAATTAGAGAAAACACAACAAGCCACATGAAGCCATATACTTCCAAACCATGAAGCAATTCTAAAAAATGCCAAATAATTGATGTCATGCAGAGCTCATTCTCTGACAATAGTGTAATTAAATTGGAAACCATTTATGAAAAGAAAAACTAAAGTTAAAAATGTATTTGGTTAGAAGGCATAAAGAACTCAAAACCCAACAGTAAAACAAACAATCCAATTAGAAAACAGTCAAAATACATTAAGACATTTTATCATAAAAGATATACAGATGGCAAATAACCACGTGAAAAATGTTCAAGATCATTAGCCATTAAGAAAATGTGAATTAAAATAAGGAGATATCACTACACACCTATCAGAATTACCAAAAATACAAAAAAAAAGGTGACAACACCAAATTCTGGCAAAGATGCAGAGGAATTGGATCACTCATACACTGTTAATGGGAAATAGTATAGGAACTCTGCAAAATAGCTTGGCAATCTCTTAAAAAGCTAAATATATATAATTACCATATGACCCAGCAATTGTACTCCTAAAATTTATCCCAGAGAAATAAAAACTTACATTCATACACACCAAAACAACTATATAAATGTTCCCATAGCAATTTTATCTGTAATAACCAAAAAATAGAATCACTCCAGGTACCCTTCAACAGAGGAATGCTTATACAAACTGTGATACATACATAATATGAAATATCACTCAGCAATAAAAATAAATGAACTACTGATACATGCAACAACCTGGATGGATCTCTAGGGAAACAGGCTGAGTGAAAAAGGCCAATGCCAAAAGTTTACAAACTGTACAGTTCTATACATGAAATGACAAAATAATAGAGATGAAAAACAGACTAGTGGTCACTGGGGGTAGGAACAGAAGGCAGGGGAGTGGCAGAGGAGGGAGGTAGATACAGTTATAAAAAGGCAACATGAGAGATCCTTGGTGTTAACTGCTCAGTATCTTATAATTTTTCTATACCAAATCTAACATACACATTATAAATACATATTTTTCTGTAACTTACTTCTCTGGAGAATGTATAAAAGGTAACAGTAGCTGCTTCTGGGAGGTGGGACAGGGGACAGAGTGGGTGGGGTGCAGGCAGGAAGAGGAGGCACACTTGAACTTTTTTACTTTGTGTCATTTGCATGTTCTGTCATGAGTGTTGGAATTTAAAAGTCAATAAAGATGTTGAAATTTAAAAATATATTTCGAAATTTAAAACGATAACCTCTAAATAACCAACAGAGCAAAGAAGAAATCATAACAGCTATTAGAAAATACATAGAACTCATGGGAGAGAGCTAATGTGGTCCTTAAGGGAAACCATATAGTCATAAATGATTATATTAAGCAAAAAAGAAGGCTTAAAAATAAAGAGCTAAGAATTTAATTCAAAAAGTTAGAAAAAGCACAAGAGGGATTCCAAGCCAAAGAAAGGAAATAAAGATAAAAGTACATATTAAAGATAACACTGAAGGAGTCAACAAAGCTAAAGCTGGTTATTTGAAAAGTCTAATAAAACAAACAAATATCTGGCAAGAAAGATCAAGGAGAAGGAAACAGAGAAGAGGCATAAATAATATTAACAATGAAAAAATGTCCAGAGGCTGGTCCAAGTGCAGTGGTATTTACAACTAATTGATCATAATCAGTTACAGATTTATTTGTTCCTTCTCCTTTTCAACTCCCACTGCTTCACTTGACTAGCCTAAAAAAATAAAATAAAAAATGAGTGCATAGTTACAGCAATAGCACAGTATAGTAAGCAAGAAAGAGAATATAAATGATGCAGTTAGAAATGGGGAAAAGGCCAAAAATTGGGGCAGTAGTAGAAACAGAAAGATCAATAAGGAAGTTATCAGAGTAGTCCAATGGCAATGGCGGTGAGGAAGAGTGGAGACAGAGAAAACAGATTTAAACTGTTTTTGGAAGTAGAGTTGACAGGATATGCTGAAGCATGAAATATGAGTTTGAAGGAAAGACAGAATGAGATTAAAGATAATTATTAAAGACAAAAATCAGTACTTCCTACCTCAGCATGCAAGGTCCTCAGAATGATTCCAGTTTAATTCTTCCAATTTCAACTCTCATGAACCCAATTCACTTAGCTTACCTTCCAATCCTACTAAAATTCTCACCATTCACCTAGCATCCCACGCTCTTTCAGTATGTTCCCTCTTTCTGAAATGCTCCAATTGCTCATTAAATCCCAATCATCTTTCAAGACTCAGCTGAAATGTCACCTCTGTGAAGCTTTCCACAAATCTCACAGGCATAATTAGTCACTCCTTTAATCTGGCTTCCCACTATTCTTATCTAATAGTAGCAGTAGTATTAGTACCTGTTGAGCATCTCAAATTAGAAAATCCGAAATCTGAAATGCTTCAAAATCTAAAACCTTTTGAGTGCCAATATGATGCTCAAAAGAAATGCTCCTTGGAGCATTTCAGATTTTCAGATTAGAGACACGCAGCTAGTAAGTATACCGCAAATATTACAAATATATGTATACATAGCAAATATTACTATATATATTGCAAACATTACAAAATATACATATTACAAATATATATATTACAAATATTACTATATATTGCAAATATTACAAAAATTTATGATATACATCTGATATATATCTCCGATATATATGATATACATCTGATATATATCTCCGATATATATGATATACATCTGATATATATCTCTGATATATACATCTGATATATACATGATATGTATATATCTCCGATATCCGAAACACTTCTGGTCCCAAGCATTTCAGATAAGGGCTATTCATTCACCTGTAGCGGCAGAAGCAGCATTTAAATATATAAGAGCAGTAGATGCTCTTATATATATCTCTGATATATGATACATCATATATATCATATTTATATATATTTATCATATATATCTGATATATATGATAGATACATACATCTGATATATATATCTTATATATCAGAGATATATATCATTATCTATCAGAGATATATGATGTGTGTATATATACATCTGAATCCCAGATATGTGTGTGTGTGTGTGTGTATATATATATACACATATATATACACACATATATATACACATATAACACACATATATATATACACATATATATACACATATATTATATATATATATACACATATATTATATATATATTATATATATACACACACACATATTTTATATATATATATATATATATGAAATCCGAAACACTTCGGGTCCCAAGCATTTCAGATAAGGGCTATTCACCTGTAGTGGCAGAAACAGCATTGTTAAGAGTAGTAGATGCTAACATTACTGAGGGCTTACTATGAAGCACTGTTATAAATACATTACATAGATTAGTTGATTTAATCCCATCAACAATCTTAGATATTAAATATTATTATGCCCTTTTTTCTTTTGCTAACATTGGTACCAATATTATGTCATTTTTATAAAGAAACTAAGGTACAGAAAGATTAAATAACTTGCCAAAGGTTACACACCTAGTAAGTGGAGAAACCAAGATCTGAACACAGGCACTCTGGCTTAAAAGCTCACATACGACTTCCCAATAAAGCCAAAGAATAGGAAGTTGGTGGGAATGTGAAACAGTATAGCCACTATGCAAAACAGTATGGCACTTCCTAAAAAATTAAGAGTGGAACTACTATATGGTCCAGCAATCCCACTTGAATTTATCCAAAAAAACAGAAATCAGGATCTTGAAAAAACATTTGCACAGCCATGTTCATAGCAGCATTATTCACAATAGTCAAGAAGTGGAAGCAGCTCAAATATCTATCAACAGATGAAGAGATAAACAAAATGTGGCATACACACACAGTGGGATATTATCCAGGCCTAGAAAAGAAGGAAATCCTGCAGTATGCAACAAAATGGATAAGCCTTGAGGACACTGTACTAAGTGAAATAAGCCAGTCACAAAAAAGACAAATATAGTGCTGCATAAGTACACTTATATGAATGAGGCATCCAGAGTAGTCAAAATCATAGACAGAAAGTGGAGTAGTGGTTGCTAGTGGCTGGAAGAGCAGTAGAAAATAGGGAATTCTTGTTGAATGGGTACAGAGTTTCAGTTCTGCAAGATCAAAAGAGCTCTGGAGATCTGTTGCACAACAATGTGAACATACTGAACACTGCTGAATTCTATGCTTAAAAATGGTTATGATGGTAAACTTTGCATGTTTAAACGACAATTTTAAAAAAATACTTTTAGAAAAGCAAATAAAGGCATGTCCACAGAACACAGATATATGGTATAATTTTACATGTAAAGCAGACATGACAGATAGAGCTGGGGAAGTAGACTGAACCTGATGAAGAGTCTTAAATGCTAAAATGAATTTTAAATGATAAAATATTTAATCCTGGCCCAGAGCAGGAAAACATTACATAAATGTTCCTTTCCTTCAGACTTTCTCCTCTATGGGTAGAGAGACACTAAGGTTTTCAAGGAGTGAAGTCGCCATATATGAAAATCTACACCCTCCTGCTTTTCTTCTCAACCTCTGATTGTTTCCTTTCAATCTCCTTTGATGGCTTTTCTCCTTTTACCCATGCCTTAAAAGTTGCTCTTGCCCAGGTTTCTATACTTGCCTGTTTTGTGTTTCACTATATGCATTTTCAGGATGATTCTATTCACTTCTTTGGTTTTAACAGCCATTTATTCACAAATAATGCCCAAATCTCTTATCTCCAGCTCTAGATCTTCCACTCAGGCTCCTTATACACATACCCACATACACAAACACATACACATCCCTAGGTGAATGGATCTCTTCACCAAGGTATGTCACTGGTACCTCAAACTCAACATCTTCAATTCTGAACACATTATCTTCCCTTCCCCAGTTCTATCCCTAAGTCTGAACATTCTCTTGAATTCCTCGCGTAAGTAAATGAAATTGTCACCACCATCCACCAAATGGCTCAAACCAGAATCTTTGGTGTCATCTGTAATTCCTTCCATTCCCTCACCTACTTTATCTGATCCACCACCAAAAATTCTTGCTATAACCTCAAATCCTTCTACCTTTTATTCATTCTGATTGCCAATAGCTTATTCAGTTCATCATCCATAAACTAGACCATTGCAAACAGCCACCTAGCAAGTCTGCCTACCTTTCTCCAACCAACCCTCTACTGTGTAGTACTAAAACACACGTCTGATCATTTAATTCCTCTGCTTAAGAGCATTTAATAGCTCTTTAATATCTATAAGATAAAGTAATTCTTTGACCTGAGCCCTACCTTTGTACCCTCAACTTTCCACCCCAACCTGTACTTAATTGTATATTCTCTGCACCTGTCATACTCAACTACGTGTAGTTTCCCAAACTTGTCATTCTCTTTCATCTCTCAAGTCTTTGTACATGTTGCTCCATCTGTCCAAAATGTTACTCCCAGCTCCAACCCCTACTAGTACATCTCATCCGATGAAATCCTACCTGTCCTCAGAACCTTAGATAAGGTACCTACTCCTATGGGAAGCCCTCTCACTGAGTTAGTTGTCCCCCTATAGCACCTTATATATACCTCCATCAAATAGCATAGCATGTGTGTCTATTTCTTTACTTCCCTTACTAGATTGTGAGTCAGTGTATTTTTATTTATCTTTGCATTCTTAACATCTAGCACAATTCCTTGCACAAAGATTCTCAATAAAAATGAATAGTGATAGTTTAAAAACTTGGTGACACTAAAAGTCAAGGTTACTGACTGCATACTTTAATTTTTAGCCACAGATTACATCTCTAACAACGGCTATTTATCCAAAATGTGTGTGACATAAAGATTATACAACACCAAACTAACCATTAACAAAAAAAAAATCATACACACAAATATGTATTAGTACTTATCCACCCATCAAATATCTAATGTATACCAGCAACTGTGCTAGGTGCTGGAGATACAAAGATGAATAAGACCTATGATGTAAGAGCTTAAAGGGTAGTGGGGAAGACAGGGAAGTAAATGATTAAGAGTATGATAAATGCCATGGCACTCTTATACAGTGTTATAAAAACCTGGGCATAGTTGTGACACATAGCCAGTGGGGTTTAAGGAAGTGGGGCTTCCCTGAGGAGGTGGTATGTAAGCTAAACATTGAAAGACAAATAGAAGTTAGCCAGGCTGAGGGGTAGAGACAGGCAATCCAGGCTGAGGGGATACCTTATGTAAATCCCAGACAAAAAGTGGGAAGATGAAGTAAAGACTACAATATGTTCAGCTACTGCAAATTTCAGCATTGCTGGTGTCTACACCTAAAGATTGAAGTGGCAAGAGATGAGGCTGAAGGTGTTTTAAGCAAGGCCACATCATAGATGGCACTGTATGACATACAGAAAATTTGGACTTTCTCCTAAAATCCAGTTATATCTACACTGACCCAGACCCACTCATTTCAACCACAGCAGCTCTGCTTTCATTTTTTCAAGTTGTTTCGGTTCCCTCACTAAGTCTTTCTTTTAAACTTGGAAAATCACTAACATAGGCAGCAGAGAAACACTGAAGGATTTCATGCAGCAGAGTGATGTGACTGGTGGCAGTGTGATAAATAAACTAGAGAGCTGGAGATAAAGTCAGGAGGTTACGAGCTCACTCAGTTGAGAAATGACAAAGGTTTGAACTAGGGAAATGACAGTGGCATAAAGAAAAAGAGATATGGAGAGCTATTAAAGTTAGGGGATATAAGTGAAATTATGTTTTCAAAGTATGTATCATAGTACCTAGAAGAGATCAATAAATGTGTTCTATTATTATCAAAATCATCTGAATAAACCTGGAGGATAAAGCAAGAAAATCAACAGAAGTTTACAAGTTTCGTTAAGTTGAGAAACTGGGTAGACGGTGTTATCATTCCGAAAGACTGGGAGCAGGATGCTGTTTTTTGGGTTCTGTACATTTTGAGGTGAGAATGGGGAGGATGAATTCATCGCTTAATATTAGCCATGTTAAGGTGCCTGTGGAACATCTAGATGAAGATATCAGATGATAGGCTATATGAAACTGAGGCTCAGAACAGATTCAGATCAGGAGATATCATCAGTATGCAGACAACCATTACCCTCAGACAATGGTGCCAAAGAAGCCCCCAAATCTAAGCTTAAGATATGGGAGAATCAATACCTAGATGTATTTAAACTTTCAAAAGCCACCAAGTCTGAGGATGTACAAGAGAAACAGAAAAGTTTTGTCACTTTGAAATGCCATTTTTATTATACTATAATGTCTTAAGACAACCATATTATCAAGCTTTTCTAATTGATTCACTGCTTGTCAAAGTAAGACCTAGGTTCTTATATTTTTAATCAAACTTTATTTTTGGAATATGAGTAAACCCAATTTGATTTGTAAAATAGTCTTCATTCTGGGAAGACCTCATGTTCTGGAATAAGAAAACACAAAATAGGCCAGGTACAGTAGTTCATGCCTGTAATCCCAGCATTTTGGGAGGATCGTTTGAGGCCAAGAGTTCAAGACCAGCCTGGGTAGCATAGCGAGATTCCATCTCTAAAGAAAATGTTCAAAGTTAGCTGGGTGCAACGGCATGCACCTGTAGTCCTAGTTACCCAGGAGGCTGAGGCAGGAGGATAACTTGAGCCCAGGAGTTTGAGGTTACAGTGAGCTATTACCATGCCACTGTACTACAGTCTAGGCAACAGAGTGAGATCCTGTGTCAAAAAAAAAAAAAGAAGAAAGAAAGAAAGAAAAAGAAAAAGAAAAAAAACACATACCTACACACAAAGTAAATTTGAAACTAAAATTATACATGTTAGGAAGGTAAATTTCGAAAAATTACTTAATGTCTCTATGTCCCACATTCCCCATTTGTCAAATTGGGATAATACCACCTACCTTACTTGGCTGTGATGAGAATTAAGTTACATAACATGTGTAAAGAAACTAATATGTTGACTAGCACGTAGTGCAAGCTCAACAAACAATAACTTTTACTATCATTCTACCTTTGAGAAATGAGAAACAAGAATTTTAATTTTAGGTTAAATAAGGTCATGAAAAATATATCTGAATTAATATTTTAAAGTATACTGTCTCAGTACCTGGGCTTTCAAGGTAGCAGATTTTCTTTTTTTTTTTTTTTTTTTTTGAGACAGTCTTTCTGTCGCCCAGGTTGTAGTGCAGTAGCGCAATCTCGGCTCACTGCAACCTCCACCACCGGACCAAGTTCAAGCAATTCTCCTGCCTCAGCCTCCCAAGAAGCTGGGATTACAAGCATGCACCACCACGCCCAGCTAAGTTTTGTATTTTTAGTAGAGATGGAGTTTCATCATGTTGGCCAGGCTAGTCTCAAACTCCTGACTTCCTGACCTCAAGTGATCCGCCCACCTCAGCCTCCCAAAGTGCTGGGTTACAGGAATGAGCCACCACACCTGGCCCAAGGTAGCAGATTTTCTGACATGTAAATCCATGATATGTCAAAAAGACTGAATTGAGAAATTAACACAAGCAGTCGTGCATACAATAGTGAAATAGTAAAAGCAAATTACAAAGGCAGGACGTGTATGAAAACTGAATCCAATTTAGAAATTTCATCCAGTTGCTCCCAAATCTTAGCTATTATAACAGAATATGCTTTCAAAATTAATTTAGAACAGGTTAAAAGAAGATTAACTCATGCTACTTTTTGGATTCCTACATATTTACAATGAGATAACATATGGGAAGACACTATAAGCTATGACAAATCTAATTTTTTTTATATTGTAGCATTCTGAAAAACACTGTAGTTAATATCTAACAGAAAATAAAAAGTGTGTTTCTTCTTTCTATTCCTATTCAATGAAGAATTAAAGTGCCAAGATATAATAGTCAAAAGCACTTAATAGGTGGGAGATTAGGGGTTTGTTTTGGGCGGATATAGAAATGGAGAGATTTAACCTATGCTTTATCTTAAACTTGAGTTTTCCATCAACCTCCTGTTTATCATCACATTTAAGAAAAAAAGGGAAAAACATAATTGTAGATATTTTTCCTAGTTAAGACTTCCTAAGTTTAAATTTTGATGAAGTTTAAGAAAATAATGCTCAAAATCTATTGGCTGACTTTTACAACCATCAAATATGAAGCCTAAAATACAATAGCATATATAGGTTGTATACACCCACACACATATGTAGGAAAAGGGGCAGGCATGAGGTTTCCAAGCCTCTTGGAGAATTACTTGTTATTTTAAACAAAATCACTCATGAGAAAAATAAAATGATGCATTTGGTTTATTCTCAAAGGAAAGATCACTATTTCACAAAATAGTAAAACTTGTATGCTATATATTTCACATATTAGTGGTTAAAATTAAACAACTCCAATCTTTTTTCTAACTTAAGTTTATGTATGATATACACATACATGTACATACGTACAGACATATATGTGTTTATGTAAATTTTAATCCTGTATAGAGATATTTAGGAAGTATTAAATGCTATCGTTGATAAACTTACGAATCAACATGCAGAACTCTCCGGCCACTTCTTGAACATGCAGCTGCAATGATGGATTCAGGCAAACCTACAAAAACACACACCTGTATCATTTAGAATGTAGAAATATATATATTTTACATAAAATGTTCAATTCATGCCATTGCTGTATAGAACAGTTTAACCACCAAAGAGACCCATCCTTGCTTGTATTCAGAATTATAAAGTTTATATTATACTGTAAGATGTTTCTTAAACATACACCACTCATACTGAAAATTTTATTATGTGAAAGACATTTTTTTTTTTTTTGAGACGGAGTCTCACTCTGTCACCAGCTGGAGTGCAGTGGCGCGATCTCGGCTCACTGCAACCTCCGACTCCCTGGTTCAAGTGATTCTCCTGCCTCAGCCTCCCGAGTAGCTGGGATTACAGGCATGCGCCGCACACCCAGCTAATTTTTGTATTTTTAGTAGAGACAGGGTTTCACCACGTTGGCCAGGATGGTCTCAATCTCCTGACCTTGTGATCCGCCCACCTCAGCCTCCCAAAGTGCTGAGATTATAGGCGTGAGCCACCGCGCCCGGCCAGAGATATTTTTTAAAAAGCAGTTCTGCTTAATTTGGCAAGAAAAAATAATTTTTAAAAGTACTTACAATCTTTTTGTATGTAAATTACCATCAATGAGCAACTGTAACTACTATATATTGTTCAGTTAAAAACCATGTTCACACACTAGCTCATCTGAGTCTCCCAATTGCACTGAGAGATAACCATATGCATATGCATTTTAGAGAAGAAGAAAAAGAACCGGGACATGAATATCTTAACTTTCTGCCCAATGCTTAAAACAAAAAAAAAAGTTCTAGAGTTGAAATTTAAACCCAGATATAACTCCGAAGCCACAATGCCTCTGAGGAAGAATGGCACACATTTTTTAGCTTAAGAAATATGTCAGCTAGTTTAGAAAGGGGCCGCTTACAAGATACATTATTTTGCTTTTGACCAATATAGCAGTATAAAAACAAAACATTACTGCTTTGGAATCAAATTTAATCATACCACAAAGCTTATTATCATAAAAAGACATATATATATTACTTCTACCAGCACCAACAAAAAATTAAAAATTGCCAGATAATGATGTTTTATGATTTTAAAAATTCAAGTTTTCTATTTGATAGTTAATACCCTGTAAGTTCCAGACTCTTCAAAAATTTTTGTCATATGATCTACCATGTTGATAGAAGCTAGTATTTTTATATTAGTTATAAAAATAAAGCATGCTTTAAAAGTTTAGTGCAATTCTATAGTGCTACTATGAACTCCTTCACCATGATGAAACATCCTGATCCTCTCGTGTTTTTACTTAGTGGAAAAAAAACAGCACCAGTCTTTTGGCAAGGGTTTAAACTACACACTAAGCATCAAGGATTTCAGGAAAGGGGAAAGTCATCTTCTGTATATAAAAAGCAATATGCATATGGAAACAATTGATACAGTCAATCTCTAGCTAAAATCCATATTAAACACAAGCTCCAGCCTGCCTTCACAGAGGAACTAGTTTTCCAGTGTTGAACATTTTGTGGGAATATAATGCTTGGTTCAAAACAAAAGAAGTTCTAACAAATGTACTGAAAATAACCACTAAATATCAATCATTGAAAACAAGCCATCATAAAGTTCCAAGCTTAACTTTAGATATAATTCAAGTAAACAAAATAAGAATTTCTGGAGTAGAGGGAAATAGGAGAAAGTTTTAAATAGCTAAATGCAGTTTTTAAGTTAAAACCCTTATTGAAATCAAAAGACCATCTGAACTTTTTGCTACACTTAAAGAAATAATGTTCCTTTTTAGTGAAATGCAGTCATTATGGTACTTTAAAAGCTGATAAGCAGCTTAGTTAAAAGGATAATGGCAAAGAAATACTCAGGAAGCAGAATTAGTATGTTAAAGATTAATGCTCTTATGTGTAATAATCACAGCATTAATAACAATGCCACCAAATATTAGTATAGGGTTTTATCCTTCAAACTGTATTTTCACATACATCATCTTATTTATTCCTCATTATAATCCTAGGAGGCAGGCAGTATTATCTATGTGAGGAAATAGGTTAAGAAAGGTTAAATAACTTGCCAAATACCAAGTAATTTGGTAATTCCATATCCCCAATTCAAATTACCATGATAATTCACTATCTCCAACTTGGATGCAAGTTTGAAAATGAAGATTTAAGGACAATACAGCAACAAAATGAAACAGGCACGGTCTCAATCAGACAGACTTAGACTTGAATCTTGGTTTTGCTACTCACCTAGCTGCACAACCTCAGATAAGTCACTTGACTTCTCTGAGCCTTTGTTTCCTCATCTATCAATGAGAATATCATGATCTACCTCATAGAATTCAGTTCTGTTGTTAGCAAGGGTACTTGCCCTATGAACACTATCTACTCTTATTATCCTTCAGAATGATATTTTAGAAGCATTATTTCCATCTAACACTACCCCAAACATAAACCTATTTTCACCAGATGCCAACTCCAATGGTGAACAATAATAAAATTACTCGCCTCCATTTGGCCCAAAAATAACTCTTACTTAGGGTAGGCAGTTATACACGTGGTTATTTCCATGGCTGTGATCAACAATGTCAGAAGTCAAATCTCTGCTATTAAAGCAAAGCCAAGAATGGATTTCAATACTGAACATGATTTGAGTCCAAATTACATAAAGCCAAAATGACTATCATTTGTGTTTTTCCTTAATACTTCCATCCAAACATTCCCATAAGTTTGTGAAATTCATAAGCTGTTCTAATGTTAAATGGCAAGGGCCTATTATCTTCATGCTTAGAATGACTAAAATAGCAAACTAATAATACAGTTAACAATGTCTTCTTGACCAAGATTTCATATTTCTTCCCACCCATTCAATAAACAGAATTTCCAGGATACAGGAGGCATGTAGTAGGTTCTCCATAGATATTTGCTGAAGAAAAGAAAAAGAAAATGGGGAAAGGGGAGAGGAAGGGAGAGAGAGAACAAACTGTGCTAGGTAGTGAGAGGTTGCCATACGTTTTTTGCAAGATAATCCCTAGCCCGTTAGAGCTCAGAGTCTATGTAACAAGAATTTAAAGAGATTAAAATAATAAGTGTATTTAAAACTGTCATAGAAACACAATGGAAAGAAACACTCCCTCTGTAGAGGGAGTCATGGAAAGCTCCAAAGAACAGGAGAAATTAGCTGGGTCTTTCAGGGTCTCTAACAACCCTAACTGAGGAGTGCAGAAGATGGAAAAAGGAAAGTGGAAAGGAGCATTCCTGGCAAAGTTAAAGGAAGGGAGAACCAAAAAGTGATGCTTTAAAAAAAGTGTTTGGACTGGCCTACTTCACTTAGCATAAAGTTTTCAAGGGTTATCCATGTTGCAGCATGGATCAGTACTTCATTACTTTTTTTTTTATAACCACGTAATATTCCCTTATATGGATATACCACATTTCTCTATCCATTCTTCTGTTGATGGACATTTAGGTTGTTTTCACATGTTACCCATTGTGAACACTGCTGCAACAAACATAAAGCCAGTGACAGAAGGACAAATGCCACATGATTCCACCTATATGAGGTATTTAAAAATAGGCAAATTCACAGAATCAAAAAGTGGAATGGTGGTTGCCATGGGTTTGGGGGAGAGGGAAATGGGGAGTTGCTAATCAACTAGCATGAAGTATCAGTTATGAAAGAATAATAATTTCTAAAGAACTGCTCTACAACATTGTACCTATAGTAAACAACACTGTATTGCACACTTAAAAATTTGTTAAGAGCAGAGATCTCGTGTCAAGTCTTCTTACCAACATAAAACAAAATTTAAAAAAATTTCCAAGAGGTTGAAGCCAAATTATAGTATCTGAACTTGAACCTCTGAGGAATAGGGAGTCTTGAAAGGACTTTAGCCAGATCATGGTCAAATCAGGGTTTCAAAAAATAAAAATAAAAACTGTAGTCAAAGCAAGGAGGATAAACTTGTATAAAACTGGAGCTTTATGCTTCATGGTTTTTAAAAATTATTTAGGGCTGAGCACGGTGGCTCACACCTGTAATCCCAGCACTTTGGGAGGCCGAGGTGGGCAGATCACCTGAGGTCGGGAGTTCGAGACCAGCCTGACCAACATGTAGAAACCCCATCTCTACTAAAAATGCAAAATTAGCCAGGCGTGGTGGCGCGTGCCCATAATCCCAGCTACTCGGGAGGCTGAGGCAGGAGAATCGCTTGAACCCAGAAGGCGAAGGTTGCAGTGAGCCAAGATCGCACCATTGCACTCCAGCCTGGGCAACAAGAGAAAAACTCCGTCTCAAAAAAAAAAAAAAAAAAAATTATTTAGGAAAAGTTAACATACTTAAAACTTTTTGGTCTTATTGCTAATTTGGTAAAATAATAAAGTGACTGCTTGTTTTGTTTAAATTAATATTTCTAAGCTCAATTTTAATGGCACTTAAACTCTTGATTAATTTCAAAATAACACCTGTTCAAATTCAACGCTTAAAAAAGTGAACAACTACTCAAGTTCATACAATATATTTGTGAGGCATTTAGATGAAACATGTACGTGCTTACTTTGAACTATACAGTCTCTCCCACAAGGAAAAGCCCGACATGAGTTAGAAACAGATAACCTAGATGAGGGTCAAATCCTACAGCATTCCACTGGAAACACTCTGTAAAATGTGTGAGCACAAATATACAAGTACAATGTTTTCAACTGTAAGATGGGGTTAATAATACATCTCATATGGGTGCAGGGAGGAACAGGTACAAAACGATATCAAACACTATACACAGTGGCTGTTGGCATGTCACTGACATTCAATAAATGTTGCTTCTCTTCCCTCCTCTTCCTTCCCCTTCAATAAGATTAGTTATTTGAAGGAAAAAAAAAGATATCACTTGCTTACTATTTACTTAATTTACCTTCAAAGATCTAGCAACTTAAAATCATTTTTTAAAAAGTCCAATAACCTTTTCTTTATGTAAACTATAGAGGTTCATCAAACATTTAATACCATTTAAACATTTCACATTATTAAATATAATTATTACATTCATTAGAGAGGCTGTACCAAACAACTTGCTCTGCCACAGTATTATAAGCAAGCATGTGTAATTCTGATGCAAGACAACAACTTTGGCAAGTCATTTTTTATTAAACACAGGTAAATATTAGGTATTAAATTACCATTTCATAACAGTTGTAGTGGGGGAAACTGAGGTTTCCTCCATCATGACTTTCACAGTTGAGGTTCTGTTACAAAGGTGGCAGCTAGAAAAAAAATTAGAAGCTTATGGAATGTTATATCATCATCCACTAATATGTATGGTACCAGCTTTCTGCAATTTTCTAAAAACCTGTCTAGATGAAATAGAGATGTCTCATTATCAAATGAAGGAGCTAGGCTAAAATCAGGACCCAAGAACCTCACCTAAGATATTTTACAGGGATAAAACCATTATCCATTCATTTTTCAAAATCCCCCTTTAATCCAAATTCTTAATGTCAAATCTCATCATTTACAACTATAACATTTAGGTTAGTTCCCCATGATATATTCTTAAAATGTATTAGTATCTGGGATTGATTTTTCCTAACACTATGCTTACACAAGATAAACATAAAATAAAGTACTTACACCTTCCCAGCATAGCGAACAATAAATAATAGATTCCCCTGACAGGACTTTGATGACCTGGCAAAGCCCAAGTACTTTCAGCTCAAATCATATGAAACCATAAATCACTCTTTATTTTATAGAACATTTCAAAATGGATTTCTGCTTTCTACCTTGAAAGTCATTCCATGTGTTATTTATAACCAGTGAAGACCAGAATGGAAAGAAAATTACATAGAACTAGAAAATTTACTATGACTGCTTTAATAAAGAGTAAGTTCTTTTTTAGGAAAAACAGAATTGCTGGCAAGGAAAACTTGATTGAGCAATGAATGCAAAGGTGAAACTACATACTTAATTCATGTTGCAGCCACTCAAAATAATGATATCACAAAATTAAGCAGAAACTGAATTTCAACCCAGGTTTAAGTAGTTTTGTTGATTCCTGTCTTAAATTCTATATTAAATATTTACATCTTAAGTCTACTTTTTAGTGGCTACCATAAAAAGGGAAAAATTGCAAATGAAGTAGCCTAGGGAACTACCACAACATAAAGATAAAAATATCATTTTTAAATTGACAATTATTTTTATTCACTCTAACCTCCCCACAAAATACTAAATATTAGTAAATGTAATTTAAAATCTCTGAACTTCTTCCTCATGGAACAAAATGTGTATTTATAGCCATGTAATTTTTAGAATTTTTTGAAAAATATATTACCCATTAAAACATTAACTTGGAAAATTTATTTTAATTTTTAAAAATTCACTATGGTGTGAGCCTTTAGCAATGGCTAATGAAAAGAGTTTCAGTATTCAAGAGTACTGAATTAAGAATCAGAAGGACTGGCTTCCTGTTTTTAGGTGGATACTAAATAGCTGTGACCTCACGAAAGTCACTTAACCTCTGGAATTCAGATTCCTTACAGATATCCTTATTAGATAAAATAAAGGGCTTGGAATAAGTGACCAAAGGTTTGCTTCAAGTTCTGAAAAGTGAATGTTTATGCTAGGTCAACAACTTGACCTCTATTCTTGAGCAAATGATAAAGTGAAAGATAAAAAGAGGCTTCTGTAAAGATGGCAGCAGTTGTTGAATCTCCCCCATAACTCCCATAAAAACAGACAGTACAATCAGGATACCCAAACCAAACTCCCAGGGACAACATCCATAACAAAGCAAGGTGATACAATATCATCATGAACCCCAAAATAGAAGTGGGTAGTTACAAGCCACCAATAGCTATAACACCCACATGGTATTAGAAAGTGTGCAGGCTGGGTGCAGTGGCTCACACCTGTAATCCCAGCACTTTGGGAGGCTGAGGTGGGCCGATCGCCTGAGGTCAGAAGTTCGAGACTAGCCTGGCCAACATAGTGAAACCCTGTCTCTACTAAAAATACAAAAATTAGCCAGGCATGGTGGCAGGCGCCTGTAATCCCAGGTACTGGGGAGGCTGAGGCAGGAGGATCGCTTGAACTTGGCAGGCAGAGGTTGTAGTGAGCCGAGATCGCGCCACTGCACTCCAGCCTGGGCGACAAGAGCAAGACTTTGTCTCAAAACAAAACAAAACAAAAAAGAAAGTGTGCAAAAGGAAATGAAGAGAAGATCAAAAAAACTGTTACAGCCCTGAGAGCCAGAAAACCCCAAAAGTGCTATCAGGCACTCACTGGAAGCTTGGCAGACCATTCTGAGAACAGCAGCAGAAACTGGGAAGGGGTTTTGCAGACTTCACCTTGTGAATTAGGGGATAGTCCCACACTGAGGAGTAACTGCTGGGAACCTAATCCAAATTCAGCGGGGAAAATAGAGGCAAAGGAAAGAGAAGGTCTAGACAAAACTAGGGGAGGGTAACAGAGCCAGCAGATTTCAGGCTTCATGTTTGATTGCTTCCTGAAAACACAGAAGACAGGTCTACAGCAAAACAGTTCGAATAGTTTTACTGGCCCCTCCGTCCTATTGAAAACAAAAGGAAAACATTTTTCACTTAAAAATGAGGAACGCAAAAGGATTTCAGTTGAATCACATTCAATGTACATTGGAAAAAAGGGAATAAGGAACAAAATAATATCCCAATAGACAATAAAAGAATGTCAGCCTCACAAATTAGATGAAAAACGTAGCTAATTATGGTATTATGTGCTAAAAGAAATTAACAAAATGGTGGCAGCTCTGAGAGAACAACATGAATCAAAATTAGAAAAACTCAAAAGTAAGGTGATTAGAGAACAGGAACATTTTGAAAAAATGGAGTTAAAAAATTAAAGAAAAAATCATTTCAGATAAGAAAACTAAACTAGGAAGAGCACAAGACCAAAGAAACAAAATGGATAGATGCCTTAGAAAAAACTGAAGATGCAAAGGAGGGCATGTGATGTAAGTGTTAAGCACATGTTAAACAAAACAGTAGTTATGTTTAAAAAGGAGAGCCCTTACGCTTTTTGATATATGTTGGAATATATACAGATAGAATGATATGATATTTAGGATTTGCTTCAAAATAACAGGGTTGGATGGTGAAATGAGAGAAACAGTGGAAGATACTGTCGACGAAAAGAGCTCAATTTTTTTTTTTTTTTTTTGAGATGGAGTCTAGCTCTGTCGCCCACGCTGGAATGCAGTAGCGCGATCTCGGCTCACTGCAACCTCCGCCTCCCGGGTTCACGCCATTCTCCTGCCTCAGCCTCCCAAGAAGCTGGGACTACAGGTATCCGCCACCATGCCAGGCTAATTTTTTGTATTTTTAGTAAAGACGGGGTTTCACCGTGTTAACCAGGATGGTCTGGATCTCCTAACCTCGTGATCCGCCCGTCTCGGCCTCCCAAAGTGCTGGGATTACAGGCGTGAGACACCATGCCCGGCCAACTCTGTAAAATATTTGAAGAGATTTATTCTGAGCCAAATATGAGTGACCACAGCCCGTGACACAGCCCTCAGGAGGTCCTGAGAACATGTGCCCAAGGTGGTTGGGGTACAGCTTGGTTTTATATATTTTAGGGAGGCATGAGACATCAATCAAATACATTTAAGAAATACATTGGTTTGGTTCAGAAAGGCGAGACAACTCAAAGCTGGTGGGGGGGAGAGGTGCTTCCAGGCTATAGGTAAATTTAAACATTTTCTGGCTGACAATTTGTTGAGTTTATCTCAAGGCCTGGGATTAATGGAAAGGAAAGTTCAGGTTAAAATAAAGGATTGTGGGGACCAAATTTTATTGTGCAGAGGAATCTCTCAGGTAGCAGACCTCAGAGACGGAGCAGGTTGTAAAATGTTTCCTATTGGACCTAAAAGGGTGCCTGGCTCTTAGTTGATTACCTCCTGGATCTGGAAAGAAAGGAAGCAAAATAAAGGGGGGAGGGGATTCTCTATAGAATGTGGATTTTTCCCACAAGAGACTTTGCAGGGCAATTTCAAGGTATGGCAAGGAAATATATTTTGGGGCTAAATATCTTTTCCTTGTCTCATAATGTTATGCCAGAGTCAGACTGAAAAATAAGTCACAATATATAGGGTCAAATAAAACCCATCTGATGAGAATTTATGGTTTGTAGGGCATGACTCCCTAGACCCCTTAGGTAGGAATTTGGGCAAGATAAAAAATCAGAGCTTAGTCCTTATTACAGAGAAAACAAGATTGGCCATGAGTTGATAACTTTTGAAACTGGGAGTCTGGTATGTGGAGGGTTACTTTATTCTACTTTTTTATGTTTGAAATTTTCCATTGTAAAAAGCTTAAAAATGGACGTAGCATCCTGTTTTTTATCTAAATGGAGAAAACTACATCAACTCAAAATCTCTTAAAGTTTTGTTAAATAAATATAAATGTTTGCTGAAGACCTTATCCTTGCCAGGAAATAATCTCCACTACAACTAATTTTTCCTTTTTTTTTTTTTTTTTTTTTGAGACAGAGTTTCACTCTTGTCACCCAGGCTGGGGTACAATGGCACAGTCTCGGCTCACTGCAACCTCCGCCTCCCAGGTTCAAGCGATTCTCCTGCCTCAGCTTCCCAAGGAGCTGGGATTACAGGCACCTGCCACTACACCTGGATAATTTTTGTATTTTTAGTACAGACAGGGTTTCACCGTGTTGGTCGGGCTGGTCTTGAACTCCTGACCTCAGGTGATCCACTTGCCTAGGCCTCCCAAAGTCCCGGAATTACAGGTGTGAGCCACTGTGCCCAGCTTAATTTTTACTTAATTTTCTTAACACAAATATTTCTATTGTAATTTAAGTGACCAAAATGATCTTTTCACAGCAAAGTATACCCCAGGCCAGTGCTCTTCAAACTTAACATAAAATTTAATTTGTGATAAGGAGAATAGTTTCTGTGTTCAGAACATATTTTACTAATGTGCCACAGAAGAAACATGACCTTTACTGCATTACTCATAAAACTGTGAGTCTAAAATAGATGATGAAAGAGAATAAGTACTCATTTCAAAAATGTTATAAAAATGATACAAAAAACCCTTCCCCTTTATATAAAATCCTATCATGAAAATCATTTTACAAAAAATAGAAATAAAAACTTTTCAGCTTTATAAACTACTTTTTTTAATGAGCGGGTCCTTGGACCAAAAAAGGTATTATCATATCCATCCTATCAATTAAGATGCATGATGTATCCATTGAAAGCACTGACAGTTGTTGAAGACTGTAGGAAACAAAAGAATAGTCAACCAAAAGAAAAAAAGCTCCATAAACAGGACAATGAGTCCCATATTTGATCTTGAAAATTTAATTTGGAAGAACACTAAAAAAGACACAAAATGGCAAACCCCAGCACATGCACAAATATTTCAGTGGGAAATTATGTACCTTGGGATTGTGAAAGGAAAACAAATCTCCCCAAAATCACTAAACCAAAAGGAAAAGTCAAGTTGGGAATTGTGTTGGGCAAACCTGTCCCCCATTCTATTCCTAAATAAGATCACTACAAAGATTTTTAAAAAGCTACATACCTCCCTCACAATTTGCCCATAAGGAAATTCCTTGTGGACAACCAAAGGACAGGCAGAACTCAAAGTCATTCCTCTGTTCCCATGAGACAAATGCGTATCTGATGGCTTCCTCCGCCCTACTGTTTCACTACAGACTAAGGCATAAGTGACTATTCCTCATTTGTCTCTTAACTAACTATGACCCAGAAGCCTCCTCCCCACTTCAAGTTGTCTGGCCTTTCCTGATGGAACCAATGAATTATACATCTTACAAACGTTGATTAATGTTTCATGTCTCCCTAAAACGTGTAAAATCAAGCTGTGCCCCTACCGCCTGGGGCACGTCATCAGGACCTGAGGCTGTGCCACAGGCGCATGCTTAACTTTGGTAAAATAAACTTTCTAAATTAATTTGGTAATCTAAATTATTTTGGTTTACAGGATCAATGAAGAATTCCTACTAAAGCAAATCATTTCTTAAAATGTAACTGTAATCTCTGATCCCATTTCTGGCCATTGCTTTAGTGGTTGATTCTCTCTTCAGTTTTAAGGGATAAACACAACCAGGTCATTCTGTTCACCTTCATCAAAAGAAGGTTTGCAAGCTGACACAGATGTCATGATGCTGTCAATAATAAGAAGCTGACATCATGAGGTTACTGCTGGAATCAGGATTTTAATGTCAACAATGATAACTCTCCAAAATAAAACAACTGCCAACCACAAACCCAGGTTAAAATAATCTAATCTTGATACTATGAGCTATTTTTTCAATTGAAAGATTCTAGCAAACTTAATCTAATACCTCAACCTTAGTCAGAAAAACTTTTGTCTTAACTGTTTCACCTACATCAAACTTAGCTGAGCCTCAGGCTTCACATTTGAAAAATGGAGATGATATAGTATCTACCGCAGGGTTACTGTGAAAATGAGACAATGCATTGTAGGGGCTTATCACCATGCTTGACATATAACAAATGTTAGACAATATTTTTCATGTGTTTGACAGTGTGTTGTAGGTACTAAAAACAATTTTCTAATTATCGTTGATTTTGCTTACATAGCTTAAAGCAAAGTAACACAGGTGTAGAAAATAAGGATTTGAACTCCCAGCTCAGCATCTTCTTAATATGCCTGATATCCATGTGTAAAACTTTATTTTCTCTATACTTTAGCTTGTGTAAATTTTCTCATGATTTTAAATCCACATAAATAAGACTAGTTTAACAAATGTGCAAAGTCAGATCACAGAAATATGATTCAAAACATTTCAAAGCAATATAAAATGATTAAAACTGCCATTAACTAATAGCCATAATAACTCAATTAGAACACTGGCCTGGACCCAAAAAAAAAAAAAAAAAAAAAAGACAGGTGAGAATACTCAAAAGAAAGAGTAGAAGTTAGTGATAGGGACAGGAGGCAGGGAAATTCTAGGCAGAAAAGGGCAGGTCCCTGAGAAAACCCCACCCTCAAGCCTGAAACCATGGCGCAAAGTGAGAACTTATATCCCCGTTTTCCCGTGCGAATGTTGCCTTTTCCGAAACCACTTACGGCCCACCCCACACCCCATCCTGTGTACATAAAAACCCCAGGCTCAGCCAGCAGAGAGAAGAGAAGCAGCTGGACATTAGAGACTACAGTTGGACGTCAGAGAGAAGTGGCTCGACTTCAGAGGGACACCTTGACAGCGTAACTTCGAAGAAGAATCTGGCCAGAGACAGCTGGCATTCAGGGGAAGATTACCTTCCTGCCCTTTGCAGCTCCCCTTCCCACTAAGAGCCATCTCCATCAGCAATAAGATACCCTACGTTTACCATCCTTCAATTCATTCATGTGACCTCATTTCTCCTGGATGCCGGACAAGAGCTCGGGAACAATGAGTGTGGACACAAAAAGGCTGTCACACTTGCCCTTTGCCCTCACTGGTAGAAGGCAGCCGATTAACACAAAAAGGCAGAGGGCCCACTGAGCTGTTAACCCTTAAGCCGTCTGCGGACAGTAGAGCTAAAAGAGCACTGTAACATTCCCTCTGGAGCTTCAGGGGTTGCACGCACCACCCCCGGAGATGCTACCACAGGGCCAGCACAGAGTTGACTCCTGCCAGTGCCCAAAAGCACTCGCCCCGGCTCCTGCACCCACTCAACTGCACATCCCCTCTTGTGAGGGGTGAAACACAGCAGGTCCGAGTGAGTGGAGTTCATTCCTCCTGGCACAAGAGCGGCAGGCTGACTCCAGCACTCATGTATTCCAGTTCCTGCCTTGTTCACTCACGTGCTCCCTCCTATGAGGAGTTGAAAGCGGTGGGCTGAGTAAACAGGGTGCCCCCTTCACAAGTCCCACGAAGGGGTCACGAAAATATCCTGCTTCACCAGTACTTTTTAAAATGTGATAAAAACCAAATCAGTCAAGGAATACATTACCAACTTCAGCTCCTGATAAAATCCAGTATGAGATGAAACACTTATATTAAGCACCATACTGGCCAAGCTGCCTCTGGTCTCTTCTCCTGTCTATTTGCAAACTGTTCTTTTCAAAAACACCCTCAATATGATAACATGCTAGCTCTCATAATCATGCTCTAAAAAAGCAATATCTGTGATAAATTATCAACTCTTTTTACACCAAACCTTAAATGAAATTATTAGAAAAGCAAAAACAAAACATCAACCTTTCAATGTATCCCTATTTTGCTGGCCACAACTAAACGCCCCCAAAATGTTTCCAATGAACACCAACAGTGATTTTTAGCCTATTTTACTTTTAAATATATTTATATACAGAACAGGCACAGACTAACTTTTTAGTTAAAGAATGCACTGAGACTGAATAGCAGATGATTTAGCATGAGTTAACAGGTCAATTATATGGAATTATAATTGTTTCTGTGCATTGGGATTTTATGTTAAACATGAGAATGTAA
Source organism: Gorilla gorilla gorilla (assembly GCF_029281585.2). Taxonomy (NCBI): domain Eukaryota; kingdom Metazoa; phylum Chordata; class Mammalia; order Primates; family Hominidae; genus Gorilla; species Gorilla gorilla. The sequence goes on from NC_073247.2 coordinate 97,854,757, forward strand.
TGGTGGGCTGCCATATTTGAATTTAATTGCTGTAGCCTGTTATCCAAAACATCACGAAAACACTGGAGAAAATGAGAAAAATGACATGAGGCATGGGAGATGAAAATGATGCTGCAGAGGAAATTATGGCAACAGATGTGGCTCTCTCTGAGGTATTGGCTCAAATTCATGATTTACAGAGAAGGGCAAGCATCTCCCAGAGAGTCTTCTCCAGAGTTAGATAACTCTTTACTTTTCTAGGTATTGGAAGCAAACAAAAACATACTTTTCCATCAATAAATGCCTGAAGAAGTGCAAAGCATTTTTCAGAACAGCAAAATCTGCAGGCTATCTTTCACTCCTATAGCATCTCTTACATTGACAATGGAGTGTTTCATACTATACCTCAAATAAGACCGATATTAAATCTGTTCCAAAAACTATGAGGAAAACAAATGATAAATAATGCAAGCTGGTGAACAAAAGAGAAGACAACAAAGAAACAAAAAAATAAAACCAGTAAGCCACTAGGTAAGAAATCTGATAGAAATAGTGATAATAGACACATAAAGGTCTTTCCCACCAAGCAGCCAATGAGAAGACGAGAAACATAAATCAGACAACTGAATCCTTCCACCATTCTTCACAAAAATCGTGACCCCTTCCTGGAAAGCATTCACGAAATAATAGTAGTAGTAAAAGCACCTCAGTATGGCATTACAACCACACAAATTAACTGCATTTTGTGAGCACCTACTAAGCTTTTTTATAGGAATTATTTCATTGAATCCTCAACAGTCTTGTTAAGTTTATCCTAGAGATAAGAAAATTGAAACATAAAGAGATTCAGGAAAATGTCTAAGATGACACAAGAGGAATAGCTGGAATTCAAATCCAGAGTGTCTGATTCCAGAGCCACACTGTCAATCGCTACACTATACTGCTCAAATGAGATACACGTATGTCAAAGTAAAAAAATATATATATGTAATGTACGGCATTTGTAAAACTAAAGGACTTTTGAAATACCATTTCACTCCTACTCACTATGTCATTCAGCTGATCAATATACTCTATGCTTTAAATTTTTTGACCCTGCCCTCCCCAAAAACATATGTGTGTATGTGTATGTATGTGTATATATATATGTTATATATATGGTGTGTGTATATATATATATGTTATATATATGGTGTGTGTGTATATATATATACATGTATATATATATAAAACAACATTCATCCTTACTACATGCATTCTGATATATTCTACCTCATTTTTATAATGCTGGAATTCACGCCATGATCCACTAATAGGTGGCATCTTACAATTTTTAAAAATCCACTGTAGACAATAGATGTGAAGACTTTGGAAATACACAGGGAGGACTATGGACATCCTGTGATGTGAGAACCACATTCAGGCATCCTGGGAGAAGATTAAGTTAGATATATAGGAAATCACTTGTGTTAAGGCTGGCACAAACAGATATTTGGTAAATATCAGTTTTCACAACTCCTCCTGCAATATTACTATCCCCCAAGGCTTACAGAAGTGATGCTATTCCAACATCATCATAAGTCAATGAGCTGCCAGTAAAGGTTAACTACCTTAATGTTTAAATTCACCAACATCAAGGAATGGCACTGTGCTACTTACGTGACCTTTTCTGAAAAAAGCAGCCTATCATTTTTAAGAAAATGCCTTTTCTAATCAGTCACTGTATTAGGCTGTTCCTGTGTTGCCATAAAGGAATGCCTGAAACTGGGTAATTTATAAAGAAAAGAGGTTTAATTGGCTCAGGGTTCTGCATGCTGTACAAGCATGGTACAGGCATCTGCTCGGCTTCTGGGGAGGCCTGAGGGAGCTTTTAGTCATAGCAGAAGGCAAAGGGGAAACAGGCATCTCCCTTGGTGAGAGGCAAGGCAAGCAAGTGTGGGGAGATGCCACACACTTTTAAACAATCAGTCGACCAGGCACAGTGGCTCCCATCTGTAATCCCAGCAATTTGGGCCACCAAGGCAGGTAGATTGCTTAAGTTCAGAAGTGCAAAACCAGCCTGGGCAACATAGGCAGACCCCATCTCTACAAAAATAAAAAAAAAAAATTAGCCAGGCATGGTGATGCATGTCTGTGATCTCAGCTACTCAGGAGTCTGAGGTGGGAGGATTGCTTGGGCCCAGGAGGTTAAGGCTGCAGTGGGCCATGATTGTGCCACTGCACTCCAACTAGGGTGACAGAGCAAGACCCTGTCTCAAAAAAAAAATTAAAAAATAAACCACCAGATCCTGCAAGAACGAACTCACTATTACAAGAAGAATACCAAGCCATGAGGGATCCACTCCCATGACCCAAACACCTCCCATCAGGCCCCACCTCCAACAACGAGGATAACATTTCAACATGAGATTTGGGCAGGACAAATATCTAAACCATATCAGCCATTTTTATAGGAAAATTTCTGAAGTATATGAAACACTGACTTTCCTTCTTAAAAAGACTACACAGAACAGAATTTAGCCTTTTCTCAAGGACATGGTGTCATAAATAGATATATACAATGGTAATTTTAGGGCTGGTAGATCCCTACCTTGGAGATCAACTATTGAAATTTCTCACTTTACAGATGAACTAAATGATGTCACAAGAAATTCTGTAATTTTCCCAAAATCACACAATAGGATGGTCATGTGATTATCATACACCATGCTGCCACATCTACTACTGTATGGTGCTAAACACTATCTAGCAAGATAATCAGGATTTAGGGGCAGTACTCCTTATAATTTCCATGTTTATCTTCGCTATCCCTTCTCTTTCCCCATAATCTTTAGCAATAAAACTTTTTTTTTTGAGATAGGGTCTTGCTCTGTTGCCCAGGCTGAAGTGCAGTGACACAACTATAGCTCACTGCAGCCTCAAACTCCCAGTTTCAGGCAATCCTCCCACCTCAGCCTTCCAAGTAGCTGGGACTACAGGCACGTGTCACCATACCCAATTAATTTTTGTATTTTTTTTGTAGAAATACAGTTTTGCTGTGTCACCCATTTCAGCTACTTGGGAGGCTGAGGTTTCAAACTCCTGAGCTCAAGCAATCCACCTATCTCTGACTAGAGTGCAGTGGCGCCATCTAAGCTCACTGCAACCTCTGCCTTCCAGGATCAAGGGATGCCTGTGCCTTAGCCTATAGAGTAATGGGGATTACAGGCCCGCGCCACCATGCTTGGCTAACAATAAAACTCTTAAATCAAAAGAATCTATGTGTTTATCCTATGCAGTAGAAAAATTAAGCTAACCTACTCTGCAGCCCATCTTAGGGGAAGAACTCCAAAAGATATGAGCAGTGTGCTTTTAAAAAGAAAAAATGCAGGCTGAATGTCTACATGGTCTTCAAAAAGAAAGAAGGATGCAATGAAAAGCCTACATTGTCTTAAGAACAGCTTTGGGGATATGACTGTTAGGAAGGCCAGAATGTTCCTGAGAATAGGCAATACAGTAAACTTCACAAGGGAAGGGACTAGGTTCTCAGTAAATGTGGGTTGAATGACCTGAAAAATGAGTATTTGTCACTACACTAAATGTTATCAGGCCTTTGTGATGTTTGATGTAAGTCTGCATTTTAGGTGTTTTTCTCTTCCCTTTCCTATACAGATATAAACTGTCATTTATATGTCTAATAGCAACCCCACCAAACATAGTCTTTGCAGAAGTTGATAACATTCCTTGTATCTTCTAAGGGGGTGGTTCTAATATGCTGAGCTTGCTAGAATTATTTTTAAAATGAGGATGAATATGTTCTAAGTGATGATCTCAGGGATTCTCCTATGTATGAAGCATGTCAATATTATCATATAGATCTTATAACTTCCATCTTGACTGCTCTTCTGTTGAGTTCTTGGCTCTGCTGTGCTGCAGATTACACAGGCTTCCAGATAAGTCACCTCCAGCGAGACGTAATGTTACTGGGACTATTTTTAACCTTCAACCAATGGTACTTGTCTATAATCCACAAAACTGTCATTTAAATGACTTTTTAAATGGCAAAATACCCTGAAAATGACAATTCTGTACCCAAGCTGAAGAGCACTTTCTAGACCCTTCGAACATATATCTATTTTTATCCTCTCCCTTGAGACTCCAGTTGGCCCTCCTTCTTTATTCCATTTTCTTCTATTTTTTCCACAATTCAACTTTATCTTACTCTTCTGTCTTTGGATGTTCAAGAGATATATACTGTATTTTCTAATCAGAAGGAAATGGGCTTAACTAAGAAAATACAAAGTTTATTTTTTTCCATAATCTCCCGAAAATATGATCTTAAGGAAAAATTTCCATCTTGCATTACAGAAAATGAGAATGCAAGTTAATCAAGGTGAAAGGGATTATAAAATATTATCTTCACATGATTATACTTGATGAAGCAATTGTTCCTTTATGACATTTTAACTAGGACTAAATCTGCTAAAAAGTATATCTAATAGCCTATTTCTTCATGTTTCTGATGCATGCATTATTGCTTCTACTTTTGTTAATACAACTGAATCTATGAAACACTGCTTTTTCTATGATTTGCTCAACGTAATACATTTAATAAAGCAAACATTTTAAAGGCTACTTTCAGCAAACTATTTCACAAGAGAAATATCCCAAGCACACTAAAAAATAAATCAAATTAAATCATGATTGGAATTGTTGGAATCATTTATTTGGGGAATGACTCTTTTATTCAATTTTTACACTTTTGATGTACCTAAAAGCAAAATTACATATCATAAATTTAAGCAATGTGCTTGATAAAACCTAGAATGTGTCAGCAATAAACAATATGAAAAATTTAAGTTTCAAGATTAACTTCAAATAAGTTCTTCCCAAACACTGAAAAATAACATTGCACTCACTGGGATAAGTATAAAATGAGTATTTTTCCAAATATAAGCGATGTCACCTGATGCAATTCTCTGGCTCACTCACTGTAACTTCCTACCTCTACCATAACAGACTCCATCAGGATGGATGTCTTCCAATTCTGAACTGTACAGAAGGCAAAATATTTACGAAAAGCATTAGCATCATTCATAAGAATTAACATTCATCAATTAAAATTTGAACCCAGACCTGAAAAAAAAATTGTTGATTAAAAAAATTGTTAAAAACACCTCAAGTTCCTACACAAAAAAAGCAAGATTATAAAACTCAAGTATGGTATAACAACTATTCCAAAATGGATGCTGTTCTCAGTTTTAGTATAGACTTAAAAGAAAAAATGAATAGTCCATTGGCTCTTTCCAGCTCTCATCCAACATCTGTTCATAGCAACTACAACCAGGTTATTTGCAGCCATGCAGTTATTTTCAGGCTAAGAATAAACCTGTCCATGCTGTTCTGAGAACGGCTACCCAGGCATTTTTTGTTAGACAACATAAAGACCATCTATTTTACCTTCCTTATATTCAAAAACAAGGAAACTGAGGCTCAGAGAGATTTAGTGCCTGGCCCTCCCAATTCAAGCAATTCATACTAGCACTAAGCAAGACCTAAAACCAAGTTTTCTCAATTGTTTCTACGAATATGGGTCAACTCTGAGGATCAGAACCACTGACTGTTTTCCTGGGATGGAATGGGCCTTTGGAAATTTACCAGCAGCGTGATCCTGAGCAAATTACAACTTTTCCAAGTCCCCTTTTCCTCTTCTACAAAATGCAGAGAGTACCTACTACTCTAACAAGGTTGTGAGCATTATGTTCGGCTTGTAAAGTGCTTAGCACAGTGATTAGGAAATTTTAAGCATTCGAAAACAGGTAGCTATTATTTTTACTCCCAACCTGAAAACATGGCTGCTCCTAATCATGGCTGTATGAGAAGACAACGAACTGAATTCATTAACACAATGGACAGGGTCCCATCCACCGGAGCTTCTCTGGCCTACCACATTCTACAAACAGTAAAAAACCCCATCAAACAACCTATTTCATTCCATCTAAAATGATCATCCCTTACACTATTAAAAAAAAATTGAAATTGCTGCCACATGTGTTCTAATACGTGTTGTACACTGAATATGTCAACTAGAAATTGCAGAGGAGTTTCTGGTTCCACCCAAAACATGAAGAACAAATGACGGGAAAACAAGAGTTAGATAAGGTCACACACCTGAACTGGAACTCAGGACCTTATTCTCAGCACATTTAGTTATTGATGGTAGAAAGCAAGATGCTTTAAGCACCATAAAGCAGGAATAATGGCTACCTCAACAAAATACAATTCCCTAGGTTTCTCAACAAAATAGAATCCGTTTACTTTCCCTAGTAAATTCATACGCACACGGGCAATAATTGAGCATCTTTCTTGTAAAACTGAGGATTAAGCTGTGTCTGAGCTGCGATGTACGCTAAGATCATACAAATCTATGAAAAAGTCCTATGAAATGGCGAGACAAAATGATGGGGAATATCACCTTGAAATCAATAAGGAAGGAATCATAATGTCTTGCCAAAGTCGTCTCCGTTGATAAAATCCCGACCCTCCATTTCATGACACTGCACATCCACTTCCCTCTAAGGAAATTAACAGGAATCACCGCAGCAACCAACCTCAGCAATCAGCATCGACCAGATCAACCCCTACTCAAATGGCGATAAGCACTGCGGGTCCCAGCCCCTCCCTGTAACTGCCAGAACTCCCGCGCTGACTCCGGACTACCTCACTTCCTTTCCGTTCTCCCTCCCACGCTCGACCCACAATGTTTGTCCCAAAACTCGCCACTGACAGAAAAAACAGAAACAAGACAGTCTTCCTAAACTTTGTCCAGGAAGCACCAGGCTACACATACCCGTCCCTATTACGATCACATCAAACTCCGAAGGGAGAGTATCCGCCATCTTGACGGGAAACGTGTCATGTGACTATTACTTGTGGAAATGAGATCAAGTTAGGTATTCCCTCCGTGGAAGGCGGAAAGGAAAACAATGCATTCTGGGTGTTGTAGTTCTTGGGTGGAAGGTCCAGGCAGGCGACTACAGTATTATATTTAAAATGTTTACACGTAAGTTAAAAGCTCGACTCATTTTCCAGGCTGAATGCTGTAGCTCATTTAGCCTGGAGGGTTGAAGTAGGAAAGAAATGTAGATTTTTATTCCGTTAGCTAGGATGAATGTGGGAGACTTGGATACCCCTTGACAATACTGAAGCAAGAATTGTTAGGAGACACGGAGAGCGGAGTGAAATTGAAGGCGGTTTGCTCTGTGAACAAAGGAGACTTTCATTCCAGCCTAAAAAACTGTTTCCCGCCATCGTGTCTGTACTTTCGTGTTGGCCCTCGAGGCATGGTTTTTCACACCAATACTTTCAGAATATATTCCATATCTTTTTCGTTTCCATGTCTCCTCAATGAAAACCCACAAAAAACCTCTCACCCTAGTTTCGCCAGAATGGAACTCCCACCGCGTCCGTATTTGTTCCAATTAGTCCAGACAGCCACTCGGGCAATAAATTAGCCTTGCTTTACAGGAGGGAAAAAATATATGAAAGCATGGTTGCGCTGGATAAGCGTTTGTTGAGTCTGAATTCGATTTTCCGCACCAACTAGATAAGTTCATGTAAGATTCTCCTTAGTTTACATTTAGTTTCCAATCTATTAGTTTCCATAAGCTACCGTAGAAATAATTAAGGTAAAATGGTCTTTATATTAAAGTGATTGTATCTGATGAGGGGCTTTAGTTCGTCTATGTCTAACAGCTAACATAGCTCTCATAAGTATCTTCAAGGTCTGTCGCCTCCCACCGCTTCCCTCCAACCGCCCCCCACCCTGCCCCCGATTATTTAATACTCCGCTGTCTGACAACACCAAAGCAAAAGGGGAAGGATGCTGGGAATGAAGGAGGATACTTTTTTGACCACAGAAATTTCTTGTGTAGTTATTTTACAAGAGTTTCAAAATAAATCAAAGATAATGTGCAGTAGTGGGCCTTTCCTGACACCACCTATCCTCTTAAGATGCTTGTGGTTCCCCAGACATTGTTTTCTTTCCAGTCTCTGACCACGCTCATGCTGTTCTTTCAGCATGGAATGATCTTCCCATTCTCTAGCTAACAGTTATTCCCAGGATGTCGTTGGGCTTCCACCTCCTCCTCCTTTCGTCTCCGTGTGTGGGCTGTTTCCCTACATGGTGCTAGACTTTGTCTTAACCCGCCATACTGCATTTATGTCGATTCCTATAGAGTACACATATCCCCATATATCCACACAAAAATACACACCCAGACATGCAATACCATAATTATAAACCCCTGTACAGCATGACAGACACCAAGTTTCGTTTGTCTTTTTCACTCCTGCACCTAACCTAAGCCCGGTGCATAGTAGGAATTTAATAAATGTTTGCTAAACCAAACTTGATTTTGATTCCCCTAATAGATGGATGAGACGAGTCCCTGTCCTCCTAGTGCTTACCATCTTTGCCTTTATATCTGCCCACCACTGTCATGTGTCTTATATTTAGAAGATGTTCAGTGTCCATTAATTGTAAATATTTACATGAAAATGCTTTAAAATGTATTTTGATAGGCTTTTTACTGCGTTTCTCTTGCATTTTACCGTAATCATTAGCAACATTGTACATGTTTCATTAATTTCTTTTATAGATCATCCAGTTGTATTACACAACTCTCTTATGATATGGTCTTTGATTAGTATTTCCTGTAAAAGAGATTCCCCTGAGAAGTATAATGTACTGTTCAGTAAACCACTTTGTCATTTGCCTTGGTATGTAAAGCAAGTTTTTAGTATTATCAGAAGTGAAATAGATATTATTTGTGAGACTCTTGATACGACAGTAGAAAATGGAAACAAATGGATTTCTCAGAGTAAACACAGAAAACTTCCCAAAATCTTCTCTAATAATGAGAAGCCACAGATGGATGGTTAAAAACCTGATAAATAAAAGTATTTCTACCATACTTTGGACATATATTTATATACATTTGTTCATGTATACGAGATGTATAAACTACATACATATACTTTTCAATATGAGTATCACTGACCTTCTAGGGATTCAGAAATTTTCTGACAATCACACCATGAAGATGCAATTCATTAATTTGTTTATTCCTCAAATATTCATTCAGCACCTACTATGTGCAAGACACTATTTGGGATGCTGAGATTAGAGCAATGAACAAAACAGACAAGAACCCCTGTCTTCATGAAGTTTACATTTAGCAGGGTAAAACAAAATAAACAAGTAATTACTCTGTAGCATAGATTTTCCAATCTGTGCTGCCCTTAGTTTGAAACCTTCTTTTTTTCCCCTAAGGATAGAAAGCACAATCCTCAGAAGGATAATATTACCAACTTATATTTTGCTGTTCTTTCTCTAAAGTTATTATGGGACTTATTCATTCCCTTTTCTGGGCATGGAAAAGGTTACTACATTAGGAAAATTTCAATCTTGTGCATGGAGAAAATGCTCCAAATACCTTTTATTTCAAATGTATTTTTGTAGACTTTATGCAAAGTAAAGATGAATATAGGAGTTAATAATTGCAGTAAAAAAAGCGTAAAGCAAAACAGCTGAATTGCATCTATTCTGTTATTCTAAGGACATCTTTTTTTTTTTTTTTTGAGACGGAGTCTCGCTCTGTCGCCCAGGCTGGAGTGCAGTGGCGCCATCTCCGCTCACTGAAAGCTCCGCCTCCCGGGTTCACGCCATTCTCCTGCCTCAGCCTCCGGAGTTGCTGGGACTACAGGCGCCCGCCACCACACGCGGCTAATTTTTTGTATTTTTAGTAGAGACGGGGTTTCACCATGTTAGCCAAGATGGTCTCCATCTCCTGACCTCGTGATCCGCCCGCCTTGACCTCCCAAAGTGCTGGGATTACAGGCGTGAGCCACCCCACTGAGCCAAGGACATCTGTTATTGAGAGCTTAAGTATTTTATTTGGATAAGTCACAGTACAATGAGATAATAGATACCTAAAAACTGACCACCGTATTAAAATCACTATGGCACTAATTCTGTACTTAATTATTTCCTGAGTTGAAAAAGCATGATTCCTTGAACACTTACCTGGTATTCAGACAGTTACTCAACTATGAAATCTGACTGTTATCTTTATAGAAACCATAATTTAATGGTCTCTATCCCTGGGGCTTTTCCTTTGTGTTCCAGACCCATATAACCAACCTCTTACTCAACATCTCTTCCAAACATGTCCAGTGCTGAATTACTGAACATCTGAATCCCACTCCCAAATCTTCTCTTCATCCAGCATTCCCTATCTTGGAAATAGTACCACCTTTTACTCTGCTATTCAAGTCAAAAACCCAAGAATCATCCTTGACACGTCACTGTCTTTCACCTTTAAACCAATCCATCAGCAACACTTGCCATATTTACCTCAAAAATATATTGTAACTATATCAATTAATCTGAATATGGAATGCCCACATAATCTCTTGCCTAAACTACTGCAATTGGTTGTAGGTGGACCCCTCATTAATGCTTGCTTCTTTCCAGTCCACTCTCCACACTGAAGGCAGAGTAAACATTTTAAAACTCAAATCTGATTATACCTTTCTCTACCTACAACACTTCATGACTTCTCATTGTTTTTAAAATACACTGCAAAATTATAAACATAGCCTAAAAGGCCCTGCCTAACTCTTCAGTCTCGTCTCACGCCTCTTAACCTTCTCTCTCTAGGATCCAGCCATATTAGCTCTCCTTCATTTCCTTGAGTGCTCATGCTTCCCCCCACTTCAGGGCCTTCAACTGATGCCCTTCCATGTGCCTGAATTGCACCTTTATCCTTCTGCCCCTCTTTATTGTAGCTTCTCATCCTTTACAGTTAATTTGAAATGTCACATAATCTGGCAAGTCTTTGTTGAGTCATCAGTCTAGCCTACATCCCCTATCACCCTATATTCCCTCTTTGTTGAACTTATGATTGGAAATATCCAATTACTTATGGAATTACTTGTTTCATCTTGTTAGAAGGTAAGATCCGCAAAGGTAAGGACTATGCCCATATTGGTCATCATTATATTCCCGGAACCCAGTCCAATACCTGGTACAAATAGTCACTCAAAAATGTCTGCTGAGAGTTTCTCTTGGTATTGATTTCTATTTTTATTCCACTGTGGTCCAAGAATATGCTTGGTATGATTTCCATTTTTAAAAAATTTATTGAGACTTGCCTTATAGCCAAGCATGTGGTCATTCTTAGAGTATGTATCATGTGCAGATGAGAAGGACATATATTCTGTGGTTGTTCAGTGGAGTATCCTGTAGGTGTTTATTGAGCCAAATTGGTCAAGTGTCAAATTCACATCCAGAATTTCTTTATTAGTGTTTTGCCTTGATGCTCTATCTAATGCTATCAGTGAGGTATTGAAGTCTTCCATTATTATTGTTGGCTGTCTAAGTCTTTTCATGGGTCTGGAAGTACTCATTTTATGAATCTGGGTGCATTTATATTTAGGAGAGTTAAGTCTTCATGCTGAATTGAACCATTTGTTATTATATGATGGCCCACTTTGTCCTTTTTTACTGTTATTGGATTAAAGTCTGTTTTATCTAATACAAGAATAGCAAGCCCTGCTCTTTTTTTTCATTTGCATAATAGATCCTTCTCTGTCTCTTTACTTTGAGCCTATGGGTGTCACTACATGTGAGATGAGTCTCTTAAAGACAGCAGAATGTTGGATCTTGTTTTTTTATCCAACGTGCCACCCTGTGTCTTTTAAGTGGGCTGTTTACACCATTTATATTCAAGATTAATATTGATAAGTGAGGTTTTGTTTCTGTTGTGATGATGTTAGCTGGTTTCTTTGTAGTCTTGATAGTTTAGTTGCTTTATGAGGTCTGTGGGTTATGCATTTAAGTGTGTTTTTGTGAGAGCAGGTATGTTTCTTTTGTTTCCAAGTTTAGAGCTCCTTAAGTATCTCTTGTAAGTTTAGTCACAACAAATTCTTTTAGTTCTGGGAAATATTTTATTTCTCCGTTGCTTATGAAGCTTCGTTTAGCAGGATATGAAATACTCAACTGGAATTTCTTTTCTTTAAGAATGCCAAAAATAGGCCCCTAATCTTTCCTGGCTTGTAAAGTTTCTGCTGAGAAGTCTGCTGTTAGCCTGAAGAGGTTCCCTTTATAGGTGATATACCCGTTTTTGTTAGCTGCCTTTAAGATTTTTTCTTGCATTGGAAAGTCGGAAGACTATGTACATTGGAGATAGTCATCTTGCATAATATCTCTCAGAGATTCCCTGAATTTCTTGAATTTGCATGTCTACCTCTCTTGCAAGGTTGGGGAATTTTTCATGTATTATATCCTGAAATATGTTTTCCAAGTTGCTTACTGTCACTTCTTTTCTCTCAGGAATGCCAATGAGTTGTAGGTTTGGTCATTTTACATAATCCCATATCTCTCCGAGGCTTCATTCATTTTTTTGAAACTCTTTTTTCTTTTTCTGTGTCTGTGTAGGTTGATTAGAATGACCAGTCTTCAAGCGCCAAAATTCTTTCCTCTGCTTTGTCTAGTCTGTTGTTAAGGCATTCAACTGTATTTTGAAATTCCTATAGTGAATTTTCCAATTTCAGAAGTTCAGTTTGGTTATTTATTAATATGACTGCTTCATCTGTCAAGTCTTGGATCGTTTTTCTGGCTTCCTTGGATTGAATTTCAAGGATGCTTACTGAGCATCCTTGACATCCAGTTTCTGAATTCTTTGTCTCATTTCAGACATTTCAATTTAAAAGAGATTCTTAGAAAATAGTTGTGTTTGTATGAAGGTGTATCTCTTAACACCATGAAAAATAAGCAATAATAATTCAGGAAGTAGATTATTACATCTTATTATAAGTTCCAGACTTATAAAGAATTTTTTTCAATTCAGAACTAGTATTAAAGCTAATTTTGAATTAAAAAATTTGTCTCCAAGCCTGTAGTTGTAGTGGTGGTAAAAATTTACCAGTACAAATACTCTGGACAATAAAACAGAGCTAAAAATAAAGAAAGTCCGGTCTACTGGAGAATATCCTCAAATTACATGAAGTAGTGCTGTTGTGAGTATACAACCCCCTTGAGGAGTTTCACAATGTATCCAGATGAAGTTAACTTAAAGTTTTCCATTTCAAATGTGTATAAATACTATTCTATCATACCATTTTTGTTTATAAAATTGAGGTCTTTGAGTTCATGTTCAATTCCATCTTTAAAAGATAATCAGTCATGACAGCAATTATTTCCATATATTAGAAATATTTTTTAAGTGTTAGTTTTAGTAACAAAATGATTATTTTTACTAACTATTGTATTTGTCAGCTTCTTCAATAAAGAAATATTCAGAACACATTTACATTTTTCATAGTCCCTGCAAAACAAAACAAAACGAAACAAAACAAAGAGGCTGAATAATTTTGTGGGAATTTCATCAACCTTTATAGAAAGTCTTGCTATTCTTCTTTTAGCTGTTTAATTGTAATGTCATAGTAACAGAAAGCAGCATACCCAATTTTGCATGGATGAATAAACACATTCAATAAGGAAGATTTAACAGAGTAAATCAAACACTGGATTAAACATTTTCTGCATAACAGACCACAAAATGGGCATTCATTTTACCAATGGATCCTTGGCATTAGAAGCAAATAGAAGTGCATACCAACATAATTAAACTGAATATTCAGTGCCCTGATTGCAAAGTTTCCCAATATTTTATCAAACTAACGTCCAGTTAATTAAAATTGCCTATACATATTCAAGCACTCACATAGAAAAGATTAAGTATAGATACTACTCATTTAAATTTATAATTCAATAGATTAACTTGTTTTCTTCTATTTTTTATCCCCAAAGTTTGAATATAGTAATTGTCAGTATGATTGCACAAATGAAAAGTTCAAACACATTGAAATTGGCAATATTGTGTTGTTTTGCATTTAATTGTATTTAATTTTTCATTTTTGATATAAGAATATTATTTAAAGACATATTTTAATCTCAAAGGGTGAGCTATTTCCACTAAATTTGCTGACAAAACTTCACCCCAGAATTTATTACATGGCTATTCATAGTCAAATTTTAAAATAGTTTACTATTTTTGTACAAGTAGTTTCTCCTATTATTTATGTCTTATTATTTCAGTTTGTTTTTACTGTAATGTTTTATTTCAATGCAAAAGCATTTTTACATTTATTTTTATCAAGAAATGGCTGAATAACCCAAGATTCAGGGCTTTCTATTCTCTCTAATCCTCAAAAATAATGTTTTATTAATTCTATATATGACTCAAAGCATTAAGAATAAGAAGAACCACTTCATATTTGGACTAACTTTGTGATAATTTTGAATATAATGAGGTCACTTCAACTGTATTTTTTATTCTACATAGGTACTAAATAGGAGTTTGGAAAGAAATAGATGACATGCCTACTAAAAACAGGGATTGTCTCTGTATTTCTGTAATATCAATGTCTACCATTGCCACAATACCTTCTTACAACCATCCAAAAGGAGAGCAAAAAAGAAAGCTGATCCAAGGGAGTCCATGGCTTGTCCAAATTTATGCCTAGACTTGTGGCCTGTTTTAAAAAGATAACCTGGGCCAATCAGATTTCCTTTCCAGGAAATTCTCTAAAAAGTGATGTAGATAAAAGATGCAGTATAACAGAAGCTGAAAGAAATGAATTGAGATTTGTCTTCATGTAAAGTAGGGTAGAGCAGCCATTATATGCAGCATCCATCTGGTGTATGGGCCACAGTCAAGATGACTACCAGAGAAAGTCAACTGGTAGAGAGAAAGGATAATACAGTAGACCTGCAGGGACATGTATATTTGTCATGGGTGCAAAAGCAAGTTTATACTTGTGAAAAAAAGAGTTGTGGTCTCAGTTCATGAAATCTGCTTGTGTTTTATTTTCTGTGCTTTAATTCGTGCAAACTCTGAGTGTCCTTATAACAACACCTCCTTTTCTTAGCTAGCCAGGGTGAGCATTGCAAGCAAAGGAATTTTGATTAAAAGATTTTAAAACATGCATATAGCCGGGCACACAGATGATTCTCTACAAACTGTTGCTCTACCTAAAAATTAAAACTGTAAAAGATTTTAAGAAATTACTATTCAAATACTAGAAATATTGATTCAAATCCAAATATTTATCTGGAAATCATAGGTTGAGGACAGATTTTTTTTTTTAATTATACTTTAAGTTCTAGGGTACGTGTGCACAACGTGCAGGTTTGTTACATATGTATACATGTGCCATGTTGGTGTGCTGCACCCATTAACTCGTCATTTACATTAGATATATCTCTTAATGCTATCCCTCCCCCAGGCCCCCACCCACGACAGGCCCTGGTGTGTGATATTCCCCATCCTGTGTCCAAGTGTTCTCACTGTTCAATTCCCACCTATAGGTGAGAACATGTGGTGTTTGGTTTTCTGTCCTTGCAATAGTTTGCTGAGAATGATGGTTTCCAGCTTCATCCATGTCCCGACAAAGGACATGAACTCATCCTTTTTTATGGCTGCATAGTATTCCATGGTGTATATGTGCCACATTTTCTTAATCCAGTCTATCATTGATGGACATTTGGGTTGGTTCTAAGTCTTTGCTGTTGGGAATAGTGCCACAATAAACATACGTGTGCATGTGTCTTTATAGCAGCATGATTTATAATCCTTTGGGTATACACCCAGTAATGGGATGGCTGGGTCAAATGGTATTTCTAGTTCTAGATCCTTGAGGGATCGCCACACTGTCTTCCACAATGATTGAACTAGTTTACAGTCCCACCAACAGTGTAAAAGTGTTCCTATTTCTCCACATCCTCTCCAGCTTCTGTTGTTTCCTGACTTTTTAATGATTGCCATTCTAACTGGCTTGAGGTGGTATCTCATTGTGGTTTTGATTTGCATTTCTCTGATGACCAGTGACGATGAGCATTTGCTCAGCTATGCCCTGCCCCCAGAGGTGGAGTCTACAGAGGCAGGCCTTCTTGAGCTGCAGTGGGCTCCACCCAGTTTGAGCTTCCAGGCTGCTTTGTTTACCTACTCAAGCCTCAGCAATGGTGGACGCCCCTCCCCCAGCCTCGCTGCCACCTTGCAGTTCGATCTCAGACTGCTGTGCTAGCAGTGAGTGAGGCTCCGTGGGCGTGGGACCCTCCAAGCAAGGGGCAGGATATAATCTCCTCATGTGCCGTTTGCTAAGACAGTTGTAAAAGCGCAGTATTAGGGTGGGAGTGTCCCGATTTTCCAGGTACCGTCTGTCACGGCTTCCCTTGACTAGGAAAGGGAATTCCTTGACCCCTTGCGCTTCCCAGGTGAGGTGATGCCCTGCCCTGCTTCGGCTCACGCTCCGAGGGCTGCACCCACTGTCCGACAATCCCCAGTGAAATGAACCCGGTACCTCAGTTGGAAATGCAGAAATCACCCATCTTCTGCATCGCTCATGCTGGGAGCTGTAGACTGGAGCTCTTCCTATTTGGCCATCTTGGAACCTCCTCGAGGACAGATCTTAAGAAGTGATCTGTCTATACCTTGCCTTCAGTCCATTTCATAGCCAAATTATTCCAGGCAGTTAGAAAAATCTATCTTATTTTGAAGACCTCTGGAGAAGTATATTTTATTCTTTTTTGCCCATTTCTTCACTGTTAGGAAACTCTACCACTGAAATATTGGTTTCTATAATTTTTATTATTAAATGTAGAGTTCTAAGTGACACATTAGTATTATATTAATATTGCATCATGAAATTAAAAATTATGCTATCATAAGGAGTCAACTAAGGAGGAATCATGGGCTCCCTTGGCTTTGCAGAGAGGAAAAGAAAATGTCAATGTGAGAAATGTTATAGGAGTATCGAAACACGTGAAAACACAAAACACATTAATAGTAAAACCTCAGTTGTAGTCTTAATTTCCCTACAGCAGTATATGAATTAGAAATTCTCATTAAGATAGAAAAATAGAAACTGTGACAGCCAGTGTCCATGGTCCACACATCCTGGCATTAATGCCTTTACATAGTCCCTTCCCATATCAAACCAGCTGACCTGTGTACAAATAGGATTTCATGGAAATGATGGAGTGAGCCTTCAGAGGGCGTGTAACTTAAGACATTGCAGTTTCCACCTTGCTCATTCTGGGACCATTTACTCTGGAAAAAGCCAGCTGCCAGTTCATGAGGACACTGAAGTAACTCTTCAGAGAGGTTTTTGTGGCAAGACCTTCTATCTACATGCAGCAAAGAACCAAGGCTTTCTGCCAACAGCCAGACATGTGAGCCATCTTGGAAGCAGATCGTCCAGCCACAGTTAAGCCTTCAGATGATTGCAGCTTTAGCCGACATCTTGGCTGTAACTTCATGAGAGACTGTAAGACAGAACCATTCAGCTGAGTTGCTCCTAAATTTCTGACCCACATAAACTGAGATAATAAATGTTTATTATTTTAAGACACTAAGTTTTAGAATGATTTCTTATTCAGCAACAGATAACTTGTAGAAAAATAAAACCATTATAATCCATCTGAAGCAGACATTCCAATCATGTTGTTTCAAGTAGAGAATAGCCACTGCCATATCCAAGAAATCTATGTCCCTACATCATCTCAACTGTTTTAATTAAGTCAAGGCTTAATCTTACCTTTCCAGCTTTATTTACAACTACTACTCCCCTACCTATACTCTATGGTCCAGCAAAACTGAGCTTTCACCATTCCCTGATCATTTGTATGTCTCCATGTCTTTGTTCAAATTGTTTCTTCTGACTGAAAAGCATTCTTTTCCGTGCAAAAATCATATACTTCCTTCAAAATCCCCTAGCTGCCATTTTTTTTATGCAAGCTTTACTGATCTCCCAAACTGTATATTTCTTCTTCATTTTAAGCCCATTATTTGCTAGGACTATTTTCACTGCAAGTGACAATCCCAACTTGAACTAGCTCAAACAAAAAGGGAATTTATTTTATTGGATCACGTAATTGGGATATCCAAGTGTGGAGAGGGCTTAAGCCTGACTGCATTCTGAGTCTCAAACATTGTCTTCATCTCATAGGCTTCATCCTATAGGCTTCATTCCATAGACAGTCTCTATTTGTCAGAGAAAATAGCTGCTAGAAACACACACTACAGTTTGTTGTTCAATAACTAGAAAGCCTCTCTTTCCAGGTCCATATATCAGGGAACACTAATTGATCCTATCAGGGTCCCAGCAGGAATTGAGGGCACACTCAACCTGAGTAATTTGTTGGCAGAATTTGGGGAATCCAACAGAGAGTTGTGCATCAATAACAACAAAAGAGAACTGTTATCACCCCTAGGCCAGAAGGGGAAGGGGTGGAAACACTTATCTGAGCCCAGAGAGGGTAGCTTTCTGGAGGAGGAGGCCACCTGATAGGTGTTGTGACTTCAGTAAAAGGGCATAACCAATTTACAGCAGCTGTGCAAGAAAATAACTGCAGGAATAAATTACCTGGCCTTATTGTCCTCCCTTCTTTTATTCTCTCTCCAAGGCTCCCCATTGGCCAAACTCAACAAGAAAGCAGAGAAAAGGAACCCACTGATGTATTTTGTAAAGGCCAGCCTCCCAGAGATCAGAGTAGAAAAGGGTAGGTAATAGGTCTGGAAGAACAAAGATGAGAAGTGACAATGGAAAAGATGGACACACAGAGATGTTTTATAATACCAGAAATAAAATGAGTATGATAAAACATATAAATAAAATAGTATGAGTCTACAGAATAAAAAGTGATTTATTCTGCCAAAAAGGATAGGAGAAGGCATCTAGGAGATAGTGGCATTTGGGCTATAACACATAGGCTAAATGCATGGTAGAATAATGTCTAATTTTGAATGTACATTAATTTTTAAAACTAAATGCAATGAAGTATATTAATAATATTATAATTGACACCATTTCTTAGGGGGTTATTGTGTTGGACACTATGTTAGGTATTTCAAATATATTATCGCTAATCCTTTGAACAGCTTTGCAAGGAAAATATCTTCATTTTACAGATTAGGTAGTTGAGATTCAGAGAGGTCCAAAGACATTTGAAATATGTTTTCTATATTGAACTCCATCATATGTAACTAACGTTTAAAAGGTTGTTTATTTACTACCCACCCCATCTGTACAGTTTGAATATATTTTGGCCTCCCAAAACATTTGACACAAAACTCAACTCTTGCACTGGCTTTCACAGAATTCCAATTATACCACACATATCGTTGTTTGTCTTTGTTTACTTTTTTGGTTTTGAATTTTACTGTGCATTTATGGAAACACAGGAAGGTTCACATTATACATTCCATAACATTTGGTGGCAAAAATCCCCAGTGGGCACGTGTCTCCTTACAAGTTTCCCTGGTTGCACCATCAATGTGTGTGCATGTGGGGAGGGAAGCATGGGGTGGGGGAGGGTTCTTATATTCCCTCTTTCCATCTCACTTTCAGTCTTTCTTCTTAGTGTCTACTCTTACTGACTTGGATCTCCTTCGATCCGAGATCTTTAGCCTTGGACCTTTAAATCTCACTCCTTTCTTAAGCAGTACGTCTGAAGTCAGCCTCAGTTCTTCCAAACTTTTGCAACAGATATAAGCTGCATTGTCCCAAAAGTCAGGTATGAAACTTCAAAACTTTTATTTTACTATAACTCAAATTAGCTCATGAGTCACATTTTTTCACCTGGCAAAAAAACTGAAACCAGTCAATTCGATGTAACTCAATCACCACTAGTTTGTAAATGTGATAAGTGTAAGATTTGAACTTATCACTTTCTCCTTCCCCTTTTGTCTTCAAAACTGATTCCATTAGCATTGTCTTGACACCTTCTTGGGGGTTCTGGAGCACTTAGCTGCTTTCCATGCACCATGTTGAGGTATGCATGACATATTCAGACTACCTTGAGGTCCGCCTTCCTAAATTTCTCCCACTGCCACTGCTAATCTGCCAAGGTACATCCCTATGAGACTTAGTTTTCAGGATAGCACACCTTGGGAAGCTAGACAGTGGTCTCCTGTGCTCTGGGTCCTACTCTCCAAAAAATCCCTTACTTAATGGTTGAAGATACAAACTTATGTTCTCAGCTTTGGTTTCATATAGAAATTTTAGAATTCCAAGAAAACTTATTATCTTCAGCAATCATACTTGGCTCTTATAAATTGAAATGCATAGACCCTGAGATTATTGTGTCTGCTATGTTTTAAAATCCATTCAGCAACTCAGTTGACTTCTTTGTTCTAAAACAAGGCCAATCTGCAAGCAAAGGCAGGGCATGTAGACATACAGAAAGCTATTTCTGTTGCCGGGTTATTGGGAAAGAGTAGTGAATAAAGAAAGAGGGGCAGTGAAGATGAAACATCTCAAAATATTAGCTCACAATATTTTACATGCACATACTCAGGAGCTCAACAAATAAAGATCCCTAAATTCAGTATTCACCCTCCCTAGAAAGGAATGGAAAATTAGAAAAAATAATCATCATTCCTGTTTACACAATAATATAATAATAATATTGAGACATAACTTGAAATGATATTTATTTACTGGAGAAAACAAAAATTATATGTGTGGAAATGCATGTACATTTCCATATGTGTTCCATTGAAACTCTCTATATTTGCCCACTTTTATGAACAAGGCCTTGAGAAACATTAGTATAAATTGTGTTGCCTATTCTATGCTCCTAGAATGTAAGCTCCATGAGGGCAAATATTTTGTCTGTTTTTTTTTCACTGTTTTTAATCCTTGTTGATTAGATTAGGGTCTGGAAATAGTAAGAAGTCAATAAATATTTGTTGCATGCGTTAATACTGGAATTTAAATTGATAGCTAATAACCTGGATTATATTTTGTTTGCCCCACACAGTTTAGACAACAACAGCAACACTACCACTACCAATGACAAAAGAGTAGTTGCCAATAATATTAAATTTGGGTATTTCATGTAAAAATATAGATTTTGTTGCCTTATTGAAAACTGGGGCGCATATGGCGACACTGGATCTATATTCCCATGTGACATCTGAATTGAATAGCATATTTGCTTTCCAGTTCATCACAGTCCCCACTGGTCCTTTGTTTCAAATAGCCCACTTCCTTCATTTACATTACCTGACAGACCTCTGTAGTGTTTGAGTTTATAATTTCTTCTTTACACACACACACACACGCAAACCTTATGTTGAGATAGCTATCTATTCTTTGACAGAATGAAACAAATAGCTCATCAAGAAATGTACATTTTATCTATTTTGTGATTATTTTTGAAATTTGGAGGTACAAAACTTGTCTCCAAAATGCAAAAATAAACCTCTCACATAGGTTTATAAAATTCACAAAAATATTCTCTATTATTTACCAATAGGATTTCCTAATTGTTTGAATCCTTCCCAAAGCGCTTTGCTTTCCAAAATCTTCAAGAAAGAGGAAAACATGATGTCCACTTACCTCCCCTGAAAATTTTCCTCAGAAGAAGAGTCATTTTTCACTTGCCCCTAATTTCTTTCAGCTCTTAAATCTGTCAGTTTATTTATTCAGCATGTTCTGTGGAGACATCTTATTTTGTTCTGCACACTTTACTGAGTGCCCTTGTAGTTTTCTAGGACTCTTCCTTCAGAACATTATGTTGAAAAAGAAAAAGAACATTATGGTGAATGGAGTAAGATGTAAGCTCACAACTTACTATTCCTCACAGACTTTATGATGATGCATTTCTATCAGACAGAAAATCAAACTCAGACTCCTTGAAGTCTAAAGGAGAATTTATTGACTTGTATAACCAAATCAATGTCAACGTCATTAGAAGTCCACAAACAATGTCATTAGAAGTCCACTTCACTTTATTTTTCACCTCTACCTTCTGCTGTGTCCACTCCTTTTCAGTCTGTGGTGGCCCCCAGTAATTCTAGGCTCTCCCCTTCTATTGGTGAGATGGTTGGAGCAGCTTGACCCTCTCAGGCAAACAAACTTCAAACAGGGTGGCTTACTTGCTTTTCTTCCAATCAACTCAGTGAATCTTACTAGCTCTAACTGGGTCATGTGCCCATCTCTGAACTGATCACTGTGGAGATGTAAAGTTCTGGATGGCAAGGATCAAGTGGCATAAGTCTCTTCCCCTGGAGTTTGATAATAGGCTCAACTCCACCCTAAGCACATAAACTGAGAGTAGAATAAAGGATAGTTCCCCAAGAGAAATTATTGTACATTTTGTCACAAACCAAGTGTTGAATGATTCTTCAGCAGCATAAGTAATAGATATCCACTAAAACATTTTGATAGTAGGAAAATATTTTGGGTTACATTTTTATCATTACTTTAAAGTTACATATAATCTCTTTCACATCTCAAAATTCAAGGTCTTTATTAATTTACATTATTTTTGTGGTTTCTGATGATTTAGAAAGAACCTTGTTTTCTTTTTTCTCAGTTCTTTATATTCATACTTTCTGTGACATATTTTCTATACTCCTGTGGTAGACCTGGATAGGATAAAGGAAGGAGCCCCTGGGAAGGGCCTTTCCCAGGAAGAAGGCCTAGGACTTAGTGCTTAAATAACATGACAAATAAGAAAGTCATAATTGGAGATTGGCTTCTTATATTTTACTATTTCTACAGCTGCCTTAGGGTACACTTTTAAAGCCTACATTTTGCTTTAGAGTTTCTCAAAACTAAAATCATACCTAAACCACATTTTTATGGTGTTTGTGAGAAAAAGTATAGAACAGGAAAAAAAATACTATCATGCTTATCATTTAAATTTTCCATATCTTTGAGCCTAAAACCAAAATATGTGGGGTTTAGGCAGAAATCTTACTGGAGGGCTACTGGAGAAAGAGTTACAACTGAGCTAGGATGACTAACATTGCTCTCCTGGGTATGGGTAACTGGTTCCAACTCTGCTAGAATCTGTATCTAATTCTCAAGTGTTCTATTTGTGGTTGTAGGCCAGGATGCTAGTTTCTTCAGAAAAGTGGAATAAGATTCAGAAAAAGAGGCAGAAACCAAGTCAAACTGAAATTACACTGTGGATTTAAGAGAAAAAGAATGCAGCTGATAAAATGAAAATGCAGGTACCTGTGAATCTTGCTTCAGGCCTGCTGAACTCCGGTTTTAGGGTGAGAGTGCTCAAGCTTAAGCACACATCAAAATCACCTGAAGAACTTGTTAAAACAAAGATTCCTTCTATAAAGAAAATGCGGTATGTATACATAGTGGAATACTATTCAGCCATGAAAAAGAATGAAATTCTGTCATTTGTGGCAACATGGAAGAGTTTGGAGGATATTATGTTAAATGAAATAAGTCAGGAACAGAAAGATATAAATAGTGCATGCTCTCACTCATATCTGGGAGCTAAAAAATTTGAGCTCATAGAAGTAGAGAGTAGAATAGAATTCTGGTTATTAGAGGCTGGGAAGGGTAAAGGGGAAGAGAGGATAGGGAGAAATTGGTTAATGTATACAAAATTACAATAATTTATTGTCTATTTCAAATAGCTAGAAGGGAGGATTTTGAACGTTCACAATACAAAGAAATGATAAATGTTTCAGGTGATGGATTGCTAATTACTCTGATTTGATCATTACGTATTGCATACACGTGTTGAAATATCACTCTATACTCCATAAATATGTGCAATTATTATATGTGAATTTAAAAATTATTAAATTAAAAAATACATAAAGATTCCTCATTTGGTAAATCTGGGGTGGGGACTAATAATTTGCCTGAAATTTTTTCTACAAAGTTCCCAAGTAACGTTGATGCTGCTGTTCTTGGGTCTTCACTTTGAGAACTAATAGACTATGGCAACAAGAGTAGTTACAAACTCCCATCTTCTGGTAGAAATAGAGCCCCCGGTAAAATGCCAGGCTTGGTTTCCCCCTCCTGTTTTAGGAGGGGGAGAGATTAAATCTACAGTTTGAAGGTCACAAAATCTAAAACTTGATAGGGCAGAGTAAGTGGAACTGACATCTGAGCAGTGGTGTGCTGCAGCCTGCTCATACTAGCTTTCATGAGCCAATATCCACATCTCTTCCCAGCTCCAAGTTCAGTGATATCAAGTGGGTAACTTGTATTCAGCCTTGGTGGGAGATTTAAACCACACTTATTTATCAGCACACCGCTGCCTACAAGTGATATTGAGTGCTGATATGTGCATAATATAAGATACTCTACATACCCTAAAACCCACAGACCCCATCTTTTAAGAAAGTACATTCCAAATACAATTATAGTCATCCCAGGAAAATTATGCGGTATTATTCATTCAATAACTATTTTTTAAGTACTTGCTGTATATCAAGAACTATGACAGATACAGGGGATACAGCGGTGAACCAGAAAAACACATTCCTTGCCTTCTTGGAGCTTACACAATTTTAAATAAAAGAAGTAACTGTAATGTGAATAATTTAACTTAAGTGATTCTGTAAATACATTAGCAGCAAATATCATAATTGTTTTAAAAACTCAAATAATGAAAAAATCCTAATAATTATCTTTATAAGCCCTGGAGCACAGTGGACTATTGTAATTATCAAAATTATTTATATCTGTTGACATTTACTATATATTTAATATGTTTACTGCAAGTATTTAGTGTGGTTATAATTACTGTCTATCTGGCTCTCTCCTATACCATATGTCTTCAAATTTAGAAATAGCTTGGGCATGTACTGCTCCTTAGGTTAATGTTTCCTCATTTCTGGATACGGAGTTCATTGGCTTCACTTTGTGTGTGTTTTTAAAGAAGAAAACTTGTGCCATCTGGGAGAAAACAGACTTCAAGGAAAGAGGTCAAAAGGTGCTTAAAATATTTACGTTTTAGCAGAAAGAGTAAATACATGTTAATGTCAAGAAGAAAGCTTTTTAACATAGCTTAGTTTAGTCAATTATCCTGGTTTCTTTTATACAGAGTGACACATTTTAAAGAAGCAACTATTTAATCAGTAATTAGCCTTAGATATAGTAGGTATTTCAGAAGTAGGCAATGAATATGAGGATGAATGGGATTTTAAGGAAGCTTGACATGAACATCAATGTTGCCTCTGGGTTGTAACCAAGGCACCTCTCTGTCTCCACTCCCTTGTCTGCCAGCACTTGCCAGGTTCCAACAGGGATGTGG
This sequence comes from Gorilla gorilla gorilla, assembly GCF_029281585.2. NCBI lineage: Eukaryota > Metazoa > Chordata > Mammalia > Primates > Hominidae > Gorilla > Gorilla gorilla. The sequence continues at coordinate 97,879,865 of NC_073247.2, forward strand.
GAATGGGCAAGAGTCTGTGCGTTTTGGATGGTGGGTGGGTGAGGACATGTAACAGTAACATCCTTTTGTTAGTGGTGGAAGGTATCCAGGTTACCAGTGGCGAATCCGTATGGGTCTGTAGCAACCTCAATTCTTGCCTCCTCAGAAGAAAGAATTCAACTGAGGGGCGTAAGGCAGAAAAACAGACTGAGGCAAGTTTCAGAGCAGGAGTGGAAATGTATTAAAAAGCTTTAGAATTTTCAGTTTTTCTGTTCTGTTTTTCCCCATCTTTGCGGTTTTATCTATCTTTGGTCTTTCATGGCACATGTATACATATGTAACAAACCTGCACGTTTTGCACATGTACCCTAGAACTTAAAGCATAATAAAAATATATATATAAGTCATGAAACATATTCAAAAAAGGAAAAGAAAGCTTTACAGCAGGAAAGAAAGGAAAGTACACTTGGATGAGACCCAAGCAGGCATCTTGGAAGTCATGTGTGGTGTTTGACCTTTGACTTACAGTTTTATGTGTTGGCATAATTCCAGGGTCCTGCATCCCTTTTCCTTGATTCTTTCCTTACGGTGACCTGCCTGCGTGTGCGGTGGCTTTCTAGCACTTGGGAGATGAGCATGCACAGTGGGTTTACTGGAGTCATATGCATGCTCACCTGAGGCGTTTTTCCCTTTTCTGGTGGAGTGCCCCATGCTCAAGCCCACTCACCTAATTCCTGAGGTCTTATTGAGAAGCTATCGATCACCAACTTCAGGTGTTTTCTATCTACAGAGATACTACCTTTTCCTGGTGCTGGCTGCAACCAATGATTATTTTAGAGAGGCAGTGTGACAACTGCCTGATCATCACCTGATGATCTCCTGACTTTCCTGGTGGGGTGTGGTGGGGAGCCCTCTCCTACCCTGCTCATGGCTGACTAGCTACCTACCGTAACAATTTTACACTCTTCTCAGGGTCTTACTACTAATTTTTAAACTGCATAATTTACGTTACTTCCTCTAAGTTCTTGCCATTATATTCTAGGACTACTCACAGTAAGGTCTCCAAACTGTTCCTGGTCTAAGTACAGAAACTGACTGTAAACATTTAGAAAATTTTATAGCAATTTAACAGAGTAATTTTATGTATGTTGAATATAATAATAAAAGCTGGAACTTGACCAAAGTCTTCCCATTTCCCCCACCCCTTAACTCCTGGCAACCACCATTCTTCTCTGTGCTTCTGTGGGTTCTATTTTAGATTCCATATTTAAGTGAGATCATACAGTATTTGTCTTTCTGTGTCTGACTTATTCCACTTGGTATAATGTCCTTCATTTTCATCCATGCTGTGGCAAATGGCAGGATTTCCTTCTTTTTTAAGGTTGAATTACATTCCATTATATATGTAATGGAATATTCTAAGTTTTGAGTAGTCTTAGAAGATAATGGCGTATATACATATATAACATTTTCCTTTTCCATTCATCTGTCAATGGAAATTTAAGATATTTCCGTATCTTGCCTATTATAAATAATGCTGCAATGAATGTGGGAGCACAAATCTCTTTGAGATACTGATTTCATTTCCTACTTTCAGTTATCTAAGACAAGTACATGTGGAAGATCTAATATATGACGTAGTAGCTACAGTTAACAATACCGTATTGTATACTTGCAATTTGCTAAGAGAGTAGATCCTGTGTTCTTACCAAAAAACAAAAGCAAAACCCAAATGGTAACTGTGTGAGTTAGTTGATGGATATGTTAATTAGCTTGATGGTGGTGATCATTTCACAATGTATACATGTATCAAAAAATGAAGTTATATATCTTAAATATATACAATTCTTATTTGTCAGTTATACCTTAATAGAGCTAAAATAAACAGAAACAAAAAAACTGGAGCCTGTATTTTATGTCTTTTTTCATTTTTCTAGTAATCAATCTAATTACTTTATTACACTTTATTACTTTTATTTTATACTTTTATTACAGTTTACAAAGTATCAGTCTGCAATTGGTTCCAAAATTTTAAAAAAGTTACTTCGTAACAGATGGCTTGAGAATCACTGGTCTAAGTGATATTTAGACCACCTTTAAAAGTGTTGATAAGGTGCTACTTTGGAGGACAAAGCTCAAGCAAAAGCAACCACTTACCCTGCTTCCTCTGTAGCCATACTTCTACTTTGGGGCAATTGTGGGATAGTAAGAGGCCAGTAAAGAAAAGGATATTGATTGCTACAAATGCTTGTCCTTCTCCTGCCATTCATTTCCCCCACATAATGATTGATGCCTATGGCACACTGAATGCTGACAGCTAGAATACTCTGTGACACCTACATAGCCCTGCTCTAGAAGTTCTGTATTTACCAAGAGTCAGCTGTATTTGTTTCCAATTTCACTCTTGTCATCCAGGCTGGAGTGCAGTGGCACGATCTCGGCTCACTGCAACCTCTGCCTCCCAGTTCAAGCGATTCTCCTGCCTCAGCCTCTTGAGTAGCTGGGATTACAGGCATGCGCCACCATGCCCGGCTAATTTTTTTGTATTTTTAGTAGAGGCAGTGTTTCCCCATGTTGGCCAGACTGGTCTCAAACTCCTGACCTCAGGTGATCCGCCCGCCTTAGCCTCCCAAAGTGCTGGGATTACAGGTATGAGCCACTGTGCCAGGCCCAAAATATTTTTAATATAACAGAACATTTAATTACATTAGTTTCCCATCAACCCACCACGGTCATTTAATGATGATGATTTTGTCTATTTCCACTAATTGTCAGGAGGCTCTTCCATTAACAGTGCCCATGGTTACCTTTGCATAATTTTTCTCACCAGGCTTAGCTCATCTTCAGACGGAAAAAATCACCTCTTTTATTTGGCCACCCTGAAGTCATCAAATATTGGTCTTCTATATGTGGCATTTTTAGGCATTTTCTCAGGAACATCAAAAATCTTTGTGTACAATATTCTTAACCTCTCTTGTGAACTCTCACATACAGCCAATCATTCTTTTACTAATTTTTAAAAGTAAATTCTCAAGTATGGTTTCTAATCACATTTTTAAAGACAGCTTCTACAGTATAGACAAAAAGCACAAAAGGTGTTCAGAGAAGGGAGAGACCATTTTGCACTGGAATGGCAGATAATACGTTATAAAGGACTTTGGGAGACCCTGATAGGTAATATTGAAAGGTATGAGAGTTCAGGGAGAGCTGTAGGAGAAAAGGCATCAAGAGAGGAAGGCATGAGCCTATTAACGGAGGAAACAGTGGTGCCTGGTCCACCTTAGAGGAAGGTTAATACTGGCAATCACGGACTGTTAGATTAGCTACGAGAAAGTTTATGACCTTAAAGCAGCCATTCTGGTTGAATGCTCTCAGCTGGGCTCTAGGAACAGTTGCTTTCAGACATTTTTTTGGCAGCAATACACAGTAAGAAATGGATTTTAAATAGCAACACAATACACACATGATGCATTATGTCTACATTTCAAGAAACACGCTTACTCTAATTACAGTCTAAGTGCTCTGATACTTTCTATTGAATTTAATTTCATTTAAAAATGCTGTTACCCACTGAACTTATTGCAGTACCCGATACCCCAGTAACCGGTGCGGCCTTCAGTTGGAAAAATACTGTCCACGGAAGTGGTTCTTAAAAAGAGGTGATTTTGCCCCCCAGTGGACATTTGGCACTGTCTAGAAGCATTCTTCATTCTCACAAACAGTGGGGGCTGGGGTGGGGGAGGGCGGAGAGCTACTGGCATCTAGTGGGCCGAGGCCATGGATGCTATTAAACCTCAATGCACAAGTCAGCCCATGTCTCCTCCACCCCCCAACATCAAAAAATTATCCAGACCTAGTTATCAATAGTCCCAGGTTAAGAAAGTCTGTCCTATTCAACATAGTGTTGGAAGTTCTGGCCAGGGAAATCAGGCAAGAGAAAGAAATAAAGGTATTCAAATAGGAAGAGAAGACGTCAGACTATCTTTGTTTGCAGATGACATGATCCTATATCCAGAAAACCCCATTATCTCGGCCCAAAAGCTTTTTAAGCTGATAAGCAACTTCAGCAGTCTCAGGATACAAAATCATTGTGCAGAAATTGCTAGCATTCCTATACACCAACAACAGGCAAGCTAGAGCCAAATCAGAATGATCTCCCTTTCACAATTGCCACAAAAAGAATAAAGTGCCTAGGAATACAGCTAACAAGGGAAGTGAAGGAGGACCTCTTCAAGGAGAACTATAAACCGCTGTTCAATCAAATCAGAGATGACACAAACAAATAGAAAAAACATTCCATGCTCATGGATGCAAATAATCAATATCATGAAAATGGCCATACTGCCCAAAGCAACTTATAGATTCAATGCTATTCCCTTTAAACTACCATTGACATTCTTCACATAACCAGGAAAAAAAAAAACTATTTTAAAATTCGTATTGAACAAGAAAAACAAGCCTGAATAGCCAAGACAGTCCTAAGCAAAAGAACAAAGCTGGAGGCATTATGCTACCTAACTTCAAACTATATGCTACATGGCCACAGTAACCAAAATAGCAATGGTACTGGTACAAGAACAGACACATAGACCAATGGAACAGAATACAGAACCCAGAAATAAGACTGCACACCTACAACCATCTGACCTTGGACAAACATGATAAAACAAGCAATGGGGAAAGGATTCCTTGTGTAATAAATGGTGCTGGGAGAACCGGCTAGCTATATGCAGAAAACTGAAACTGGACCCCTTCCTTACACTGTATACAAAAATTAACTCAAGATGGATTAAAGACTTAAATGTGTAAAAAAAAAAAAAGTAAAGTAGAAGTTCCTCTTCAAAGGCTTTCCTCCCTGTCTAGGAATAAATAGTAACTTCTCTTAGAAGCAAAATTTATTCAAAGACCAGTGCTAACATTCCTTTTTTTTTTTTTTTGAGACGGAGTCTTGCTCTGTCACCCAGGTTGGAGTGCAGTGGCATGATCTGTGCTCACTGCAAGCTCCACCTCCTGGGTTCACACCATTCTCCTGCCTCAGCCTCCCAAGTAGCTGGGACTACAGGCGCCCCCCACCACACCCAGCTAATTTTTTTGTATTTTTAGTAGAGACAGGGTTTCACCGTGTCAGCCAGGATGGTCTCAATCTCCTGACCTCGTGATCCGCCCGCCTCAGCCTCCCAAAGTGCTGGGATTACAGGCCTGAGCCACGGTTCCCGGCGACCTGTGCTAACATTCTTAAATATCTGCTAGCCGTAATAAAGAAATCAACATACTTTATGTTCTTTGCCACCACAATTTAGCCTAAATATTTGCCCTGGAATGCTTATACTGGTCCAAGCAAGCATTAGGTCATAGCCTGTTCCTCTTCCTTATTTGAAGGTGTTTTTACCTTTCTCAGCATTCCACAAGTTACTTTCTCCTTCCTTTGTTCTCCTCTGCCTATGCCTCTTTTAAAACGTTCTAAGTTGCTAGCCAATTGGGACAAATACAGAATGTGAGGTGCTGTTCAAGCCAATGGAAACTGGACACAGCAGTAGGATGGACATGTCAGGTTATAAATGACCTTGTCTCCTTTGTTTGGTGTACTCTTGTGGCAAAACTGTTGGTGAGTGTACCCTTTCTGCAGAAAGTATAAAAATGGCCTTGCTGAGGAAATTAAATTTATGTTCAAGTGCTATTTCTTTACAGCACCGGGGAACAAGCATTTCAAACAAATGCAAAACCCCAAACTATAAAAAACCCAGAAGAAAATCTAGGCAATGCCATTCAGGACACAGACATGGGCAAATATTTCATAATGAAGATGCCAAAAGCAATTGCAAGAAAAGCAAACATTAACAAATGGGATCTAATTAAACTAAAGAGCACAGCAAAAGAAACTATCATCAGAGTGAACAGACAACATAGAGAATGGGAGAAAATTTTTGCAATCTATCCATCTGACAAAGGGCTAATATCCAGGATCTACAAGGAACTTAAACAAATTTACAAGAAAAAAACCAAACAACTCCATTAAAAAGTGGGCAAAGGACATGAACAGATACTTCTCAAAAGAAGATATACATGTAGCCAACAAACATGTGAAAAAAACCTCAACATCATTGATCATTAGAGAAATGCACATCAAAACCATAATGAGATACCATCTCACACCAGTCAGAATGGTGATTATTAAAAAGTAAAGAAACAAAAGATGCTGGCAAGGTTGTGGAGAAAAAGGAATGCTTTTACACTGTTGGTGGGAGTGTAAATTAGTTCAACCATTGTCAAAGACAGTGTGGCAATTCCTCAAAGACGTAGAGGCAGAAATACCATTTGATCCAGCAATCCCATTACTGGGTATATAC